>NC_090443.1:157509684-157840517 GCF_031143425.1 Pleurodeles waltl
AGAGCCCCACAAGTCACCCCATCTTGGATTCCCCTAGGTGTTTAGTTTTTCAAAACTGCGCAGGTTTGCTAGGTTTCCCTAGGTGCTGGCTGAGCTAGAGGCCAAAATCCACAGCTAGGCACTTTGCAAAAAAACAGCTCTGTTTTCTTTCTGAAAATGTGATGTGTCCCACGTTGTGTTTTTGGGTTTTTTTCCTGTTGCGGGGGCTATGCCCACCCCTGCAAGTGAGGTACAATTTTTATTAGGAGACTTGGGGGAACGCTGGGTGGAAGGACATTTGTGGCTCCTCACAGATTCTAGAACTTTCTGTCACCGAAATCAGAGAAAAAAAGTGGTTTTTGGGCCACATTTTGAGGTTTGCAAAGGATTCTGGGTAGCAGAACCTTGTCAGAGCTCCACAAGTCACCCCATCTTGGATTCCCCTAGGTGTCTAGTTTTCCAAACTGTGCAGGTTTGCTAGGTTTCCCTAGGTGCCGGCTGAGCTAGAGGCCAAAATCCACAGCTAAGCACTTTGCAAATACAGCTCTGTTTTCTTTGTGACAATGTGATGTGCCACGTTGTGTTTTGGGGCTTCTGTTGTCGCGGGTGCTAGGCCTAGCCCCACAAGTGAGGTACCATTTGTATCTGGAGACATGGGGGAACGCTGGGTGGAAGAAAATTTGTGGCTCCTCTCAGATTTCAGAACTTTCTGTCATCGAAATGAGAGGAAAAAGTGTTTTTTTGGCAACATTTTGAGGTTTGCAAAGGATTCTGGGTAAAAGAACCTGGTCAGAGCCCCCACAAGTCTCCCCATCTTGAATTGCCCTAGGTGTCGAGTTTTCAAAACAGCAGAGGTTTGATACGTTTCCCTAGGTGCTGGCTGAGCTAGAGGCCAAAATCCACAGCTAGGCACTTTGCAAAAAAACAGCTTTGTTTTTCTTTGGTAAAATGTGATGTGTTCAAGTTGTGTTTTGGGGCTTTTTCCTGTCGCGGACGCTAGGCCTACCCCTGCAAGTGATGTACCATTTTTATTGGGAGACTAGGGGGAACGCTGGGTGGAAGGACTTTTGTGGCTCCTCTCAGGTTCTAGAACTTTCTGTCACCGAAATCAGAGGAAAAAGTGTTTTTTGGGCCAAATTTTGAGGTTTGCAAAGGATTCTGGATAACAGAACCTGGTCAGAGCTCCACACGTCACCCCATCTTGGATTCCCCTAGGTGTCTAGTTTCCCAAACTGTGCAGGTTTGCTAGGTTTCCCTAGGTGCCGGCTGAGCTAGAGGCCAAAATCCATAGCTAGGCACTTTGCAAAAAACAGCTCTGTTTTCTTTGTGAAAATGTGATGTGTCCACGTTGTATTTTGGGGCTTTTCCTGTTGCGGGCGCTAGGCCTACCCCCACAAGTAAGGTACTATTTTTATTGGGAGATTTGGGGGAACGCTGGGTGGAAGGACATTTGTGGCTCCTCTCAGATTCCAGAACTTTCTGTCATTGAAATGAGAGGAAAAAAGTGTTGTTTATTGCCACATTTTGAGGTTTGCAAAGGATTCTGGGTAACAGAACCTGGTCAGAGCCCCACAAGTCACCCCATCCAGGATTCCCCTAGGTGTCTAGTTTTAAAAACTGTGCAGGTTTGCAATGTTTCCCTAGGTGCCGGCAGAGCTAGAGGCCAAAATCCACAGCTAGGCACTTTGCAAAAAACAGCTCTGTTTTTCTTTCTGAAAATGTGATGTGTCCACGTTGTGTTTTGGGGGCTTTTCCTGTTGCGGGGGCTAGGCCCACCCCTGCAAGTGAGGTACAATTTTTATTAGGAGACTTGGGGGAACGCTGGGTGGAAGGACATTTGTGGCTCCTCACAGATTCTAGAACTTTCTGTCACCGAAATCAGAAAAAAAAGTGTTTTTTTGGGCCCACATTTTGAGGTTTGCAAAGGATTCTGGGTAGCAGAAACCTGGTCAGAGCTCCACAAGTCACCCCCATCTTGGATTCCCCTAGGTGTCTAGTTTTCCAAACTGTGCAGGTTTGCTAGGTTTCCCTAGGTGCCGGGCTGAGCTAGAGGCCAAAATCCACAGCTAAGCACTTTGCAAATACAGCTCTGTTTTTCTTTGTGACAATGTGATGTGCCACGTTGTGTTTTGGGGCTTCTGTTGTCGCGGGTGCTAGGCCTAGCCCCACAAGTGAGGTACCATTTGTATCTGGAGACGTGGGGGAACGCTGGGTGGAAGAAAATTTGTGGCTCCTCTCAGATTTCAGAACTTTCTGTCATCGAAATGAGAGGAAAAAGTGTTTTTTTGGCAACATTTTGAGGTTTGCAAAGGATTCTGGGTAAAAGAACCTGGTCAGAGCCCCACAAGTCTCCCCATCTTGAATTCCCCTAGGTGTCGAGTTTTCAAAACAGCAGAGGTTTGATACGTTTCCCTAGGTGCTGGCTGAGCTAGAGGCCAAAATCCACAGCTAGGCACTTTGCAAAAAAACAGCTTTGTTTTCTTTGGTAAAATGTGATGTGTTCAAGTTGTGTTTTGGGGCTTTTCCTGTCGCGGACGCTAGGCCTACCCCTGCAAGTGATGTACCATTTTTATTGGGAGACTAGGGGGAACGCTGGGTGGAAGGACTTTTGTGGCTCCTCTCAGGTTCTAGAACTTTCTGTCACCGAAAATCAGAGGAAAAAAGTGTTTTTTGGGCCAAATTTTTAGGTTTGCAAAGGATTCTGGATAACAGAACCTGGTCAGAGCTCCACACGTCACCCCATCTTGGATTCCCCTAGGTGTCTAGTTTCCCAAACTGTGCAGGTTTGCTAGGTTTTCCCTAGGTGCCGGCTGAGCTAGAGGCCAAAATCCATAGCTAGGCACTTTGCAAAAAAACAGCTCTGTTTTCTTTGTGAAAATGTGATGTGTCCCACGTTGTATTTTGGGGCCATTCCTGTTGCGGGCGCTAGGCCCTACCCCCACAAGTAAGGTACTATTTTTTATTGGGAGATTTGGGGGAAACGCTGGGTGGAAGGACATTTGTGGCTCCTCTCAGATTCCAGAACTTTCTGTCATTGAAATGAGAGGAAAAAGTGTTGTTACGGCCACATTTTGAGGTTTTGCAAAGGATTCTGGGTAACAGAACCTGGTCAGAGCCCCACAAGTCACCCCATCCAGGATTCCCCTAGGTGTCTAGTTTTTCAAAACTGTGCAGGTTTGCAATGTTTTCCCTAGGTGCCGGCTGAGCTAGAGGCCAAAATCCACAGCTAGGCACTTTGCAAATGCAGCTCTGTTTTCTGTGTGACAATGTGATGTGCAAAGTTGTGTTTTGGGGCTTCTCGTGTCGCAGGCGGTAGGCCTAGCCCCACAAGTGAGGTACTATTTTTTATCTGGTGACTTGGGGGAACGCTGGGTGGAAGGAAATTTGTGGCTCCTCTCACATTCCAGAACGTTTCTGTCATCAAAATGAGAGGAAAAAAGTGTTCTTTTGGCCAACTTTTGAGGTTTGCAAAGGATTCTGGGTAACAGAACCAAGTCAGAGCCCCACAAGTCACCCCATCTTGGATTCCCCTAGGTGTCTAGTTTTTCCAAACTGCACATGTTTGCTAGGTTTACCTAGGTGCCGGCTGAGCTAGAGGCCAAAATCCACAGCTAGGCACTTGGCACAAACCAGCTCTGTTTTTCTTTATGAAAATGTGATGTGTCCACATTGGGATTTGGGGCTTTTTCCTGTCGCGGACGCTAGGCCTACCCCTGCAAGTGAGGTACCATTTTTATTGGGAGACTTGGGGGAACGCTGGGTGGAAGGACTTTTTGTGGCTCCTCTCAGGTTCTAGAACTTTCTGTCACCGAAATCAGAGGAAAAAGTGTTTTTTTGGGCCAAATTTTGAGGTTTGCAAAGGATTCTGGATAACAGAACCTGGTCAGAGCTCCACACGTCACCCCATTTTGGACTCCCCTAGGTGTCTAGTTTTCCAAACTGTGCAGGTTTGCTTAGTTTCCCTAGGTGGCCGGCTGAGCTAGAGGCCAAAATCCACAGCTAGGCACTTTGCAAAAAACAGCTCTGTTTTCTTTTTGAAAATGTGATGTGTCCCACGTTTGTATTTTGGGGCTTTTCCTGTTGCGGGCGCTAGGCCTACCCCCACAAGTAAGGTACTATTTTTATTGGGAGATTTGGGGGGAACGCTGGGTGGAAGGACATTTGTGGCTCCTCTCAGATTCCAGAACTTTCTGTCATTGAAATGAGAGGAAAAAGTGTTTTTTATGGCCACATTTTGAGGTTTGCAAAGGATTCTGGGTAACAGAACCTGGTCAGAGCCCCACAAGTCACCCCATCCAGGATTCCCCTAGGTGTCTAGTTTTCAAAACTGTGCAGGTTTGCTATGTTTCCCTAGGTGCCGGCTGAGCTAGAGGCCAAAAATCCACAGCTAGGCACTTTGCAAATGCAGCTCTGTTTTTCTGTGTGACAATGTGATGTGCAAAGTTGTGTTTTGGGGCTTCTCGTGTCGCGGGCGGTAGGCCTAGCCCCACAAGTGAGGTACTATTTTTATCTGGAGACTTGGGGGAACGCTGGGTGGAAGGAAATTTGTGGCTCCTCTCACATTCCAGAACTTTCTGTCATCAAAATGAGAGGAAAAAGTGTTCTTTTGGCCAAGTTTTGAGGTTTGCAAAGGATTCTGGGTAACAGAACCAAGTCAGAGCCCCACAAGTCACCCCATCTTGGATTCCCCTAGGTGTCTAGTTTTTTGCAAACTGCACATGTTTGCTAGGTTTACCTAGGTGCCGGCTGAGCTAGAGGCCAAAATCCACAGCTAGGCACTTGGCACAAACCAGCTCTGTTTTCTTTGTGAAAATGTGATGTGTCCACATTGGGATTTGGGTCTTTTCCTGTCGTGACGCTAGGCCTACCCCTGCAAGTGAGGTACCATTTTTATTGGGAGACTTGGGGGAACGCTGGGTGGAAGGACTTTTTGTGGCTCCTCTCAGGTTCTAGAACTTTCTGTCACCGAAATCAGAGGAAAAAGTGTTTTTTTGGGCCAAATTTTGAGGTTTGCAAAGGATTCTGGATAACAGAAACTGGTCAGAGCTCCACACGTCACCCCATCTTGGACTCCCCTAGGTGTCTGGTTTTCCAAACTGTGCAGGTTTGCTAGGTTTCCCTAGGTGCCGGCTGAGCTAGAGGCCAAAATCCACAGCTAGGCACTTTGCAAAAAACAGCTCTGTTTTCTTTGTGAAAATGTGATGTGTCCACGTTGTATTTTGGGGGCTTTTCCTGTTGCGGGCGCTAGGGCCTACCCCCACAAGTAAAGGTACTATTTTTTATTGGGAGATTTGGGGAACGCTGGGTGGAAGGACATTTGTGGCTCCTCTCAGATTCCAGAACTTTCTGTCATTGAAATCAGAGGAAAAAGTGTTTTTATGGCCACATTTTGAGGTTTGCAAAGGATTCTGGGTAACAGAAACCTGGTCAGAGCCCCACAAGTCACCCCATCCAGGATTCCCCTAGGTGTCTAGTTTTCAAAACTGTGCAGGTTTGCTACGTTTCCCTATGTGCCGGCTGAGCTAGAGGCCAAAATCCACAGCTAGGCACTTTGCAAATGCAGCTCTGTTTTCTGTGTGACAATGTGATGTGCAAAGTTGTGTTTTTTGGGGCTTCTCGTGTCGCGGGTGGTAGGCCTAGCCCCACAAGTGAGGTACTATTTTTATCTGGAGACTTGGGGGAACGCTGGGTGGAAGGAAATTTGTGACTCCTCTCACATTCCAGAACTTTCTGTCATCGAAATGAGAGGAAAAAGTGTTCTTTTGGCCAACTTTTGAGGTTTGCAAAGGATTCTGGGTAACAGAACCAAGTCAGAGCCCCACAAGTCACCCCATCTTGGATTCCCCTAGGTGTCTAGTTTTCCAAACTGCACATGTTTGCTAGGTTTACCTAGGTTCCGGCTGAGCTAGAGGCCAAAATCCACAGCTAGGCACTTGGCAAAAACCAGCTCTGTTTTCTTTGTGAAAATGTGATGTGTCCACATTGGGATTTGGGGCTTTTCCTGTCGCGGACGCTAAGCCTACCCCTGCAAGTGAGGTACCATTTTTATTGGGAGACTTGGGGGAACGCTGGGTGGAAGGACTTTTGTGGCTCCTCTCAGGTTCTAGAACTTTCTGTTATTGAAATCAGAGGAAAAAGTGTTTTTATGGCCACATTTTGAGGTTTGCAAAGGATTCTGGGTAACAGAACCTGGTCAGAGCCCCACAAGTCACCCCATCCAGGATTCCCCTAGGTGTCTAGTTTTCAAAACTGTGCAGGTTTGCTACGTTTCCCTAGGTGCCGGCTGAGCTAGAGGCCAAAATCCACAGCTAGGCACTTTGCAAATGCAGCTCTGTTTTCTGTGTGACAATGTGATGTGCAAAGTTGTGTTTTGGGGCTTCTCGTGTCGCGGGCGGTAGGCCTAGCCCCACAAGTGAGGTACTATTTTTATCTGGAGACTTGGGGGAACGCTGGGTGGAAGGAAATTTGTGGCTCCTCTCACATTCCAGAACTTTCTGTCATCGAAATGAGAGGAAAAAGTGTTCTTTTGGCCAACTTTTGAGGTTTGCAAAGGATTCTGGGTAACAGAACCAAGTCAGAGCCCCACAAGTCACCCCATCTTGGATTCCCCTTGGTGTCTAGTTTTCCAAACTGCACATGTTTGCTAGGTTTACCTAGGTTCCGGCTGAGCTAGAGGCCAAAATCCACAGCTAGGCACTTGGCAAAAACCAGCTCTGTTTTCATGGTGAAAATGTGATGTGTCCACATTGGGATTTGGGGCTTTTCCTGTCGCGGACGCTAAGCCTACCGCTGCAAGTGAGGTACCATTTTTATTGGGAGACTTGGGGGAACGCTGGGTGGAAGGACTTTTGTGGCTCCTCTCAGGTTCTAGAACTTTCTGTCACCGAAATCAGAGGAAAAAGTGTTTTTTGGGCCAAATTTTGAGGTTTGCAAAGGATTCTGGATAACAAAACCTGGTCAGAGCTCCACAAGTCACCCCATCTTGGATTCCCCTAGGTGTCTAGTTTTCCAAACTGCACATGTTTGCTAGGTTTACCTAGGTGCCGGCTGAGCTAGAGGCCAAAATCCACAGCTAGGCACTTGGCACAAACCAGCTCTGTTTTATTTGTGAAAATGTGATGTGTCCACATTGGGATTTGGGGCTTTTCCTGTCGCGGACGCTAGGCCTACCCCTGCAAGTGAGGTACCATTTTTATTGGGAGACTTGGGGGAACGCTGGGTGGAAGGACTTTTGTGGCTCCTCTCAGGTTCTAGAACTTTCTGTCACCGAAATCAGAGGAAAAAGTGTTTTTTGTGCCAAATTTTGAGGTTTGCAAAGGATTCTGGAGAACAGAACCTGGTCAGAGCTCCACACGTCACCCCATCTTGGACTCCCCTAGGTGTCTAGTTTTCCAAACTGGGCAGGTTTGCTAGGTTTCCCTAGGTGCCGGCTGAGCTAGAGGCCAAAATCCACAGCTAGGCACTTTGCAAAAAACAGCTCTGTTTTCTTTGTGAAAATGTGATGTCTCCACGTTGTATTTTGGGGCTTTTCCTGTTGCGGGCGCTAGGCCTACCCCCACAGGTAAGGTACTATTTTTATTGGGAGATTTGGGGGAACGCTGGGTGGAAGGACATTTGTGGCTCCTCTCAGATTCCAGAACTTTCTGTCACTGAAATGAGAGGAAAAAGTGTTTTTATGGCCACATTTTGAGGTTTGCAAAGGATTCTGGGTAACAGAACCTGGTCAGAGCCCCACAAGTCACCCCATCCAGGATTCCCCTAGGTGTCTAGTTTTCAAAACTGTGCAGGTTTGATATGTTTCCCTAGGTGCCGGCTGAGCTAGAGGCCAAAATCCACAGCTAGGCACTTTGCAAATGCAGCTCTGTTTTCTGTGCGACAATGTGATGTGCAAAGTTGTGTTTTGGGGCTTCTCGTGTCGCGGGCGGTAGGCCTAGCCCCACAAGTGAGGTACTATTTTTATCTGGAGACTTGGGGGAACGCTGGGTGGAAGGAAATTTGTGGCTCCTCTCACATTCCAGAACTTTCTGTCATCGAAATGAGAGGAAAAAGTGTTCTTTTGGCCAACTTTTGAGGTTTGCAGAGGATTCTGGGTAACAGAACCAAGTCAGAGCCCCACAAGTCACCCCATCTTGGATTCCCCTAGGTGTCTAGTTTTCCAAACTGCACATGTTTGCTAGGTTTACCTAGGTTCCGGCTGAGCTAGAGGCCAAAATCCACAGCTAGGCACTTGGCAAAAACCAGCTCTGTTTTCTTTGTGAAAATGTGATGTGTCCACATTGGGATTTGGGGCTTTTCCTGTCGCGGACGCTAGGCCTACCCCTGCAAGTGAGGTACCATTTTTATTGGGAGACTTGGGGGAACGCTGGGTGGAAGGACTTTTGTGGCTCCTCTCAGGTTCTAGAACTTTCTGTCACCGAAATCAGAGGAAAAAGTGTTTTTTGGGCCACATTTTGAGGTTTGCAAAGGATTCTGGATAACAGAACCTGGTCAGAGCTCCACAAGTCACCCCATCTTGGATTCCCCTAGGTGTCTAGTTTTCCAAACTGTGCAGGTTTGCTAGGTTTCCCTAGGTGCCGGCTGAGCTAGAGGCCAAAATCCACAGCTAGGCACTTTGCAAAAAACAGCTCTGTTTTCTTTGTGAAAATGTGATGTGTCCACGTTGTATTTTGGGGCTTTTCCTGTTGCGGGCGCTAGGCCTACCCCCACAAGTAAGGTACTATTTTTATTGGGAGACTTGGGGGAACGCTGGGTGGAAGGACATTTGTGGCTCCTCTCAGATTCCAGAACTTTCTGTCATTGAAATGAGAGGAAAAAGTGTTTTTATGGCCACATTTTGAGGTTTGCAAAGGATTCTGGGTAACAGAACCTGGTCAGAGCCCCACAAGTCACCCCATCCAGGATGCCCCTAGGTGTCTAGTTTTCAAAACTGTGCAGGTTTGCTATGTTTCCCTAGGTGCCGGCTGACCTAGAGGCCAAAATCCACAGCTAGGCACTTTGCAAATGCAGCTCTGTTTTCTTTGTGACAATGTGATGTGCAAAGTTGTGTTTTGGGGCTTCTCGTGTCGCGGGTGCTAGGCCTAGCCCCACAAGTGAGGTACTATTTTTATCTGGAGACTTGGGGGAACGCTGGGTGGAACGAAATTTGTGGCTCCTCTCAGATTCCAGAACTTTCTGTCATCGAAATGAGAGGAAAAAGTGTTCTTTTGGCCAACTTTTGAGGTTTGCAAAGGATTCTGGGTAACAGAACCAAGTCAGAGCCCCACAAGTCACCGCATCTTGGATTCCCCTAGGTGTCTAGTTTTCCAAACTGCACATGTTTGCTAGGTTTACCTAGGTGCCGGCTGAGCTAGAGGCCAAAATCCACAGCTAGGCACTTGGCAAAAACCAGCTCTGTTTTCTTTGTGAAAATGTGATGTGTCCACATTGGGATTTGGGGCTCTTCCTGTCGCGGATGCTAGGCCTACCCCTGCAAGTGAGGTACCATTTTTATTGGGAGACTTGGGCGAACGCTGGGTGGAAGGACTTTTGTGACTCCTCTCAGGTTCTAGAACTTTCTGTCACCGAAATCAGAGGAAAAAGTGTTTTTTGGGCCAAATTTTGAGGTTTGCAAAGGATTCTGGATAACAGAACCTGGTCAGAGCTCCACAAGTCACCCCATCTTGGATTCCCCTAGGTGTCTAGTTTTCCAAACTGTGCAGGTTTGCTAGGTTTCCCTAGGTGCCGGCTGAGCTAGAGGCCAAAATCCACAGCTAGGCACTTTGCAAAAAACAGCTCTGTTTTCTTTGTGAAAATGTGATGTGTCCACGTTGTATTTTGGGGCTTTTCCTGTTGCGGGCGCTAGGCCTTCCCCCACAAGTAAGGTACTATTTTTATTGGGAGACTTGGGGGAACGCTGGGTGGAAGGACATTTGAGGCTCCTCTCAGATTCCAGAACTTTCTGTCATTGAAATTAGAGGAAAAAGTGTTTTTATGGCCACATTTTGAGGTTTGCAAAGGATTCTGGGTAACAGAACCTGGTCAGAGCTCCACAAGTCACCCCATCCAGGATTCCCCTAGGTGTCTAGTTTTCAAAACTGTGCAGGTTTGCTATGTTTCCCTAGGTGCCGGCTTAGCTAGAGGCCAAAATCCACAGCTAGGCACTTTGCAAATGCAGCTCTGTTTTCTTTGTGACAATGTGATGTGCAAAGTTGTGTTTTGGGGCTTCTCGTGTCGCGGGCGCTAGGCCTAGCCCCACAAATGAGGTACCATTTTTATCTGGAGACTTGGGGGAACACTGGGTGGAAGGAAAATTGTGGCTCCTCTCAGATTCCAGAACTTTCTCTCATCGAAATGAGAGGAAAAAGTGTTCTTTTGGCCAACTTTTGAGGTTTGCAAAGGATTCTGGGTAACAGATCCAAGTCAGAGCCCCACAAGTCACCCCATATTGGATTCCCCTAGGTGTCTAGTTTTCCAAACTGCACATGTTTGCTAGGTTTACCTAGGTGCCGGCTGAGCTAGAGGCCAAAATCCACAGCTAGGCACTTGGCAAAAACCAGCTCTGTTTTCTTTGTGAAAATGTGATGTGTCCACATTGGGATTTGGGGCTTTTCCTGTCGCGGACGGTAGGCCTACCCCTGCAAGTGAGGTACCATTTGTATTGGGAGACTTGGGGGAATGCTGGGTGGAAGGACTTTTGTGGCTCCTCTCAGGTTCTAGAACTTTCTGTCACCGAAATCAGAGGAAAAAGTGTTTTTTGGGCCAAATTTTGAGGTTTGCAAAGGATTCTGGATAACAGAACCTGGTCAGAGCTCCACAAGTCACCCCATCTTGGATTCCCCTAGGTGTCTAGTTTTTCAAACTGTGCAGGTTTGCTAGGTTTCCCTAGGT
Organism: Pleurodeles waltl; assembly: GCF_031143425.1. Lineage (NCBI taxonomy): Eukaryota > Metazoa > Chordata > Amphibia > Caudata > Salamandridae > Pleurodeles > Pleurodeles waltl. Next base: position 157,520,530 of record NC_090443.1, read on the forward strand.
GCCGGCTGAGCTAGAGGCCAAAATCCACAGCTAGGCACTTTGCAAAAAACAGCTCTGTTTTCTTTGTGAAAATGTGATGTGTCCACGTTGTATTTTGGGGCTTTTCCTGTTGCGGGCGCTAGGCCTACCCCCACAAGTAAGGTACTATTTTTATTGGGAGACTTGGGGGAACGCTGGGTGGAAGGACATTTGTGGCTCCTCTCAGATTCCAGAACTTTCTGTCATTGAAATGAGAGGAAAAAGTGTTTTTATGGCCACATTTTGAGGTTTGCAAAGGATTCTGGGTAACAGAACCTGGTCAGAGCCCCACAAGTCACCCCATCCAGGATGCCCCTAGGTGTCTAGTTTTCAAAACTGTGCAGGTTTGCTATGTTTCCCTAGGTGCCGGCTGACCTAGAGGCCAAAATCCACAGCTAGGCACTTTGCAAATGCAGCTCTGTTTTCTTTGTGACAATGTGATGTGCAAAGTTGTGTTTTGGGGCTTCTCGTGTCGCGGGTGCTAGGCCTAGCCCCACAAGTGAGGTACTATTTTTATCTGGAGACTTGGGGGAACGCTGGGTGGAACGAAATTTGTGGCTCCTCTCAGATTCCAGAACTTTCTGTCATCGAAATGAGAGGAAAAAGTGTTCTTTTGGCCAACTTTTGAGGTTTGCAAAGGATTCTGGGTAACAGAACCAAGTCAGAGCCCCACAAGTCACCGCATCTTGGATTCCCCTAGATGTCTAGTTTTCCAAACTGCACATGTTTGCTAGGTTTACCTAGGTGCCGGCTGAGCTAGAGGCCAAAATCCACAGCTAGGCACTTGGCAAAAACCAGCTCTGTTTTCTTTGTGAAAATGTGATGTGTCCACATTGGGATTTGGGGCTCTTCCTGTCGCGGATGCTAGGCCTACCCCTGCAAGTGAGGTACCATTTTTATTGGGAGACTTGGGCGAACGCTGGGTGGAAGGACTTTTGTGACTCCTCTCAGGTTCTAGAACTTTCTGTCACCGAAATCAGAGGAAAAAGTGTTTTTTGGGCCAAATTTTGAGGTTTGCAAAGGATTCTGGATAACAGAACCTGGTCAGAGCTCCACAAGTCACCCCATCTTGGATTCCCCTAGGTGTCTAGTTTTCCAAACTGTGCAGGTTTGCTAGGTTTCCCTAGGTGCCGGCTGAGCTAGAGGCCAAAATCCACAGCTAGGCACTTTGCAAAAAACAGCTCTGTTTTCTTTGTGAAAATGTGATGTGTCCACGTTGTATTTTGGGGCTTTTCCTGTTGCGGGCGCTAGGCCTTCCCCCACAAGTAAGGTACTATTTTTATTGGGAGACTTGGGGGAACGCTGGGTGGAAGGACATTTGAGGCTCCTCTCAGATTCCAGAACTTTCTGTCATTGAAATTAGAGGAAAAAGTGTTTTTATGGCCACATTTTGAGGTTTGCAAAGGATTCTGGGTAACAGAACCTGGTCAGAGCTCCACAAGTCACCCCATCCAGGATTCCCCTAGGTGTCTAGTTTTCAAAACTGTGCAGGTTTGCTATGTTTCCCTAGGTGCCGGCTTAGCTAGAGGCCAAAATCCACAGCTAGGCACTTTGCAAATGCAGCTCTGTTTTCTTTGTGACAATGTGATGTGCAAAGTTGTGTTTTGGGGCTTCTCGTGTCGCGGGCGCTAGGCCTAGCCCCACAAATGAGGTACCATTTTTATCTGGAGACTTGGGGGAACACTGGGTGGAAGGAAAATTGTGGCTCCTCTCAGATTCCAGAACTTTCTGTCATCGAAATGAGAGGAAAAAGTGTTCTTTTGGCCAACTTTTGAGGTTTGCAAAGGATTCTGGGTAACAGATCCAAGTCAGAGCCCCACAAGTCACCCCATATTGGATTCCCCTAGGTGTCTAGTTTTCCAAACTGCACATGTTTGCTAGGTTTACCTAGGTGCCGGCTGAGCTAGAGGCCAAAATCCACAGCTAGGCACTTGGCAAAAACCAGCTCTGTTTTCTTTGTGAAAATGTGATGTGTCCACATTGGGATTTGGGGCTTTTCCTGTCGCGGACGGTAGGCCTACCCCTGCAAGTGAGGTACCATTTGTATTGGGAGACTTGGGGGAATGCTGGGTGGAAGGACTTTTGTGGCTCCTCTCAGGTTCTAGAACTTTCTGTCACCGAAATCAGAGGAAAAAGTGTTTTTTGGGCCAAATTTTGAGGTTTGCAAAGGATTCTGGATAACAGAACCTGGTCAGAGCTCCACAAGTCACCCCATCTTGGATTCCCCTAGGTGTCTAGTTTTCCAAACTGTGCAGGTTTGCTAGGTTTCCCTAGGTGCCGGCTGAGCTAAAGGCCAAAATCCACAGCTAGGCACTTTGCAAAAAACAGCTCTGTTTTCTTTGTGACAATGTGATGTGTTCACGTTGTGTTTTGGGGCTTTTCCTGTCGCGGGTGCTAGGCCTACCCCCACAAGTAAGTTACCCTTTTTATTGGGAGACTTGGGGTGACACTGGGTGGAAGGACATTTGTGGCTCCTCTCAGATTCTAGAACTTTCTGTCACCGAAATCAGAGGAAAAAGTGTTTTTTGGGCCAAATGTTGAGGTTTGCAAAGGATTCTGGGTAACACAACCTGGTCAGAGCCCCACAAGCCACCCCATCTTGGATTCCCCTAAGTGTCTAGTTTTCCAAACTGTGCAGGTTTGCTAGGTTTCCCTAGGTGCCGGCTGAGCTAAATGCCAAAACCCACAGCTAGGCACTTTGAAAAAAAGAGCTCTGTTTTCTTTGTGACAATGTGATGTGTCCACGTTGTGTTTTGAGGCATTTCCTATTGCGGGCGCTAGGCCTACCCACAGAAGTGACGTACCATTTTTATCGGGAGACTTGGGGGAGTGCTGGGTGGAAGGAAATTTGTGGCTCCTCTCAGGTTCTAGAACTTTCTGTCACTGAAATGAGAGGAAAAAGTGTTTTTTGGGCCACATTTTGAGGTTTGCAGAGGATTCTGGGTAACAGAACCTGGTCAGAGCCCCACAAGTCACCCCACCTTGGATTCCCCTAGGTGTGTAGTTTTCAAAACTGTCCAGGTTTGCTATGTTTCCCTAGGTGCCGGCTGAGCTAGAGGCCAAAATCCACAGCTAAACACTTTGCAAATACAGCTCTGTTTTCTTTGTGACAATGTGATGTGCCACGTTGTGTTTTGGGGCTTCTGTTGTCGCGGATGTCTGGCCTAGCCCCACAAGTGAGGTACCATTTGTATCTGGAGACGTGGGGGAACGCTGGGTGGTAGAAAATTTGTGGCTCCTCTCAGATTTCAGAACTTTCTGTCATCGAAATGAGAGGAAAAAGTGTTTTTTGGCAAAATTTTGAGGTTTGCAAAGGATTCTGGGTAAAAGAACCTGGTCAGAGCCCCACAAGTCACCCCATCTTGAATTCCCCTAGGTGTCGAGTTTTCAAAACAGCAGAGGTTTGATACGTTTCCCTAGGTGCTGGCTGAGCTAGAGGCCAAAATCCACAGCTAGGCACTTTGCAAAAAACAGCTCTGTTTTCTTTGTTAAAATGTGATGTGTTCAAGTTGTATTTTGGGGCTTTTCCTGTGGCGGGTGCTAGGCCTACCCCCACAAGTGAGGTTCCATTTTTATTGGGAGACTTGGGGGGACGCTGGGTGGAAGGACATTTGTGGCTCCTCTCAGGTTCCACAACTTTCTGTCACCGAAATCAGAGGAAAAAGTGTATTTTGGGCCAAATTTTGAGGTTTGCAAAGGATTCTGGGTAAAAGAACGTGGTCAGAGCCCCACAAGTCACCCCATCCAGGATCCCCTAGGTGTCTAGTTTTCAAAACTGTGCAGGTTTGCTATGTTTCCCTAGGTGCCAGCTGAGCTAGAGGCCAAAATCCACAGCTAGGCCCTTTGCAAATGCAGCTCTGTTTTCTTTGTGACAATGTGATGTGCAAAGTTGTGTTTTGGGGCTTCTCGTGTCGCGGGCGCTAGGCCTAGCCCCACAAGTGAGGTACTATTTTTATCTGGAGACTTGAGGGAACGCTGGGTGGAAGGAAATTTGTGACTCCTCTCAGATTCCAGAACTTTCTGTCATCGAAATGAGAGGAAAAAGTGTTCTTTTGGCCAACTTTTGAGGTTTGCAAAGGATTCTGGGTAACAGATCCAAGTCAGAGCCCCACAAGTCACCCCATCTTGGATTCCCCTAGGTGTCTAGTTTTCCAAACTGCACATGTTTGCTAGGTTTACCTAGGTGCCGGCTGAGCTAGAGGCCAAAATCCACAGCTAGGCACTTGGCAAAAACTAGCTCTGTTTTCTTTGTGAAAATGTGATGTGTCCACATTGGGATTTGGGGCTTTTCCTGTCACGGACGGTAGGCCTACCCCTGCAAGTGAGGTACCATTTTTATTGGGAGACGTGGGGGAACGCTGGGTGGAAGGACTTTTGTGGCTCCTCTCAGGTTCTCGAACTTTCTGTCACCGAAATCAGAGGAAAAATTGTTTTTTGGGCCACATTTTGAGGTTTGCAAAGGATTCTGGATAACAGAACCTGGTCAGAGCTCCACAAGTCACCCCATCTTGGATTCCCCTAGGTGTCTAGTTTTCCAAACTGTGCAGGTTTGCTAGGTTTCCCTAGGTGCCGGCTGAGCTAGAGGCCAAAATCCACAGCTAGGCACTTTGCAAAAAACAGCTCTGTTTTCTTTGTGAAAATGTGATGTGTCCACGTTGTATTTTGGGGCTTTTCCTGTTGCGGGCGCTAGGCCTACCCCCACAAGTAAGGTACTATTTTTATTGGGAGACTTGGGGGAACGCTGGGTGGAAGGACATTTGTGGCTCCTCTCAGATTCCAGAACTTTCTGTCATTGAAATGAGAGGAAAAAGTGTTTTTATGGCCACATTTTGAGGTTTGCAAAGGATTCTGGGTAACAGAACCTGGTCAGAGCCCCACAAGTCACCCCATCCAGGATGCCCCTAGGTGTCTAGTTTTCAAAACGGTGCAGGTTTGCTATGTTTCCCTAGGTGCCGGCTGACCTAGAGGCCAAAATCCACAGCTACGCACTTTGCAAATGCAGCTCTGTTTTCTTTGTGACAATGTGATGTGCAAAGTTGTGTTTTGGGGCTTCTCGTGTCGCGGGCGCTAGGCCTAGCCCCACAAGTGAGGTAATATTTTTATCTGGAGACTTGGGGGAACGCTGGGTGGAAGGAAATTTGTGGCTCCTCTCAGATTCCAGAACTTTCTGTCATCGAAATGAGAGGAAAAAGTGTTCTTTTGGCCAACTTTTGAGGTTTGCAAAGGATTCTGGGTAACAGAACCAAGTCAGAGCCCCACAAGTCACCGCATCTTGGATTCCCCTAGGTGTCTAGTTTTCCAAACTCCACATGTTTGCTAGGTTTACCTAGGTGCCGGCTGAGCTAGAGGCCAAAATCCACAGCTAGGCACTTGGCAAAAACCAGCTCTGTTTTCTTTGTGAAAATGTGATGTGTCCACATTGGGATTTGGGGCTCTTCCTGTCGCGGACGCTAGGCCTACCCCTGCAAGTGAGGTACCATTTTTATTGGGAGACTTGGGGGAACGCTGGGTGGAAGGACTTTTGTGACTCCTCTCAGGTTCTAGAACTTTCTGTCACCGAAATCAGAGGAAAAAGTGTTTTTTGGGCCAAATTTTGAGGTTTGCAAAGGATTCTGGATAACAGAACCTGGTCAGAGCTCCACAAGTCACCCCATCTTGGATTCCCCTAGGTGTCTAGTTTTCCAAACTGTGCAGGTTTGCTAGGTTTCCCTAGGTGCCGGTTGAGCTAGAGGCCAAAATCCACAGCTAGGCACTTTTCAAAAAACAGCTCTGTTTTCTTTGTGAAAATGTGATGTGTCCACGTTGTATTTTGGGGCTTTTCCTGGTGCGGGCGCTAGGCCTACTCCCACAAGTAAGGTACTATTTTTATTGGGAGACTTGGGGGAACGCTGGGTGGAAGGACATTTGAGGCTCCGCTCAGATTCCAGAACTTTCTGTCATTGAAATTAGAGGGAAAAGTGTTTTTATGGCCACATTTTGAGGTTTGCAAAGGATTCTGGGTAACAGAACCTGGTCAGAGCCCCACAAGTCACCCCATCCAGGATTCCCCTAGGTGTCTAGTTTTCAAAACTGTGCAGGTTTGCTATGTTTCCCTAGGTGCCGGCTTAGCTAGAGGCCAAAATCCACAGCTAGGCACTTTGCAAATGCAGCTCTGTTTTCTTTGTGACAATGTGATGTGCAAAGTTGTGTTTTGGGGCTTCTCGTGTCGCGGGCGCTAGGCCTAGCCCCACAAATGAGGTACCATTTTTATCTGGAGACTTGGGGGAACACTGGGTGGAAGGAAAATTGTGGCTCCTCTCAGATTCCAGAACTTTCTGTCATCGAAATGAGAGGAAAAAGTGTTCTTTTGGCCAACTTTTGAGGTTTGCAAAGGATTAAGGGTAACAGATCCAAGTCAGAGCCCCACAAGTCACCCCATATTGGATTCCCCTAGGTGTCTAGTTTTCCAAACTGCACATGTTTGCTAGGTTTACCTAGGTGCCGGCTGAGCTAGAGGCCAAAATCCACAGCTAGGCACTTGGCAAAAACCAGCTCTGTTTTCTTTGTGAAAATGTGATGTGTCCACATTGGGATTTGGGGCTTTTCCTGTCGCGGACGGTAGGCCTACCCCTGCAAGTGAGGTACCATTTGTATTGGGAGACTTGGGGGAATGCTGGGTGGAAGGACTTTTGTGGCTCCTCTCAGGTTCTAGAACTTTCTGTCACCGAAATCAGAGAAAAAAGTGTTTTTTGGGCCAAATTTTGAGGTTTGCAAAGGATTCTGGATAACAGAACCTGGTCAGAGCTCCACAAGTCACCCCATCTTGGATTCCCCTAGGTGTCTAGTTTTCCAAACTGTGCAGGTTTGCTAGGTTTCCCTAGGTGCCGGCTGAGCTAGAGGCCAAAATCCACAGCTAGGCACTTTGCAAAAAACAGCTCTGTTTTCTTTGTGACAATGTGATGTGTTCACGTTGTGTTTTGGGGCTTTTCCTGTCGCGGGTGCTAGGCCTACCCCCACAGGTAAGTTACCCTTTTTATTGAGAGACTTGGGGTGACACTGGGTGGAAGGACATTTGTGGCTCCTCTCAGATTCTAGAACTTTCTGTCACCGAAATCAGAGGAAAAAGTGTTTTTTGGGCCAAATGTTGAGGTTTGCAAAGGATTCTGGGTAACACAACCTGGTCAGAGCCCCACAAGCCACCCCATCTTGGATTCCCCTAAGTGTCTAGTTTTCCAAACTGTGCAGGTTTGCTAGGTTTCCCTAGGTGCCGGCTGAGCTAAATGCCAAAACCCACAGCTAGGCACATTGAAAAAAAGAGCTCTGTTTTCTATGTGACAATGTGATGTGTCCACGTTGTGTTTTGAGGCATTTCCTATTGCGGGCGCTAGGCCTACCCACAGAAGTGACGTACCATTTTTATCGGGAGACTTGGGGGAGTGCTGGGTGGAAGGAAATTTGTGGCTCCTCTCAGGTTCTAGAACTTTCTGTCACTGAAATGAGAGGAAAAAGTGTTTTTTGGGCCACATTTTGAGGTTTGCAGAGGATTCTGGGTAACAGAACCTGGTCAGAGCCCCACAAGTCACCCCACCTTGGATTCCCCTAGGTGTGTAGTTTTCAAAACTGTCCAGGTTTGCTATGTTTCCCTAGGTGCCGGCTGAGCTAGAGGCCAAAATCCACAGCTAATCACTTTGCAAATACAGCTCTGTTTTCTTTGTGACAATGTGATGTGCCACGTTGTGTTTTGGGGCTTCTGTTGTCGCGGATGTTAGGCCTAGCCCCACAAGTGAGGTACCATTTGTATCTGGAGACGTGGGGGAACGCTGGGTGGTAGAAAATTTGTGGCTCCTCTCAGATTTCAGAACTTTCTGTCATCGAAATGAGAGGAAAAAGTGTTTTTTGGCAAAATTTTGAGGTTTGCAAAGGATTCTGGGTAAAAGAACCTGGTCAGAGCCCCACAAGTCACCCCATCTTGAATTCCCCTAGGTGTCGAGTTTTCAAAACAGCAGAGGTTTGATACGTTTCCCTAGGTGCTGGCTGAGCTAGAGGCCAAAATCCACAGCTAGGCACTTTGCAAAAAACAGCTGTTTTCTTTGTTAAAATGTGATGTGTTCAAGTTGTGTTTTGGGGCTTTTCCTGTGGCGGGTGCTAGGCCTACCCCCACAAGTGAGGTTCCATTTTTATTGGGAGACTTGGGGGGACGCTGGGTGGAAGGACATTTGTGGCTCCTCTCAGGTTCCACAACTTTCTGTCACCGAAATCAGAGGAAAAAGTGTATTTTGGGCCAAATTTTGAGGTTTGCAAAGGATTCTGGGTAAAAGAACGTGGTCAGAGCCCCACAAGTCACCCCATCCAGGATCCCCTAGGTGTCTAGTTTTCAAAACTGTGCAGGTTTGCTATGTTTCCCTAGGTGCCGGCTGAGCTAGAGGCCAAAATCCACAGCTAGGCCCTTTGCAAATGCAGCTCTGTTTTCTTTGTGACAATGTGATGTGCAAAGTTGTGTTTTGGGGCTTCTCGTGTCGCGGGCGCTAGGCCTAGCCCCACAAGTGAGGTACTATTTTTATCTGGAGACTTGAGGGAACGCTGGGTGGAAGGAAATTTGTGACTCCTCTCAGATTCCAGAACTTTCTGTCATCGAAATGAGAGGAAAAAGTGTTCTTTTGGCCAACTTTTGAGGTTTGCAAAGGATTCTGGGTAACAGATCCAAGTCAGAGCCCCACAAGTCACCCCATCTTGGATTCCCCTAGGTGTCTAGTTTTCCAAACTGCACATGTTTGCTAGGTTTACCTAGGTGCCGGCTGAGCTAGAGGCCAAAATCCACAGCTAGGCACTTGGCAAAAACCAGCTCTGTTTTCTTTGTGAAAATGTGATGTGTCCACGTTGTATTTTGGGGCTTTTCCTGTCACGGTCGGTAGGCCTACCCCTGCAAGTAAGGTACTATTTTTATTGGGAGACTTGGGGGAATGCTGGGTGGAAGGACTTTTGTGGCTCCTCTCAGGTTCTAGAACTTTCTGTCACCGAAATCAGAGGAAAAAGTGTTTTTTGGGCCAAATTTTGAGGTTTGCAAAGGATTCTGGATAACAGAACCTGGTCAGAGCTCCACAAGTCACCCCATCTTGGATTCCCCTAGGTGTCTAGTTTTCCAAACTGTGCAGGTTTGCTAGGTTTCCCTAGGTGCCGGCTGAGCTAGAGGCCATAATCCACAGCTAGGCACTTTGCAAAAAACAGCTCTGTTTTCTTTGTGACAATGTGATGTGTTCACGTTGTGTTTTGGGGCTTTTCCTGTTGCGGGCGCTAGGCCTACCCCCACAAGTAAGGTACTATTTTTATTGGGAGACTTGGGGGAACGCTGGGTGGAAGGACATTTGTGGCTCCTCTCAGATTCCAGAACTTTCTGTCATTGAAATGAGAGGAAAAAGTGTTTTTATGGCCACATTTTGAGGTTTGCAAAGGATTCTGGGTAACAGAACCTGGTCAGAGCCCCACAAGTCACCCCATCCAGGATTCCCCTAGGTGTCTGGTTTTCAAAACTGTGCAGGTTTGCTATGTTTCCCTAGGTGCCGGCTGAGCAAGAGGCCAAAATCCGCAGCTAGGCACTTTGCAAATGCAGCTCTGTTTTCTTTGTTACAATGTGATGTGCAAAGTTGTGTTTTGGGGCTTCTCGTGTCGCAGGCTCTAGGCCTAGCCCCACAAGTGAGGTATTATTTTTATCTGGAGACTTGGGGGAACGCTGGGTGGAAGGAAATTTGTGGCTCCTCTCAGATTCCAGAACTTTCTGTCATCGAAATGAGAGGAAAAAGTGTTCTTTTGGCCAACTTTTGAGGTTTGCAAAGGATTCTGGGTAACAGAACCAAGTCAGAGCCCCACAAGTCACCCCATCCTAGGTGTCTAGTTTTCAAAACTGCACATGTTTGCTAGGTTTACCTAGGTGCCGGCTGAGCTAGAGGCCAAAATCCACAGCTAGGCACTTGGCAAAAACCAGCTCTGTTTTCTTTGTGAAAATGTGATGTGACCACATTGGGATTTGGGGCTTTTCCTGTCACGGACGCTAGGCCTACCCCTGCAAGTGAGGTACCATTTTTATTAGGAGACTTGGGGGAACGCTGGGTGGAAGGACTTTTATGGCTCCTCTCTTGTTCTAGAACTTTTTGTCACCGAAATCAGAGGAAAAAGTGTTTTTTTGGGCCAAATTTTGAGGTTTGCAAAGGATTCTGGATAACAGAACCTGGTCAGAGCTCCACAAGTCACCCCTTCTTGGATTCCCCTAGGTGTCTAGTTTTCCAAACTGTGCAGGTTTGCTAGGTTTCCCTAGGTGCCGGCTGAGCTAGAGTCCAAAATCCACAGCTAGGCACTTTGCAAAAAACAGCTCTGTTTTCTTTGTGACAATGTGATGTGTTCACGTTGTGTTTTGGGCCTTTTCCTGTCGCGGGAGCTAGGCCTACCCCCACAAGTGAGTTACCCTTTTTATTGGGAGACTTGGGGTGACGCTGGGTGGAAGGACATTTATGGCTCCTCTCAGATTCTAGAACTTTCTGTCACCGAAATCAGAGAAAAAAGTGTTTTTTGGGCCAAATGTTGAGGTTTGCAAAGGATTCTGGGTAAGAGAACCTGGTCCGAGTTCCACAAGCCACCCCATCTTGGATTCCCCTAAGTGTCTAGTTTTCCAAACTGTGCAGGTTTGCTAGGTTTCCCTAGGTGCCGGCTGAGCTAAATGGCAAAACCCACAGCTAGGCACTTTGCAAAAAACAGCTCTGTTTTCTTTGTGACAATGTGATTTGCCACATTGTGTTTTGGGGCTTTTCCTGTAGCGGGCGCTAGGCATACCCCCATAAGTGAGGTACCATTTTTATTGGGAGACTTGGAGGAACGCTGGGTGGAAGGACATTTGTGGCTCCTCTCAGATTCCAGAACTTTCTGTCACCGAAATCAGAGGAAAAAGTGTTTTTTGGGCCAAACTTTGAGGTTTGCAAAGCATTCTGGGTAATAGAACCTGGTCAGAGCCCCACAAGTCACCCCATCTTGGATTCCCCTAGGTGTTTAGTTTTCAAAACTGCGCAGGTTTGCTAGGTTTCCCTAGGTGCTGGATGAGGTAGAGGCCAAAATCCATAGCTAGGCACTTTGCAAAAAACAGCTCTGCTTTCTTTCTAAAAATGTGATGTGTCAACGTTGTGTTTTGGGGCTTTTCCTGTTGCGGGGGCTAGGCCCACCCCTGCAAGTGAGGTACCATTTTTATTGGGAGACTTGGGGGAACGCTGGGTGGAAGAACTTTGTGGCTCCTCACAGATTCTAGAACTTTCTGTCACCGAAATCAGAGAAAAAAGTGTTTTTTGGGCCACCTTTTGAGGTTTGCAAAGGATTCTGGGTAGCAGAACCTGGTCAGAGCTCCACACGTCACCCCATCTTGGATTCCCCTAGGTGTCTAGTTTTCCAAACTGTGCAGGTTTGCTAGGTTTCCCCAGGTGCCGGCTGAGCTAGAGGCCAAAATCCACAGCTAGGCACTTTGCAAAAAACAGCTCTGTTTTCTTTGTGACAATGTGATGTGTTCACGCTGTATTTTGGGGATTTTCCTGTAGCGGGTGCTAGGCCTACCCCCACAAGTGAGGTACCCTTTTTATTGGGAGACTTGGGGGGACGCTGGGTGGAAGGGAATTTGTGGCTCCTCTCAGATTCCAGAACTTTCTGTCACTGAAATGAGAGGAAAAAGTGTTCTTTTGGCCAACTTTTGAGGTTTGCAAAGGATTCTGGGTAACAGAACCAAGTCAGAGCCCCACAAGTCACCCCATCTTGGATTCCCCTAGGTGTCTAGTTTTCCAAACTGCACATGTTTGCTAGGTTTACCTAGGTGCCGGCTGAGCTAGAGGCCAAAATCCACAGTTAGGCACTTGGCAAAAACCAGCTCTGTTTTCTTTGTGAAAATGTGATGTGTCCACATTGGGATTTGGGGCTTTTCCTGTCGCGGACGCTAGGCCTACCCCTGCAAGTGAGGTACCATTTTTATTGGGAGACTTGGGGGAACGCTGGGTGGAAGGACTTTTGTGGCTCCTCTCAGGTTCTAGAACTTTCTGTCCCCGAAATCAGAGGAAAAAGTGTTTTATGGGCCAAATTTTGAGGTTTGCAAAGGATTCTGGATAACAGAACCTGGTCAGAGCTCCACAAGTCACCCCATCTTGGATTCCCCTAGGTGTCGAGTTTTCCAAACTGTGCAGGTTTGCTAGGTTTCCCTCGGTGCCGGCTGAGCTAGAGGCCAAAATCCACAGCTAGGCACTTTGCAAAAAACAGCTCTGTTTTCTTTGTGAAAATGTGATGTGTCCACGTTGTATTTTGGGGCTTTTCCTGTTGCGGGCGCTAGGCCTACCCCCACAAGTAAGGTACTATTTTTATTGGGAGACTTGGGGGAACGCTGGGTGGAAGGACATTTGTGGCTCCTCTCAGATTCCAGAACTTTCTGTCATTGAAATGAGAGGAAAAAGTGTTTTTATGGCCACATTTTGAGGTTTGCAAAGGATTCTGGGTAACAGAACCTGCTCAGAGCCCCACAAGTCACCCCATCCAGGATTCCCCTAGCTGTCTAGTTTTCAAAACTGTGCAGGTTTGCTATGTTTCCCTAGGTGCCGGCTGAGCTAGAGGCCAAAATCCACAGCTAGGCGTTTTGCAAATGCAGCTCTGCTTTCTTTGTGACAATGTGATGTGCAAAGTTGTGTTTTGGGGCTTCTCGTGTCGCGGGCGCTAGGCCTAGCCCCACAAGTGAGGTACTATTTTTATCTGGAGACTTGGGGGAACGCTGGGTGGAAGGAAATTTGTGGCTCCTCCCAGATTCCAGAACTTTCTGTCATCGAAATGAGAGGAAAAAGTGTTCTTTTGGCCAACTTTTGAGCTTTGCAAGGGTTCTGGGTAACAGAACCAAGTCAGAGCCCCACAAGTCACCCCATCTTGGATTCCCCTAGGTGTCTAGTTTTCAAAACTGCACATGTTTGCTAGGTTTACCTAGGTGCCGGCTGAGCTAGAGGCCAAAATCCACAGCTAGGCACTTGGCAAAAACCAGCTCTGTTTTCTTTGTGAAAATGTGATGTGACCACATTAAGATTTGGGGCTTTTCCTGTCACGGACGCTAGGCCTACCCCTGCAAGTGAGGTACCATTTTTATTGGGAGACTTGGGGGAACGCTGGGTGGAAGGACTTTTGTGGCTCCTCTCAGGTTCTAGAACTTTCTGTCACCGAAATCAGAGGAAAAAGTGTTTTTTTGGCCAAATTTTGACGTTTGAAAAGGATTCTGGATAACAGAACCTGGTCAGAGCTCCACAAGTCACCCCATCTTGGATTCCCCTAGGTGTCTAGTTTTCCAAACTGTGCAGGTTTGCAAGGTTTCCCTAGGTGCCGGCTGAGCTAGAGTCCAAAATCCACAGCTAGGCACTTTACAAAAAACAGCTCTGTTTTCTTTGTGACAATGTGATGAGTTCACGTTGTGTTTTGGGGCTTTTCCTGTCGCGGGTGCTAGGCCTACCCCCACAAGTGAGTTACCCTTTTTATTGGGAGACTTGGGGTGACGCTGGGTGGAAGGACATTTATGGCTCCTCTCAGATTCTAGAACTTTCTGTCACCGAAATCAGAGGAAAAAGTGTTTTTTGGGCCAAATGTTGAGGTTTGCAAAGGATTCTGGGTAAGAAAACCTGGTCCGAGCTCCACAAGCCACCCCATCTTGGATTCCCCTAAGTGTCTAGTTTTCCAAACTGTGCAGGTTTGCTAGGTTTCCCTAGGTGCCGGCTGAGCTAAATGGCAAAACCCACAGCTAGGTACTTTGCAAATGCAGCTCTGTTTTCTTTGTGACAATGTGATGTGCAAAGTTGTGTTTTGGGGCTTCTCGTGTCGCGGGCGCTAGGCCTAGCCCCACAAGTGAGGTACTATTTTTATCTGGAGACTTGGGGGAACGCTGGGTGGAAGGAAATTTGTGACTCCTCTCAGATTCCAGAACTTTCTGTCATCGAAATGAGAGGAAAAAGTGTTCTTTTGGCCAACTTTTGAGGTTTGCAAAGGATTCTGGGTAACAGAACCAAGTCAGAGCCCCACAAGTCACCCCATCTTGGATTCCCCTAGGTGTCTAGTTTTCCAAACTGCACATGTTTCCTAGGTTTACCTTGGTGCCGGCTGAGCTAGAGGCCAAAATCCACAGCTAGGCACTCGGCAAAAACCAGCTCTGTTTTCTTTGTGAAAATGTGATGTGTCCACATTGGGATTTGGGGCTTTTCCTGTCACGGACGGTAGGCCTACCCCTGCAAGTGAGGTACCATTTTTATTATGAGACTTGGGGGAACGCTGGGTGGAAGGACTTTTGTGGCTCCTCTCAGGTTCTAGAACTTTCTGTCACCGAAATCAGAGGAAAAAGTGTTTTTTGGGCCAAATTTTGAGGTTTGCAAAGGATTCTGGATAACAGAACCTGGTCAGAGCCCCACAAGTCACCCCATCTTGGATTCCCCTAGGTGTCTAGTTTTCAAAACTGCACATGTTTTCTAGGTTTGCCTAGGTGCCGGCTGAGCTAGAGGCCAAAATCCACAGCTAGGCACTTGGCAAAAACCAGCTCTGTTTTCTTTGGGAAAATGTGATGTGACCACATTGGGATTTGGGGCTTTTCCTGTCGCGGACGCTAGGCCTACCCCTGCAAGTGAGGTACCATTTTTATTGGGAGACTTGGGGGAACACTGGGTGGAAGGACTTTTTTGGCTCCTCTCAGGTTCTAGAACTTTCTTTCACCGAAATCAGAGGAAAAAGTGTTTTTTGGGCCACATTTTGAGGTTTGCAAAGGATTCTGGATAACAGAACCTGGTCAGAGCTCCATAAGTCACCACATCTTGGATTCCCCTAGGTGTCTAGTTTTCCAAACTGTGCAGGTTTGCTAGGTTTCCCTAGGTGCCGGCTGAGCTAGAGTCCAAAATCCACAGCTAGGCACTTTGCAAAAACAGCTCTGTTTTCTTTGTGACAATGTGATGTGTTCACGTTGTGTTTTGGGGCTTTTCCTGTGGCGGGTGCTAGGCCTACCCCCACAAGTGAGGTACCATTTTTATTGGGAGACTTGGGGGGACGCTGGGTGGAAGGACATTTGTGGCTCCTCTCAGGTTCCACAACTTTCTGTCACCAAAATCAGAGGAAAAAGTGTATTTTGGGCCAAATTTTGAGGTTTGCAAAGGATTCTGGGTAACAGAACCTTGTCAGAGCCCCACAAGTCACCCCATCCAGGATTCCCCTAGGTGTCTAGTTTTCAAAACTGTGCAGGTTTGCTATGTTTCCCTAGGTGCTGGCTGAGCTAGAGGCCAAAATCCACAGCTAGGCCCTTTGCAAATGCAGCTCTGTTTTCTTTGTGACAATGTGATGTGCAAAGTTGTGTTTTGGGGCTTCTCGTGTCGCGGGCGCTAGGCCTAGCCCCACAAGTGAGGTACTATTTTTATCTGGAGACTTGGGGGAGCGCTGGGTGGAAGGAAATTTGTGACTCCTCTCAGATTCCAGAACTTTCTGTCATCGAAATGAGAGGAAAAAGTGTTCTTTTGGCCAACTTTTGAGGTTTGCAAAGGATTCTGGGTAACAGAACCAAGTCAGAGCCCCACAAGTCACCCCATCTTGGATTCCCCTAGGTGTCTAGTTTTCCAAACTGCACATGTTTCCTAGGTTTACCTTGGTGCCGGCTGAGCTAGAGGCCAAAATCCACAGCTAGGCACTCGGCAAAAACCAGCTCTGTTTTCTTTGTGAAAATGTGATGTGTCCACATTGGGATTTGGGGCTTTTCCTGTCACGGACGGTAGGCCTACCCCTGCAAGTGAGGTACCATTTTTATTATGAGACTTGGGGGAACGCTGGGTGGAAGGACTTTTGTGGCTCCTCTCAGGTTCTAGAACTTTCTGTCACCGAAATCAGAGGAAAAAGTGTTTTTTGGGCCAAATTTTGAGGTTTGCAAAGGATTCTGGATAACAGAACCTGGTCAGAGCTCCACAAGTCACCCCATCTTGGATTCCCCTAGGTGTCTAGTTTTCCAAACTGTGCAGGTTTGCTAGGTTTCCCTAGGTGCCGGCTGAGCTAGAGGCCAAAATCCACAGCTAGGCACTTTGCAAAAAACAGCTCTGTTTTCTTTGTGACAATGTGATGTGTTCACGTTGTGTTTTGGGGCTTTTCCTGTCGCGGGTGCTAGGCCTACCCCCACAAGTGAGTTACCCTTTTTATTGGGAGACTTGGGGTGACGCTGTGTGGAAGGACATTTGTGGCTCCTCTCAGATTCTAGAACTTTCTGTCACCGAAATCAGAGGGAAAAGTGTTTTTTGGGCCAAATGTTGAGGTTTGCAAAGGATTCTGGGTAACACAACCTGGTCAGAGCCCCACAAGCCACCCCATCTTGGATTCCCCTAAGTGTCTAGTTTTCCAAACTTTGCAGGTTTGCTAGGTTTCCCTAGGTGCCGGCTGAGCTAAATGCCAAAACCCACAGCTAGGCACTTTGCAAAAAACAGCTCTGTTTTCTTTGTGACAATGTGATGTGTCCACGTTGTGTTTTGAGGCCTTTCCTATTGCGGGCGCTAGGCCTACCCACAGAAGTGACGTCCCATTTTTATCGGGAGACTTGGGGGAGTGCTGGGTGGAAGGAAATTTGTGGCTCCTCTCAGATTTCAGAACTTTCTGTCAGCGAAATGAGAGGAAAAAGTGTTTTTTTGGCCATATTTTAAGGTTTGCAAAGGATTCTGGGTAACAGAACCTTGTCAGAGCCCCACAAGTCACCCCATCTTGGATTCCCCTAGGTGTATAGTTTTCAAAACTGCGCAGGTTTGCTAGTTTTCCCTAGGTGCAGGCTGAGCTAGAGGCCAAAACCCACAGCTAGGCACTTTTGAAAAAACAGCTCTGTTTACTTTGTGAAAATGTGATGTGTCCACGTTGTATTTTGGGGCTTTTCCTGTTGCGGGCGCTAGGCCTACCCCCACAAGTAAGGTACTATTTTTATTGGGAGACTTGAGGAAACGCTGGGTGGAAGGACATTTGTGGCTCCTCTCAGATTCCAGAACTTTCTGTCATTGAAATGAGAGGAAAAAGTGTTTTTATGGCCACATTTTGAGGTTTGCAAAGGATTCTGGGTAACAGAACCTGGTCAGAGCCCCACAAGTCACCCCATCCAGGATTCCCCTAGGTGTCTAGTTTTCAAAACTGTGCAGGTTTGCTATGTTTCCCTAGGTGCTGGCTGAGCAAGAGGCCAAAATCCACAGCTAGGCACTTTGCAAAAAACAGGTCTGTTTTCTTTGTGACAATGTGATGTGTTCACGTTGTGTTTTGGGGCTTTTCCTGTCGCGGGTACTAGGCCTACCCCCACAAGTGAGGTACTATTTTTATCTGGAGACTTGGGGGAACGCTGGGTGGAAGGAAATTTGTGGCTCCTCTCAGATTCCAGAACTTTCTGTCATCGAAATGAGAGGAAAAAGTGTTCTTTTGGCCCACTTTTGAGGTTTGCAAATGATTCTGGGTAACAGAACCAAGTCAGAGCCCCACAAGTCACCCCATCTTGGATTCCCCTAGGTGTCTAGTTTTCAAAACTGCACATGTTTTCTAGGTTTACCTAGGTGCCGGCTGAGCTAGAGGCCAAAATCCACAGCTAGGCACTTGGCAAAAACCAGCTCTGTTTTCTTTGTGAAAATGTGATGTGACCACATTGGGATTTGGGGCTTTTCCTGTCGCGGACGCTAGGCCTACCCCTGCAAGTGAGGTACCATTTTTATTGGGAGACTTGGGGGAACACTGGGTGGAAGGACTTTTGTGGCTCCTCTCAGGTTCCAGAACTTTCTTTCACCGAAATCAGAGGAAAAAGTGTTTTTTGGGCCAAATTTTGAGGTTTGCAAAGGATTCTGGATAACAGAACCTGGTGAGAGCTCCACAAGTCACCACATCTTGGATTCCCCTAGGTGTCTAGTTTTCCAAACTGTGCAGGTTTGCTAGGTTTCCCTAGGTGCCGGCTAAGCTAGAGTCCAAAATCCACAGCTAGGCACTTTCCAAAAAACAGCTGTTTTCTTTCTAAAAATGTGATGTGTCCACGTTGTGTTTTGGGGCTTTTCCTGTTGCGGGGGCTAGGCCCACCCCTGCAAGTGAGGTACCATTTTTATTGGGGGAACGCTGGGTGGAAGGACTTTTGTGGCTCCTCACAGATTCTTTAACTTTCTGTCACCGAAATCAGAGAAAAAAGTGTTTTTTGGGCCACATTTTGAGGTTTGCAAAGGATTCTGGGTAGCAGAACCTGGTCAGAGCTCCACAAGTCACCCCATCTTGGATTCCCCTCGGTGTGTAGTTTTCCAAACTGTGCAGGTTTGCTAGGTTTCCCTAGGTGCCGGCTGAGCTAGAGGCCAAAATCCACAGCTAGGCACTTTGCAAAAAACAGCTCTGTTTTCTTTGTGACAATGTGATGTGTTCACGCTGTGTTTTGGGGATTTTCCTGTAGTGGGTTCTAGGCCTACCCCCACAAGTGAGGCACCCTTTTTATTGGGAGACTTGGGGGGACGCTGGGTGGAAGGGAATTTGTGGCTCCTCTCAGATTCCAGAACTTTCTGTCACTGAAATGAGAGGAAAAAGTGTTTTGTGGGCCACATTTTGAGGTTTGCAGAGGATTCTGGGTAACAGAACCTGGTCAGAGCCCCACAAGTCACCCCACATTGGATTCCCCTAGGTGTCTAGTTTTCAAAACTGTCCAGGTTTGCTATGTTTCCCTAGGTGCCGGCTGAGCTAGAGGCCAAAATCCACAGCTAAGCACTTTGCAAATACAGCTCTGTTTTCTTTGTGACAATGTGATGTGCCACGTTGTGTTTTGGGGCTTCTGTTGTCGCGGGTGCTAGGCCTAGCCCCACAAGTGAGGTACCATTTGTATCTGGAGACGTGGGGGAACGCTGGGTGGAAGGAAATTTGTGACTCCTCTCAGATTCCAGAACTTTCTGTCATCGAAATGAGAGGAAAAAGTGTTTTTGGGCAAAATTTTGAGGTTTGCAAAGGATTCTGGGTAAAAGAACCTAGTCAGAGCCCCACAAGTCACCCCATCTTGAATTCCCCTAGGTGTCGAGTTTTCAAAACAGCAGAGGTTTGATACGTTTCCCTAGGTGCTGGCTGATCTAGAGGCCAAAATCCACAGCTAGGCACTTTGCAAAAAACAGCTCTGTTTTCTTTGTTAAAATGTGATGTGTTCAAGTTGTGTTTTGGGGCTTTTCCTGTTGCGGGTGCTAGGCCTACCCCCACAAGTGAGGTACCATTGTTATTGGGAGACTTGGGGGGACGCTGGGTTGAAGGACATTTGTGGCTCCTCTCAGGTTCCAGAACTTTCTGTCACCGAAATCAGAGGAAAAAGTGTATTTTGGGCCAAATTTTGAGGTTTGCAAAGGATTCTGGGTAACAGAACCTGGTCAGAGCCCCACAAGTCACCCCATCCAGGATTCCCCTAGGTGTCTAGTTTTCAAAACTGTGCAGGCTTGCTATGTTTCCCTAGGTGCCGGCTGAGCTAGAGGCTAAAATCCACAGCTAGGCCCTTTGCAAATGCAGCTCTGTTTTCTTTGTGACAATGTGATGTGCAAAGTTGTGTTTTGGGGCTTCTCGTGTCGCGGGCGCTAGGCGTAGCCCCACAAGTGAGGTACTATTTTTATCTGGAGACTTGGGGGAACGCTGGGTGGAAGGAAATTTGTGACTCCTCTCAGATTCCAGAACTTTCTGTCATCGAAATGAGAGGAAAAAGTGTTATTTTGGCCAACTTTTGAGGTTTGCAAAGGATTCTGGGTAACAGAACCAAGTCAGAACCCCACAAGTCACCCCATCTTGGATTCCCCTATGTGTCTAGTTTTCCAAACTGCACATGTTTGCTAGGTTTACCTAGGTGCCGGCTGAGCTAGAGGCCAAAATCCACAGCTAGGCACTTGGCAAAAACCAGCTCTGTTTTCTTTGTGAAAATGTGATGTGTCCACATTGGGATTTGGGGCTTTTCCTGTCACGGACGGTAGGCCTACCCCTGCAAGTGAGGTACCATTTTTATTGGGAGACTTGGGGGAACGCTGGGTGGAAGGACTTTTGTGGCTCCTCTCAGGTTCTAGAACTTTCTGTCACCAAAATCAGAGGAAAAGGTGTTTTTTGGGCCAAATTTTGAGGTTTGCAAAGGATTCTGGATAGCAGAACCTGGTCAGAGCTCCACAAGTCACCCCATCTTGGATTCCCCTAGGTGTCTAGTTTTCCAAACTGTGCAGGTTTGCTAGGTTTCCCTGGGTGCCGGCTGAGCTAGAGGCCAAAATCCACAGCTAGGCACTTTGCAAAAAACAGGTCTGTTTTCTTTGTGACAATGTGATGTGTTCACGTTGTGTTTTGGGGCTTTTCCTGTCGCGGGTGCTAGGCCTACCCCCACAAGTGAGTTACCCTTTTTATTGGGAGACTTGGGGTGACGTTGGGTGGAAGTTCATTTGTGGCTCCTCTCAGATTCTAGAACTTTCTGTCACCGAAATCAGAGGAAAAAGTGTTTTTTGGGCCAAATGTTGAGGTTTGCAAAGGATTCTGGGTAACACAAGCTGGTCAGAGCCCCACAAGCCACCCCATCTTGGATTCCCCTAAGTGTCTAGTTTTCCAAACTGTGCAGGTTTGCTAGGTTTCCCTAGGTGCCGGCTGAGCTAAATGCCAAAACCCACAGCTAGGCACTTTGCAAAAAACAGCTCTGTTTTCTTTGTGACAATGTGATTTGCCACATTGTGTTTTGGGGGTTTTCCTGTAGCGGGCGCTAGGCATAACCCCACAAGTGAGGTACCATTTTTATTGGGAGACTTGGAGGAACGCTGGGTGGAAGGACATTTGTGGCTCCTCTCAGATTCCAGAACTTTCTGTCACCGAAATCAGAGGAAAAAGTGTTTTTTGGGCCAAACTTTGAGGTTTGCAAAGCATTCTGGGTAACAGAACCTGGTCAGAGCCCCACAAGACACCCCATCTTGGATTCCCCTAGGTGTCTAGTTTTCAAAACTGCGCAGGTTTTCTATGTTTCCCAGGTGCTGGCTGAGCTAGAGGCCAAAATCCACAGCTAGGCACTTTGCAAAAAATAGCTCTGTTTTCTTTGTGACAATGTGATGTGTCCACGTTGTTTTTTGACGCATTTCCTATTGCGGGCGCTAGGCCTACCCACAGAAGTGACGTACCATTTTTATCGGGAGACTTGGGGGAGTGCTGGGTGAAAGGAAATTTGTGGCTCCTCTCAGATTCCAGAACTTTCTGTCACCGAAATGAGAGGAAAAAGTGTTTTTAGGCTAAATTTTGAGGTTTGCAAAGGATTCTGGGTAACAGAACCTGGTCAGTACCCCACAAGCCACCCCATCTTGGGTTCCCCTAGGAGTCTAGAAATACGCTGGTTTCCTAGGTTTCCCAAGGTGCCGGCTGAGCTACAGGCCAAAATCCACAGGTAGGCAGTTTGTAAAAAACACCACTGTTTTCTGTGGAAAAATGTGATGTGTCCATGTTGTGTTTTGGGGCATTTCCTTTTGCTGGCCCTAGGCCTACCCACACAAGTGAGGTACCGTTTTTATCAGAAGACTTTGGGGAACGCTGGGAGGGAGGAAATTTGTGGCTCCTCTCAGATTCCAGAACTTTCTGTCACCGAAATGAGAGGAAAAAGGGTTTTTTTTGCCAAAATTTGAGGTTTACAAAGGATTGTGGGTAAGAGAACCTGGTCAGAGCCCCACAAGTCACCACATCTTGGATTCCCCTAGGTGTCTAGTTTTTAAAACTGTGCAGGTTTGATAGGTTTTCCTAGGTGCCGAATGAGCTGGAGGCCAAAATCCACAGCTAGGCACTTTGCACAAAACAGCTCTGTTTTCTTTGTGAAAATGTATTGTGTCCACGTTGTGTTTTGGGGCTTTTCCTGTCGCGGGAGCTAGGACTACCCCCACAAGTGAGGTATAGTTTTTATTGGGAGACTTGGGGGAATGCTGGGTGGAAGGAAATTTGTGGCTGCTCTCAGATTCTGGAAATTTCTGTCACCGAAATGAGAGGAAAATGTGTTTTTTTGGCCAAATTGTGAGGTTTGCAAAGGATTCTGGGTAACAGACCCTGGTCAGAGCCCCACAAGTCACCCCATCTTGGATTCCCCTGGGGTTCTAGTTTTCAAAACTGCACAGGTTTCTATGTTTCCCTAAGTGACGGCTGAGCTAGGGGCCAAAAACCACAGGTAGGCACTTTCCAAAAAATAGCTCTGTTTTCTTTGTGACAATGTGATGTGTCCACGTTGTTTTGGGGGGCTTTTCCTCTCGCGGGCGCTAGGCCTAGCCCCACAAGTGAGGTACCATGATTATCGGGAGACTTGGGGGAACGCTGTTTGGAAGGAAATTTGTGGCTCTCTAAGATTCCGGAACTTTCTATCACTGAAATGAGAGGAAAAGGTGTTTTTTTGGCCATATTTTAAGATTTGCCAAGGATTCTGGGTAACAGAACCTGGTCAGAGCCCCACAAGTCCCCCCATCTTGAATTCCCCTAGGTGTCTAGGTTTCAAAACTGCACAGGTTTGCTAGGTTTCCCTATGTGCAGGCTGAGCTAGAAGCCAAAACCCACAGCTAGGCACTTTGCAAAAAATAGCTCTGTTTTCTTTGTGACAATGTGATGTGTCCACGTTGTGTTTTGGGGCTTTTCTCCTCGCGGGCGCTAGGCCTACCCCCACTAGTGAGGTGCCATTTTTATCGGGAGACTCGGGGGAACGCTAGTTGGAGGGAAATTTGTGGCTCCTCTCAGATTCCAGAACTTTCTGTCACCGAAATTAGAGGAAAAAGTATTTTTTGGTCAAATTGTGAGGTTTGCAAAGGAATCTGGGAAACAGAACTTGTTCAAAGCCCCACAAGTCACCCCATCTTAGATTCCCCTAGGTGTCTAGTTTTCAAAACTGCGCAGGTTTGCTAGGTTTCCCTAGGTGCTGCCTGAGCTAGAGGCCAAAATCTACAGCTAGCACTTTGCAAAAAACAGCTCTATTTTCTTTGTGAAAATGTATTGTGTCCACGTTGTGTTTTGGGGCTTTTCTTGTCGCGGGAGCTAGGACTAGCCCCACAAGCGAGGTACAGTTTTTATCGGGAGACTTGGGGGAATGCTGGGTGGAAGGAAATTTGTGGCTGCTGTCAGATTCTGGAACTTTCTGTCACCGAAATGAGAGGAAAATGTGTTTTTTTGGCCACATTTTGTGGTTTGCAAAGGATTCTGGGTAACAGACCCTGGTCAGAGCCCCACAGGTCAACCCATCTTGGATTCCCCTGGGGGTCTAGTTTTCAAAACTGCGTAGGTTTGCTACATTTCCCTAGGTGCCGTCTGAGCTAGAGGCCAAAAACCACAACTAGGCACTTTCCAAAAAATAGCTTTGTTTTCTTTGTGACAATGTGATGTGTCCACGTTGTGTTTTGGGGCTTTTCCTCTAGAGGGCGCTAGGCCTACCCCCACTGGTGATGTACCGTTTTTATCAGGAGACTTGGGGGAGCGCTGGTTAGAGAGAAATTTGTGGCTCCACTGATATTCCTGAACTTTCTGTCACCGAAATGAGAGGAAAAAGTGTTTTTGTGGCCAAATTTTGAAGTTTGCAAAGGATTCTGGGTAACAGAACCTGGTCAGAGCCCCACAAGTCACCCGATCTTTGATTCCCCTAGGTGTCTAGTTTTCAAAACTCTGCAGGTGTGCTAGGTTTCCCTAGGTTGATGCTTAGCTAGACGCCAAAACCCACAGCTAGGCACTTTGCAAAAAATTGCTCTGTTATCTTTGTGAAAATGTGATGTGTCCACGTTGTGTTTTGGGCTTTTCCTGTCGTGGGCGCTAGGCCTACCCCCACAAATGGGGTATCATTTTCACTGGGAGACTTGGGGGAATGCTGGGTGGAAGGAAATTTATGGCTCCTCTCAGATTCCAGAACTTTCTGTCATCGAAATGAGAGGAAAAAGTATTTTTTTGTCAAATTGTGAGGTTTGCAAAGGAATCTGGGTAACAGAACCTGGTCAAAGTCCCACAAGTCACCCCATCTTAGATTCCCCTAGGTGTCTAGTTTTCAAAACTGCGCTGGTTTGCTAGGTTTCCCTAGGTGCTGGCTGAGCTAGAGGCCAAAATCCACAGCTAGCACTTTGCAAAAAACAGCTCTATTTTCTTCGTGAAAATGTGATGTGTCCACGTTGTGTTTTGGGGTATTTCCTTTTGCTGGCCCTAGTCCTACGCACACAAGTGAGGTACCGTTCTTATCGGGAGACTTTGTGGAATGCTGGGTGGGAGGAAATTTGTGGCTCCTCTCAGATTACAGAACTTTCTGTCACTGTAATGAGAGGAAACAGTATTTTTTTTGGCCAAATTTTGAGGTTTGGAAAGGATTCTGGTTAACAGACCCTTGTCAGAGCCCCACAAGTCACCCCATCTTGGATTCCCCTAGGTGTCTAGTTTTCAAAACTGCGCAGGTTTTCTATGTTTCCCCAGGTGCCGGCTGGGCTAGAGGACAAAATCCACAGCTAGGCACCTTGCAAAAAATTGCTCTGTTTTCTTTGTGACAATGTGATGTGTCCACGTTGCGTTTTGGAGCATTTCCTTTCGCGGGCGCTAGGCCTACCCACACAAGTGAGGTACCATTTTTATCGGAAGACTTGGGGGAATGCTGGGTGGAAGGAAATTTGTGGCTCCTCTCAGATTCCAGAACTTTCTGTCACCGAAATGAGAGGAAAAAGTGTTTTTTTGGCCATATTTTGAGGTTTGCAAAGGATTCTGGGTAACAGAACCTGGTCAGAGCCCCACAAGTCACCCCATCTTGGATTCCCTAGGTGTCTAGTTTTCAAAACTGCGCAGGTTTGATAGGTTTCTGTAGGTGCAGGCTGAGCTAGAGGCCAAAACACAGAGCTAGGCACTTTTGAAAAAACAGCTCTGTTTTCTTTGTGAAAATGTAATGTGTCCACGTTGTGTTTTGGGGCTTTTCCTGTCGCGGGCGCTAGGCCTACCCCCACAAGTGAGGTACCATTTTTATTGGGAGACTTGGGGGAATGCTGGGTGGGAGGAAATTTGTCGCTCCTCTCAGATTCCAGAACTTTCTGTCACCGAAATGAGAGGAAAAGGGTTTTTTTTTCCCTACATTTTGAGGTTTGCAAAGGATTCTGGGTAACAGAACCTGGTCAGAGACCCACAAGTCACCCCATCTTGAGTTCCCCTAGGTGTCTAGTTTTCAAAACTGTGCAGGTTTGCTAGGTTTCCCTAGGTGCCGGCTGAGCTAGAGGCCAAAACCCACTGCTAGGTACTTTGCAAAAAATTGATCTGTTTTCTTTGTGAAAATGTGATGTGTCCACATTGTGTTTTGGGGCTTTTCCTGTCGCCGGCGCTAGGCCTACCCCCACAAGTGAGGTACCATTTTTATCGGGAGACTTGGGTGAACACTGGGTGGGAGGAAATTTGTGGCTCCTCTCAGATTCCAGAACTTTCTGTCTCCGAAATGAGAGGAAAAAGGTTTTCTTTTGCTAAATTTTGAGGTTTGCAAAGGATTCTGGGTAACAGAACCTGGTCAGAGACCCATAAGTCACCCCATCTTGGATTCCCCTGGGAGACTAGAAATGCGCTGGTTTGCTAGGTTTCCCCGGTGCCGATTGAGCTACAGGCCAAAATCCACAGGTAGGCAGTTTGTAAAAAAACACCTCTGTTTTCGGTGGAAAAATGTGATGTGTCCATGTTGTGTTTTGGGGTATTTACTTTTGCTGACCCTAGGATTAACCACACAAGTGAGGTACCGTTTTTAGCGGGAGACTTTAGGGAACGCTGGGTGGGAGGAAATTTGTGGCTCCTCTCAGATTCCAGAACTTTCTGTCACCGAAATGAGAGGAAAAAGGGTTTTTTTTGCCAAATTTTGAGGTTTGCAAAGGATTCTGGGTAACAGAACCTGGTCAGAGCCCCAGCAGTCACCGCATCTTGGATTCCCCCAGGTGTCTAGCTTTTAAAACTGTGCAGGTTTACTAGGTTTTCCTAGGTGCCGGCTGAACAAGTGGCCAAAACCCCAAGCTAAGCACTTTGCAAAAAACAGCTCTGTTTTCTTTGTGAAAATGTATTGTGTCCACGTTGTGTTTTGGGACGTTCCCTGTCGCGGGCGCTAGGCCTAGCCCCACAAGTGATGTACCATGCTTATCGGGAGACTTGGGGGAATTCTGGTTGGAAGGAAATTTGTGGTTTCTCTCAGATTCTGGAACTTTCTGTCACCAAAATGAGAGGTAAAAGTAATTTTTTGTCAATTTGTGAGGTTTACAAAGGCTTCTGGGTAACAGAACCTGGTCAGAGCCCCACAAGTCACCCCATCTTGGATTCCCTTAGGTGTCTAGTTTTCAAAACTGTGCAGGTTTGCTAGGTTTCCCTAGGTGCCGGCTGAGCTAGAGGCCAAAATCCACAGCTAGGCAGTTGGTAAAAAAACACCTCCGTTTTCTGTGGAAAAATGTGATGTGTCCACGTTGTGTTTTGGGGCATTTCCTTTTGCGGGCGCCAGGCCTACCCACACAAGTGAGGTACTGTTTTTATCAGAAGACTTTGGGGAACGCTGGGTTGGAGGAAATTTGTGGCTCCTCTCAGATTCTAGAACTTTCTGTCACCAAAATGAGAGGTAAAAGTAATTTTTTGTCAATTTGTGAGGTTTACAAACGTTTCTGGGTAACAGAACCTGGTCAGAGCCCCACAAGTCACCCCATCTTTGATTCCCTTAGGTGTCTAGTTTTCAAAACTGCGCAGGTTTGCTAGGTTTCCCTAGGTGCCGGCTGAGCTAGAGGCCAAAATCCACAGCTAGGCACTTGGTAAAAAACACCTCCGTTTTGTGTGGAAAAATGTGATGTGTCCACGTTGTGTTTTGGGGTATTTCCATTTGCAGGCGCCAGGCCTACCCACACAAGTGAGGTACAGTTTTTATCTGGAGACTTGGAGGAACGCTGGGTGGAAGGAAATTTGTGGCTCCTCTTAGATTCTAGAACTTTCTGTCACCGAAATTAGAGGAGAAAGTGTTTTTTGGGCCAAATTTTGAGGTTTGCAAAGGATTCTGTGTAACAGACCCTGGTCAGAGCCCCGCAAGTCACCCCATCTTAGATTCCCCTAGGTGTCTAGTTTTCAAAACTGCAGAGGTTTGCTATGTTTCCCTAGGTGCCGGCTGAACTAGAAGCCAAAATCCACAGCTAGGCACTTTGCAAAAAACAGCTTTGTTTTCTTTGTGACAATGTGATGTGCCACGTTGCGTTTTGGGGCTGTTCCTGCCGCGGGCGCTAGGCCTACCCCACTAGTGAGGTACCATTTGTATCGGTAGACTTGGGGGAATGCTAGGTTGAAGGAACTTTGTAGCTCCTCTCAGATTCCAGAACTTTCTGTCACCGAAATGAGAGGAAAAAGTGTTTTTTTGACAAATTATGAGGTTTGCAAAGGATTCTGGGTAACAGAACCTGGTCAGAGCCCCACAAGTCACCCCATCTTGGATTCCCCTAGGAGTCTAGAAATGCGCTGGTTTGCTAGGTTTCCCCAGGTGCCGGCTGAGCTACAGGCCAAAATCCACAGGTAGGCAGTTTGTTAAAAACACCTCTGGTTTCTGTGGAAAAATGTGATGTGTCCATGTTCTATTTTGGGGTATTTCCTTTTGCTGGCCCTAGGATTAACCACACAAGTGAGGTACCGTTTTTATCGGGAGACTTTAGGGAACGCTGGGTGGGAGGAAATTTGTGGCTCCTCTCAGATTCCAGAACTTTCTGTCACTGAAATGAGAGGAAAAAGTTTTTTTTTGCCAAATTTTGAGGTTTGCAAAGGATTCTGGGTAACAGAACCTGGTCAGAGCCCCACAAGTCTCCTCATCTTGGATTCCCCTAGGTGTCTAGATTTCAAAATTGTGCAGGTTTGCTAGGTTTCCGTAGGTGGAGGCTGAGCTAGACGCCAAAACCCACAGCTAGGCACTTTGCAAAAAATTGATCTGTTTTCTTTGTGAAAATGTGATGCGTCCACGTTGTGTTTTGGGGGTTTTCCTGTCGCAGGCGCTAGGCCTACCACCACAAGTGAGGTACCATTTTCATTGGGAGACTTGGGGGAACACTGGTTGGAGGGAAATTTGTGACTCCTCTCTGATTCCAGAACTTTCTGTCACCGAAATGAGAGGAAAAAGTGTTTTTTGGCCATATTTTGAGGTTTGCAAAGTATTCTGGGTAACAGAACCTGGTCAAAGCCTCACAAGTCATCCCATCTTGGATTCCCCTAGGAGTCTAGAAATGCGCTGGTTTGGTAGTTTTCCCCAGGTGCCGGCTGAGCTACAGGTCAAAATCCACAGGTAGGCAGTTTGTAAAAAACACCTCTGTTTTCTGTGTTTCAAAATGTGATGTGTCCACGTTGTGTTTTGGGGTTTTTACTTTTGCTGGCCCTAGGCCTTCCCACACAAGTGAGGTACTGTTTTTATCGGGAGACTTTAGGGAACGCTGGGTGGAAGGAAATTTGTGGCTCCTCTCAGATTCCAGAACTTTCTGTCACCGAAATGAGAGCAAAAAGGTTTTTTTTGCTAAATTTTGAGGTTTGCAAAGGATTCTGGGTAACAGAACCTGGTCAGTGCCCCCACAAGTCACCCCATCTTGAGTTCCCCTAGGTGTCTAGTTTTCAAAACTGTGCAGGTTTGCTAGGTTTTCCTTGGTGGAGGCTGAGCTAGATGCCAAAACCCACAGCTAGGTACTTTGCAAAAAATTGCTCTGTTTTCTTTGTGAAAATGTGATGTGTCCACATTGTGTTTTGGGGCTTTTCCTGTCGCGGGCGCTAGGCCTACCCACACAAGTGATGTACCATTTTTATCGGGAGACTTGGGTGAACACTGGGTGGGAGGAAATTTGTGGCTCCTCTCAGATTCCAGAACTTTCTGTCTCCGAAATGAGAGGAAAAAGGTTTTATTTGCTAAATTTTGATGTTTGCAAAGGATTCTGGGTAACAGAACCTGGTCAGAGCCCCAGCAGTCACCGCATCTTGGATTCCCCCAGGTGTCTAGTTTTTAAAACTGTGCAGGTTTACTAGGTTTTCCGAGGTGCCGGCTGAGCAAGTGGCCAAAACCCCAAGCTAGGCACTTTGCAAAAAACAGCTCTGTTTTCTTTGTGAAAATGTGATGTGTCCACGTTGTGTTTTGGGGCTTTTCTCCTCGCGGGCGCTAGGCCTACCCCCACTAGTGAGGTGCCATTTTTATCGGGAGACTCGGGGGAACGCTAGTTGGAGGGAAATTTGTGGCTCCTCTCAGATTCCAGAACTTTCTGTCACCGAAATTAGAGGAAAAAGTATTTTTTGGTCAAATTGTGAGGTTTGCAAAGGAATCTGGGAAACAGAACTTGTTCAAAGCCCCACAAGTCACCCCATCTTAGATTCCCCTAGGTGTCTAGTTTTCAAAACTGCGCAGGTTTGCTAGGTTTCCCTAGGTGCTGCCTGAGCTAGAGGCCAAAATCTACAGCTAGCACTTTGTAAAAAACAGCTCTATTTTCTTTGTGAAAATGTATTGTGTCCACGTTGTGTTTTGGGGCTTTTCTTGTCGCGGGAGCTAGGACTAGCCCCACAAGCGAGGTACAGTTTTTATCGGGAGACTTGGGGGAATGCTGGGTGGAAGGAAATTTGTGGCTGCTGTCAGATTCTGGAACTTTCTGTCACCGAAATGAGAG
The DNA here is from genome assembly GCF_031143425.1 of Pleurodeles waltl. Lineage (NCBI taxonomy): Eukaryota > Metazoa > Chordata > Amphibia > Caudata > Salamandridae > Pleurodeles > Pleurodeles waltl. Next base: position 157,550,154 of record NC_090443.1, read on the forward strand.
GAAAATGTGTTTTTTTGGCCACATTTTGTGGTTTGCAAAGGATTCTGGGTAACAGACCCTGGTCAGAGCCCCACAAGTCAACCCATCTTGGATTCCCTTGGGGGTCTAGTTTTCAAAACTGCGTAGGTTTGCTACATTTCCCTAGGTGCCGTCTGAGGTAGAGGCCAAAAACCACAGCTAGGCACTTTCCAAAAAATACCTTTGTTTTCTTTGTGACAATGTGATGTGTCCACGTTGTGTTTTGGGGCTTTTCCTCTAGCGGGCGCTAGGCCTACCCCCACTGGTGATGTACCGTTTTTATCAGGAGACTTGGGGGAGCGCTGGTTAGAGAGAAATTTGTGGCTCCACTGATATTCCTTAACTTTCTGTCACCGAAATGAGAGGAAAAAGTGTTTTTGTGGCCAAATTGTGAAGTTTGCAAAGGATTCTGGGTAACAGAACCTGGTCAGAGCCCCACAAGTCACCCGATCTTTGATTCCCCTAGGTGTCTAGTTTTCAAAACTCTGCAGGTGTGCTAGGTTTCCCTAGGTTGATGCTTAGCTAGACGCCAAAACCCACAGCTAGGCACTTTGCAAAAAATTGCTCTGTTATCTTTGTGAAAATGTGATGTGTCCACGTTGTGTTTTGGGCTTTTCCTGTCGTGGGCGCTAGGCCTACCCCCACAAATGGGGTATCATTTTCACTGGGAGACTTGGGGGAATGCTGGGTGGAAGGAAATTTATGGCTCCTCTCAGATTCCAGAACTTTCTGTCACCGAAATGAGAGGAAAAAGTATTTTTTTGTCAAATTGTGAGGTTTGCAAAGGAATCTGGGTAACAGAACCTGGTCAAAGTCCCACAAGTCACCCCATCTTAGATTCCCCTAGGTGTCTAGTTTTCAAAACTGCGCTGGTTTGCTAGGTTTCCCTAGGTGCTGGCTGAGCTAGAGGCCAAAATCCACAGCTAGCACTTTGCAAAAAACAGCTCTATTTTCTTTGTGAAAATGTGATGTGTCCACGTTGTGTTTTGGGGTATTTCCTTTTGCTGGCCCTAGGCCTACGCACACAAGTGAGGTACCGTTCTTATCGGGAGACTTTGTGGAATGCTGGGTGGGAGGAAATTTGTGGCTCCTCTCAGATTACAGAACTTTCTGTCACTGTAATGAGAGGAAACAGTATTTTTTTTGGCCAAATTTTGAGGTTTGGAAAGGATTCTGGTTAACAGACCCTTGTCAGAGCCCCACAAGTCACCCCATCTTGGATTCCCCTAGGTGTCTAGTTTTCAAAACTGTGCAGGTTTTCTATGTTTCCCCAGGTGCCGGCTGGGCTAGAGGACAAAATCCACAGCTAGGCACCTTGCAAAAAATAGCTCTGTTTTCTTTGTGACAATGTGATGTGTCCACGTTGTGTTTTGGAGCATTTCCTTTCGCGGGCGCTAGGCCTACCCACGCAAGTGAGGTACCATTTTTATCGGAAGACTTGGGGGAATGCTGGGTGGAAGGAAATTTGTGGCTGCTCTCAGATTCCAGAACTTTCTGTCACCGAAATGAGAGGAAAAAGTGTTTTTTTGGCCATATTTTGAGGTTTGCAAAGGATTCTGGGTAACAGAACCTGATCAGAGCCCCACAAGACACCCCATCTTGGATTCCCTAGGTGTCTAGTTTTCAAAACTGCGCAGGTTTGATAGGTTTCTGTAGGTGCAGGCTGAGCTAGAGGCCAAAACACAGAGCTAGGCACTTTTGAAAAAACAGCTCTGTTTTCTTTGTGAAAATGTGATGTGTCCACGTTGTGTTTTGGGGCATTTCCTGTCGCGGGCGCTAGGCCTAGCCCCACAAGTGAGGTACCATTTTTATCGGGAGACTTGGGGGAGCGCTGGGTGGGAGGACATTTGTGGCTCCTCTCAGATTCCAGAACTTTCTGTCACCGAAATGAGAGGAAAAAGGGTTTTTTTGCTAAATTTTGAGGTTTGCAAAGGATTCTGGGTAACAGAACCTGGTCAGTGCCCCACAAGTCACCCCATCTTGAGTTCCCCTAGGTGTCTAGTTTTCAAAACTGTGCAGGTTTGCTAGGTTTTCCTTGGTGGAGGCTGAGCTAGATGCCAAAACCCACAGCTAGGCACTTTGCAAAAAATTGCTCTGTTTTCTTTGTGAAAATGTGATGTGTCCACATTGTGTTTTGGGGCTTTTCCTGTCGCGGGCGCTAGGCCTACCCCCACAAGTGAGGTACCATTTTTATCGGGAGACTTGGGGGGACGCGAGGTGGGAGAAAATTTGTGGCTACGCTAAGATTCCAGAACTTTCTGTCACCGAAATTAGAGGAAAAAGGGTTTTTCTTGCTAAATTTTGAGGTTTGGAAAGGATTCTGGTTAACAGAACCTGGTCAGAGCCCCACAAGTCACCCTATCTTGAGTTACCTTAGGTGTCTAGTTTTCAAAACTGTGCAGGTTTGCTAGGTTTCCCTTGGTGGAGGCTGAGCTAGATGCCAAAACCCGCAGCTAGGCACTTTGTAAAAAATTGCTCTGTTTTCTTTGTGAAAATGTGATGTGTCCACGTTGTGTTTTGGGGCTTTTCCTTTCGCGGGTGCTAGGCCTACCCACACAAGTGAGGTACCATTTTTATCGGAAGACTTGGGGGAATGCTGGGTGGAAGGAAATTTGTGGCTCCTCTCAGATTCCAGAACTTTCTGTCACCGAAATGAGAGGAAATAGTGTTTTTTGGGCCATATTTTGAGGTTTGCAAAGGATTCTGGGTAACAGAACCTGGTCAGAGCCCCACAAGTCACCCCATCTTGGATTCCCCTAGGTGTCTAGTTTTCAAAACTGCACAGGTTTGCTAGGTTTCCCTAGGTGCAGGCTGAGCTAGAGGCCAAAACCCAGAGCTAGGCACTTTTGAAAAAACAGCTCTGTTTTCTTTGTGAAAATGTGATGTGTCCATGTTGTGTTTTGGGGCTTTTCCTGTCGCGGGCGCTAGGCCTACCCCCACAAGTGAGGTACCATTTTTATTGGGAGATTTGGGGGAATGCTGGGTGGGAGGAAATTTGTCGCTCCTCTCAGATTCCAGAACTTTCTGTCACCGAAATGAGAGGAAAAGGGTTTTTTTTTTCCTGCATTTTGAGGTTTGCAAAGGATTCTGGGTAACAGAACCTGGTCAGAGACCCACAAGTCACCCCATCTTGAGTTCCCCTAGGTGTCTAGTTTTCAAAACTGTGCAGGTTTGCTAGGTTTCCCTAGGTGCCGGCTGAGCTAGAGGCCAAAACCCACTGCTAGGTACTTTGCAAAAAATTGATCTGTTTTCTTTGTGAAAATGTGATGTGTCCACATTGTGTTTTGGGGCTTTTCCTGTCGCCGGCGCTAGGCCTACCCCCACAAGTGAGGTACCATTTTTATCGGGAGACTTGGGTGAACACTGGGTGGGAGGAAATTTGTGGCTCCTCTCAGATTCCAGAACTTTCTGTCACCGAAATGAGAGGAAAAAGGGTTTTTTTTGCTAAATTTTGAGGTTTGCAAAGGATTCTGGGTAACAGAACCTGGTCAGAGACCCATAAGTCACCCCATCTTGGATTCCCCTGGGAGACTAGAAATGCGCTGGTTTGCTAGGTTTCCCCTGGTGCCGATTGAGCTACAGGCCAAAATCCACAGGTAGGCAGTCTGTAAAAAACACCTCTGTTTTCTGTGGAAAAATGTGATGTGTCCATGTTGTGTTTTGGGGTATTTACTTTTGCTGACCCTAGGATTAACCACACAAGTGAGGTACCGTTTTTAGCGGGAGACTTTAGGGAACGCTGGGTGGGAGGAAATTTGTGGCTCCTCTCAGATTCCAGAACTTTCTGTCACCGAAATGAGAGGAAAAAGGTTTTTTTTTGCCAAATTTTGAGGTTTGCAAAGGATTCTGGGTAACAGAACCTGGTCAGAGCCCCAGCAGTCACCGCATCTTGGATTCCCCCAGGTGTCTAGTTTTTAAAACTGTGCAGGTTTACTAGGTTTTCCTAGTTGCCGGCTGAACAAGTGGCCAAAACCCCAAGCTAAGCACTTTGCAAAAAACAGCTCTGTTTTCTTTGTGAAAATGTATTGTGTCCACGTTGTGTTTTGGGACGTTCCCTGTCGCGGGCGCTAGGCCTAGCCCCACAAGTGATGTACCATGCTTATCGGGAGACTTGGGGGAGTTCTGGTTGGAAGGAAATTTGTGGTTTCTCTCAGATTCTGGAACTTTCTGTCACCAAAATGAGAGGTAAAAGTAATTTTTTGTCAATTTGTGAGGTTTACAAAGGCTTCTGGGTAACAGAACCTGGTCAGAGCCCCAGCAGTCACCGCATCTTGGATTCCCCCAGGTGTCTAGTTTTTAAAACTGTGCAGGTTTACTAGGTTTTCCTAGTTGCCGGCTGAACAAGTGGCCAAAACCCCAAGCTAAGCACTTTGCAAAAAACAGCTCTGTTTTCTTTGTGAAAATGTATTGTGTCCACGTTGTGTTTTGGGACGTTCCCTGTCGCGGGCGCTAGGCCTAGCCCCACAAGTGATGTACCATGCTTATCGGGAGACTTGGGGGAGTTCTGGTTGGAAGGAAATTTGTGGTTTCTCTCAGATTCTGGAACTTTCTGTCACCAAAATGAGAGGTAAAAGTAATTTTTTGTCAATTTGTGAGGTTTACAAAGGCTTCTGGGTAACAGAACCTGGTTGCGAGCCCCACAAGTCACCCCATCTTGGATTCCCTTAGGTGTCTAGTTTTCAAAACTGTGCAGGTTTGCTAGGTTTCCCTAGGTGCCGGCTGAGCTAGAGGCCAAAATCCACAGCTAGGCAGTTGGTAAAAAAACACCTCCGTTTTCTGTGGAAAAATGTGATGTGTCCACGTTGTGTTTTGGGGCATTTCCTTTTGCGGGCGCCAGGCCTACCCACACAAGTGAGGTACTGTTTTTATCAGAAGACTTTGGGGAACGCTGGGTTGGAGGAAATTTGTGGCTCCTCTCAGATTCTAGAACTTTCTGTCACCAAAATGAGAGGTAAAAGTAATTTTTTGTCAATTTGTGAGGTTTACAAACATTTCTGGGTAACAGAACCTGGTCAGAGCCCCACAAGTCACCCCATCTTGGATTCCCTTAGGTGTCTAGTTTTCAAAACTGCACAGGTTTGCTAGGTTTCCCTAGGTGCCGGCTGAGCTAGAGGCCAAAATCCACAGCTAGGCACTTGGTAAAAAACACCTCCGTTTTGTGTGGAAAAATGTGATGTGTCCACGTTGTGTTTTGGGGCATTTCCATTTGCAGGCGCCAGGCCTACCCACACAAGTGAGGTACAGTTTTTATCTGGAGACTTGGAGGAACGCTGGGTGGAAGGAAATTTGTGGCTCCTCTTAGATTCTAGAACTTTCTGTCACCGAAATTAGAGGAGAAAGTGTTTTTTGGGCCAAATTTTGAGGTTTGCAAAGGATTCTGTGTAACAGACCCTGGTCAGAGCCCCGCAAGTCACCCCATCTTAGATTCCCCTAGGTGTCTAGTTTTCAAAACTGCAGAGGTTTGCTATGTTTCCCTAGGTGCCGGCTGAACTAGAAGCCAAAATCCACAGCTAGGCACTTTGCAAAAAACAGCTTTGTTTTCTTTGTGACAATGTGATGTGCCACGTTGCGTTTTGGGGCTGTTCCTGCCGCGGGCGCTAGGCCTACCCCACTAGTGAGGTACCATTTGTATCGGTAGACTTGGGGGAATGCTAGGTTGAAGGAACTTTGTAGCTCCTCTCAGATTCCAGAACTTTCTGTCACCGAAATGAGAGGAAAAAGTGTTTTTTCGACAAATTATGAGGTTTGCAAAGGATTCTGGGTAACAGAACCTGGTCAGAGCCCCACAAGTCACCCCATCTTGGATTCCCCTAGGAGTCTAGAAATGCGCTGGTTTGCTAGGTTTCCCCAGGTGCCGGCTGAGCTACAGGCCAAAATCCACAGGTAGGCAGTTTGTTAAAAACACCTCTGGTTTCTGTGGAAAAATGTGATGTGTCCACGTTCTATTTTGGGGTATTTCCTTTTGCTGGCCCTAGGATTAACCACACAAGTGAGGTACCGTTTTTATCGGGAGACTTTAGGGAACGCTGGGTGGGAGGAAATTTGTGGCTCCTCTCAGATTCCAGAACTTTCTGTCACTGAAATGAGAGGAAAAAGTTTTTTTTTGCCAAATTTTGAGGTTTGCAAAGGATTCTGGGTAACAGAACCTGGTCAGAGCCCCACAAGTCTCCTCATCTTGGATTCCCCTAGGTGTCTAGATTTCAAAATTGTGCAGGTTTGCTAGGTTTCCGTAGGTGGAGGCTGAGCTAGACGCCAAAACCCACAGCTAGGCACTTTGCAAAAAATGGATCTGTTTTCTTTGTGAAAATGTGATGTGTCCACGTTGTGTTTTGGGGCTTTTCCTGTCGCGGGCGCTAGGCCTACCACCACAAGTGAGGTACCATTTTCATTGGGAGACTTGGGGGAACACTGGTTGGAGGGAAATTTGTGGCTCCTCTCTGATTCCAGAACTTTCTGTCACCGAAATGAGAGGAAAAAGTGTTTTTTGGCCATATTTTGAGGTTTGCAAAGTATTCTGGGTAACAGAACCTGGTCAAAGCCTCACAAGTCACCCCATCTTGGATTCCCCTAGGAGTCTAGAAATGCGCTGGTTTGCTAGGTTTCCCCAGGTGCCGGCTGAGCTACAGGCCAAAATCCACAGGTAGGCAGTTTGTAAAAAACACCTCTGTTTTCTGTGGAAAAATGTGATGTGTCCACATTCTATTTTGGGGTATTTCCTTTTGCTGGCCCTAGGATTAACCACACAAGTGAGGTACCGTTTTTATCGGGAGACTTTAGGGAACGCTGGGTGGGAGGAAATTTGTGGCTCCTCTCAGATTCCAGAACTTTCTGTCACTGAAATGAGAGGAAAAAGGTTTTTTTTGCCAAATTTTGAGGTTTGCAAAGGATTCTGGGTAACAGAACCTTGTCAGAGCCCCATAAGTCTCCTCATCTTGGATTCCCCTAGGTGTCTAGATTTCAAAATTGTGCAGGTTTGCTAGGTTTCCGTAGGAGGAGGCTGAGCTAGACGCCAAAACCCACAGCTAGGCACTTTGCAAAAAATTGATCTGTTTTCTTTGTGAAAATGTGATGCGTCCACGTTGTGTTTTGGGGCTTTTCCTGTTGCGGGCGCTAGGCCTACCCCCACAAGTGAGGTACCATTTTCATTGGGAGACTTGGGGGAACACTGGTTGGAGGGGAATTTGTGGCTCCTCTCTGATTCCAGAACTTTCTGTCACCGAAATGAGAGGAAAAGGTGTTTTTTGGCCATATTTTGAGGTTTGCAAAGGATTCTGGGTAACATAACCTGGTCAGAGCCCCACAAGTCACCCCATCTTGGATTCCCCTAGGAGTCTAGAAATGCGCTGGTTTGGTAGTTTTCCCGAGGTGCCGGCTGAGCTACAGGCCAAAATCCACAGGTAGGCAGTTTGTAAAAAACACCTCTGTTTTCTGTGGAAAAATGTGATGTGTCCACGTTGTGTTTTGGGGTTTTTAATTTTGCTGGCCCTAGGCCTACCCACACAAGTGAGGTACCGTTTTTATCGGGAGACTTTAGGGAACGCTGGGTGGAAGGAAATTTGTGGCTCATCTCAGATTCCAGAACTTTCTCTCACCGAAATGAGAGGAAAAAGGGTTTTTTTGCTAAATTTTGAGGTTTGCAAAGGATTCTGGGTAACAGAACCTGGTCAGTGCCCCACAAGTCACCCCATCTTGAGTTCCCCTAGGTGTCTAGTTTTCAGAACTGTGCAGGTTTGCTAGGTTTTCCTTGGTGGAGGCTGAGCTAGATGGCAAAACCCACAGCTAGGCACTTTGCAAAAAATTGCTCTGTTTTCTTTGTGAAAATGTGATGCGTCCACATTGTGTTTTGGGGCTTTTCCTGTCACGGGCGCTAGGCCTACCCCCACAAGTGAGGTACCATTTTTATCGGGAGACTTGGGGGGACGCTAGGTGGGAGGAAATTTGTGGCTCCGCTCAGATTCCAGAACTTTCTGTCACCGAAACTAGAGGAAAAAGGGTTTTTCTTGCTAAATTTTGAGGTTTGGAAAGGATTCTGCTTAACAGAACCTGGTCAAGGCCCCACAAGTCACACCATCTTGAGTTCCCTTAGGTATCTAGTTTTCAAAACTGTGCAGGTTTGCTAGGTTTCCCTTGGTGGAGGCTGAGCTAGATGCCAAAACCCGCAGCTAGGCACTTTGTAAAAAATTGCTCTGTTTTCTTTGTGAAAATGTGATGTGTCCACGTTGTGTTTTGGGGCCTTTCCTTTCGCGGATGCTAGGCCTACCCACACAAGTGAGGTACCATTTTTATCGGGAGACTTGGGGGAATGCTGGGTGGAAGGAAATTTGTGGCTCCTCTCAGATTCCAGAACTTTCTGTCACCGAAATGAGAGGAAAAAGTGTTTTTATGGCCATATTTTGAGGTTTGCAGAGGATTCTGGGTAACAGAACCTGGTCAGAGCCCCACAAGTCACCCCATCTTGGATTCCCCTAGGTGTCTAGTTTTCAAAACTGCGCAGGTTTGCTAGGTTTCCCTAGGTGCAGGCTGAGCTAGACGCCAAAACCCACAGCTAGGCACTTTTGAAAAAACAGCTCTGTTTTCTTTGTGAAAATGTGATGTGTCCACGTTGTGTTTTGGGGCTTTTCCTGTCGCGGGCGCTAGGCCTACCCCCTCAAGTGAGGTACCATTTTTATTGGGAGACTTGGGGGAATGCTGGGTGGAAAGAAATTTGTGGCTCCGCTCAGATTCCAGAACTTTCTGTCACCGAAATTAGAGGAAAAAGGGTTTTTCTTGCTAAATTTTGAGGTTTGGAAAGGATTCTGGTTAACAGAACCTGGTCAGTGCCCCACAAGTCACCCCATCTTGAGTTCCCCTAGGTGTCTAGTTTTCAAAACTGTGCAGGTTTGCTAGGTTTTCCTTGGTGGAGGCTGAGGTAGATGCCAAAACCCACAGCTAGGCACTTTGCAAAAAATTGCTCTGTTTTCTTTGTGAAATGTGATGTGTCCACATTGTGTTTTGGGGCTTTTCCGGTCGCGGGCGCTAGGCCTACCCCCACAAGTGAGGTACCATTTTTATCGGGAGACTTGGGGGGACACTAGGTGGGAGGAAATTTGTGGCTCCGCTCAGATTCCAGAACTTTCTGTCACCGAAATTAGAGGAAAAAGGGTTTTTTTGCTAAATTTTGAGGTTTGCAAAGGATTCTGGGTAACAGAACCTGGTCAGTGCCCCACAAGTCACCCCATCTTGAGTTTCCCTAGGTGTCTAGTTTTCAAAACAGTGCAGGTTTGCTAGGTTTTCCTTGGTGGAGGCTGAGCTAGATGGCAAAACCCACAGCTAGGCACTTTGCAAAAAATTGCTCTGTTTTCTTTGTGAAAATGTGATGCGTCCACATTGTGTTTTGGGGCTTTTCCTGTCACGGGCGCTAGGCCTACCCCCACAAGTGAGGTACCATTTTTTTCGGGAGGCTTGGGGGGACGCTAGGTGGGAGGAAATTTGTGGCTCCGCTCAGATTCCAGAACTTTCTGTCACCGAAACTAGAGGAAAAAGGGTTTTTCTTGCTAAATTTTGAGGTTTGGAAAGGATTCTGGTTAACAGAACCTGGTCAAGGCCCCACAAGTCACCCCATCTTGAGTTCCCTTAGGTATCTAGTTTTCAAAACTGTGCAGGTTTGCTAGGTTTCCCTTGGTGGAGGCTGAGCTAGATGCCAAAACCCACAGCTAGGCACTTTGTAAAAAATTGCTCTGTTTTCTTTGTGAAAATGTGATGTGTCCACGTTGTGTTTTGGGGCTTTTCCTTTCGCGGGTGCTAGGCCTACCCACACAAGTGAGGTACCATTTTTATCGGGATACTTGGGGGAATGCTGGGTGGAAGGAAATTTGTGGCTCCTCTCAGATTCCAGAACTTTCTGTCACCGAAATGAGAGGAAAAAGTGTTTTTATGGCCATATTTTGAGGTTTGCAGAGGATTCTGGGTAACAGAACCTGGTCAGAGCCCCACAAGTCACCCCATCTTGGATTCCCCTAGGTGTCTAGTTTTCATAACTGCGCAGGTTTGCTAGGTTTCCCTAGGTGCAGGCTGAGCTAGACGCCAAAACCCACGGCTAGGCACTTTTGAAAAAACAGCTCTGTTTTCTTTGTGAAAATGTGATGTGTCCACGTTGTGTTTTGGGGCTTTTCCTGTCGTGGGCGCTAGGCCTACCCCCACAAGTAAGGTACCATTTTTATTGGGAGACTTGGGGGAATGCTGGGTGGAAGGAAATTTGTGGCTCCGCTCAGATTCCAGAACTTTCTGTCACCGAAATTAGAGGAAAAAGGGTTTTTCTTGCTAAATTTTGAGGTTTGGAAAGGATTCTGGTTAACAGAACCTGGTCAGTGCCCCACAAGTCACCCCATCTTGAGTTCCCCTAGGTGTCTAGTTTTCAAAACTGTGCAGGTTTGCTAGGTTTTCCTTGGTGGAGGCTGAGGTAGATGCCAAAACCCACAGCTAGGCACTTTGCAAAAAATTGCTCTGTTTTCTTTGTGAAATGTGATGTGTCCACATTGTGTTTTGGGGCTTTTCCGGTCGCGGGCGCTAGGCCTACCCCCACAAGTGAGGTACCATTTTTATCGGGAGACTTGGGGGGACACTAGGTGGGAGGAAATTTGTGGCTCCGCTCAGATTCCAGAACTTTCTGTCACCGAAATTAGAGGAAAAAGGGTTTTTTTGCTAAATTTTGAGGTTTGCAAAGGATTCTGGGTAACAGAACCTGGTCAGTGCCCCACAAGTCACCCCATCTTGAGTTTCCCTAGGTGTCTAGTTTTCAAAACAGTGCAGGTTTGCTAGGTTTTCCTTGGTGGAGGCTGAGCTAGATGGCAAAACCCACAGCTAGGCACTTTGCAAAAAATTGCTCTGTTTTCTTTGTGAAAATGTGATGCGTCCACATTGTGTTTTGGGGCTTTTCCTGTCACGGGCGCTAGGCCTACCCCCACAAGTGAGGTACCATTTTTTTCGGGAGGCTTGGGGGGACGCTAGGTGGGAGGAAATTTGTGGCTCCGCTCAGATTCCAGAACTTTCTGTCACCGAAACTAGAGGAAAAAGGGTTTTTCTTGCTAAATTTTGAGGTTTGGAAAGGATTCTGGTTAACAGAACCTGGTCAAGGCCCCACAAGTCACCCCATCTTGAGTTCCCTTAGGTATCTAGTTTTCAAAACTGTGCAGGTTTGCTAGGTTTCCCTTGGTGGAGGCTGAGCTAGATGCCAAAACCCGCAGCTAGGCACTTTGTAAAAAATTGCTCTGTTTTCTTTGTGAAAATGTGATGTGTCCACGTTGTGTTTTGGGGCTTTTCCTTTCGCGGGTGCTAGGCCTACCCACACAAGTGAGGTACCATTTTTATCGGGATACTTGGGGGAATGCTGGGTGGAAGGAAATTTGTGGCTCCTCTCAGATTCCAGAAATTTCTGTCACCGAAATGAGAGGAAAAAGTGTTTTTATGGCCATATTTTGAGGTTTGCAGAGGATTCTGGGTAACAGAACCTGGTCAGAGCCCCACAAGTCACCCCATCTTGGATTCCCCTAGGTGTCTAGTTTTCATAATTGCGCAGGTTTGCTAGGTTTCCCTAGGTGCAGGCTGAGCTAGACGCCAAAACCCACAGCTAGGCACTTTTGAAAAAACAGCTCTGTTTTCTTTGTGAAAATGTGATGTGTCCACGTTGTGTTTTGGGGCTTTTCCTGTCGCGGGCGCTAGGCCTACCCCCACAAGTAAGGTACCATTTTTATTGGGAGACTTGGGGGAATGCTGGGTGGAAGGAAATTTGTGGCTCCGCTCAGATTCCAGAACTTTCTGTCACCGAAATTAGAGGAAAAAGGGTTTTTCTTGCTAAATTTTGAGGTTTGGAAAGGATTCTGGTTAACAGAACCTGGTCAGTGCCCCACAAGTCACCCCATCTTGAGTTCCCCTAGGTGTCTAGTTTTCAAAACTGTGCAGGTTTGCTAGGTTTTCCTTGGTGGAGGCTGAGGTAGATGCCAAAACCCACAGCTAGGCACTTTGCAAAAAATTGCTCTGTTTTCTTTGTGAAATGTGATGTGTCCACATTGTGTTTTGGGGCTTTTCCTGTCGCGGGCGCTAGGCCTACCCCCACAAGTGAGGTACCATTTTCATTGGGAGACTTGGGGGAACACTGGTTGGTGGGAAATTTGTGGATCCTCTCAGATTCTGAAACTTTATGTCACCGAAATGAGAGGAAAAAGTGTTTTTTGGCCAAATTTTGAGGTTTGCAAAGGATTCTGGGTAACAGAACCTGGTCAGAGCCCCACAAGTCACCCCATCCGGGATTCCCCTAGGGGTCTACTTTTCAAAAATGCGCTGGTTTCCTAGGTTTCCCCAGGTTCCGGCTGAGCTAAAGGCCAAAATCCACAGGTAGGCAGTTTGTAAAAAACACCTCTGTTTTCTGTGGAAAAATGTGATGTGTCCATGTTGTGTTTTGGGGCATTTCCTTTTGCGGGCGCCAGGCCTACCCACACAAGTGAGGTACTGTTTTTATCAGAAGACTTGGGGGAATTCTGGTTGGAAGGAAATGTGTGGTTTCTCTCAGATTCTGGAACTTTCTGTCACCAAAATGAGAGGTAAAAGTAATTTTTTGTCAATTTGTGAGGTTTACAAAGGCTTCTGGGTAACAGAACCTGGTCAGAGCCCCACAAGTCACCCCATCTTGGATTCCCTTAGGTGTCTAGTTTTCAAAACTGTGCAGGTTTGTTAGGTTTCCCTAGGTGCCGGCTGAGCTAGAGGCCAAAATCCACAGCTAGGCACTTGGTAAAAAACACCTCCGTTTTCTGTGGAATAATGTGATGTGTCCACGTTGTGTTTTGGGGCATCTCCATTTGCGGGCGCTAGGCCTACCCCCACTAGTGAGGTACCATTTTTATCGGTAGACTTGGGGGAACGCTAGGTTGAAGGAAATTTGTGGCTAATCTCAGATTCCAGAACTTTCTGTCACCGAAATGAGAGGAAAAAGTGTTTTTTTCGCTAAATTTAGAGGTTTGCAAAGGATTCTGGGTAACAGAACCTGGTCAGAGCCCCACAAGTCACCCCATCTTGGATTCCCCTAGGTGTCTAGTTTTCAAAACTGCAGAGGTTTGCTATGTTTCCCTAGGTGCCGGCTGAGCTAGAAGCCAAAATCCACAGCTAGGCACTTTGCAAAAAACAGCTTTGTTTTCTTTGTGACAATGTGATGTGCCACGTTTCGTTTTGGGGCTGTTCCTGCCGCGGGCGCTAGGTCTACCCCCACTAGTGAGGTACCATTTTTATCGGTAGTCTTGGGGGAACGCTATGTTGAAGGAACTTTGTAGCTCCTCTCAGATTCCAGAACTTTCTGTCACCAAAATGAGAGGAAAAAGTGTTTTTTTTTACAAATTTACAGGTTTGCAAAGGATTCTGGGTAACAGAACCTGGTCAGAGCCCCACAAGTCACCCCATCTTGGATTCCCATAGGAGTCTAGAAATGCGCTGGTTTGCTAGGTTTCCCCAGGAGCCGGCTGAGCTACAGGCCGAAATCCACAGGTAGGCAGTTTGTAAAAAACACCTCTGTTTTCTGTGGAAAAATGTGATGTGTCCACGTTCTATTTTGGGGTATTTCCTTTTGCTGGCCCTAGGATTAACCACACAAGTGAGGTACCGTTTTTATCGGGAGACTTTAGGGAATGCTGGGTGGGAGGAAATTTGTGGCTCCTCTCTGATTCCAGAACTTTCTGTCACTGAAATGAGAGGAAAAAGTTTTTTTTTGCCAAATTTGAGGTTTACAAAGGATTCTGGGTAACAGAACCTGGTCAGAGCCCCACAAGTCTCCTCATCTTGGATTCCCCTAGGTGTCTAGAGTTCAAAATTGTGCAGGTTTTCTAGGTTTCCGTAGGTGGAGGCTGAGCTAGACGCCAAAACCCACAGCTAGGCACTTTGCAAAAAATTTATCTGTTTTCTTTGTGAAAATGTGATGTGTCCACGTTGTTTTTTGGGGCTTTTCCTGTCGCGGGCGCTAGGCCTACCCCCACAAGTGAGGTACCATTTTCATTGGGAGACTTGGGGGAACACTGGATGGAGGGGAATTTGTGGCTTCTCTCTGATTCCAGAACTTTCTGTCACCGAAATGAGAGGAAAAAGTGTTTTTTGGCCATATTTTGAGGTTTGCAAAGGATTCTGGGTAACAGAACCTGGTCAGAGCCCCACAATTCACCCCATCTTGGATTCCCCTAGGAGTCTAGAAATGCGCTGGTTTGGTAGTTTTCCCGAGGTGCCGGCTGAGCTACAGGCCAAAATCCACAGGTAGGCAGTTTGTAAAAAACACCTCTGTTTTCTGTGGAAAAATGTGATGTGTCCACGTTGTGTTTTGGGGTATTTACTTTTGCTGGCCCTAGGCCTACCCACACAAGTGAGGTACCGTTTTTATCGGGAGACTTTAGGGAACGCTGGGTGGGAGGAAATTTGTGGCTCCTCTCAGATTCCAGAACTTTCTGTCACCGAAATGAGAGGAAAAAGGTTTTTTTTTGCCAAATTTTGAGGTTTGCAAAGGATTCTGGGTAACAGAACCTAGTCAGAGCCCTACAAGTCACCCCATCTTGGATTCCCTTACGTGTCTAGTTTTCAAAACTGTTCAGGTTTGCTAGGTTTCCCTAGGTGGAGTCTGAGCTAGACGCTAAAACCAACAGCTAGGCACTTTGCAAAAAATTGCTCTGTTTTCTTTGTGAAAATGTGATGTGCCACGTTGTGTTTTGGGGCTGTTCCTGCTGCGGGCACTAGGCCTACCCCCACTAGTGAGGAACCATTTTTATCGGGAGACTTGGGGGAACGCTGGGTGGAAGGAAATTTATGGCTCCTATCAGATTTTTCTGTCACCGAAATGAGAGGAAAAAGTTTTTTTTGGGCCAAATTTAGAGGTTTGAAAGGATTCTGGGTAACAGACCCTGGTCAGAGCCCCACAAGTCTCCCCATCTTGGATTCCCCTAGGTGTCTAGTATTCAAAACTGCGCAGGTTTGCTATGTTTCCCTAAGTGCCGGCTGAGCTAGATGCCAAAATCCACAGCTAGGCACTTTGCAAAAAACAGCTCTGTTTTCTTTGTGAAAATGTGATGTGTCCTTGTTGTGTTTTGGGGCAGTAGCTGTCACGGGCGCTAGGCCTATCCACGCAAGTGAGGTACCGTTTGTATCGGGAGACATGGGGGAAGACAGAATAGGAAAACAAGTGTTATTGCCCCTGGTCTTTCTGTACATTTTTTCCTTCCAAATGTAAGACAGTGTGTAAAAAACACGTCTGTTTGAGAAATGCCTTGTAATTCACATGGCAGTATGGGCACCCCGGAATTGAGAGATGTGCAAATAACCACTGCTTCTCAGCACCTTATCTTGTGGCCATTTTGGAAATACAAAGGCTTTCTTGATACCTATTTTTCACTTTTGATATTTCAGCAAATGAATTGTTGTATACCCGGTATAGAATGAAAACCCATTGCAAGGTGCAGCTACTAGCCCTATATATCCCGGCAACCAGAGGAGTCCAGCTGACGTAATGGTATATTGCTTTCAAAAATCTGACATCACTGGAAAAAGTTACAGAGTAAAACGTGGAGAAAAATGGCTGTTTTTTTTCACCTCAATTTTAATATTTTTTTATTTCAGCTGTTATTTTCTGTAGGAAACACTTGTAGTCTCTACACAAATGACCCCTTGATGAATTCAGAATTTTGTCTACTTTTCAGAAATGTTTAGCTTTCTGGGATCCAGCATTGCTTTGTCACTAACTGGGAGGAGGCTGAAAGCACAAAAAATAGTAAAAATGGGGTATGTCCCAGTAAAATGTCAAAATTGTGTTGGAAAATTGGGTTTTATAATTCAAGTCTGCCTTTTCCTGAAACTTTGGAAGATGGTGATCTTACTACCACAAACCTTTTGTTGATGCCATTTTCAGGGAAAAAACCATGAGCCTTCTTCTGCAGCCCTTTTTTCCCATTTAAAAAAAAAAGGAAATTGTCACTGTATTTTGGATAATTTCTTGGTCTCCTTCAGGGGAACCCACAAAATCTGGGCACCACTAGAATCTTTAGTATTTTAGGAAAAAAGGACGCAAATTTGGCATGGGTAGCTTATGTGAACAAAACGTTATGAGAGCCTAAGCGCAAACTGCCCCAAATAGCCAAAAAAAGGCTCGGCACAGGAGAGGGAAAAGGCCTGGCAGGGAAGGGGTTAAATCTGATTGCCCTATCTCAGTTAGTGGGCTAGAAACATAGCCCAATACTACTAAATTTAATCTTCAACTATAGCCCCTGTGGTGACTGCTGGAAAGTAATACACCTGTGTTTGTCCTTTGAAAATATTCAACAACTATCACAGTTGATACATCATCAACTATAAATTGTTTCATACAACTAGTAAATGTTATTATGTCATACTCGTTGGTAAAGTTAACTCAACCTTTGTTTAATTAAAACAGGGGAATGTTATATATGCATCTTCAATTGTGAAGCTAATAATTTGTTATGTATTTCAACCACCAGATCTGCTCTGGGTTTACAACATGCTACAAAACATTATCACAAGAGGAAACACATAAAGTTATACTGCAGACAAACGAGAAAACAACTAAATTAATAATTCTTTTTACACCCAAGTATGGATAGTGATAACCTTAATATGAAAAAACCCAAAGAAAACAAAATTAGCATGTTAGCATTGCAAGTGCAAAAATAATGACTATTAAAATTTGTGACCTCCAAAAACTATTCCAAACACTTCCTTTCATGAGGGCAGACACTGATGCACTGTTACTGAAACAAAATGTTCATGGTATCATTGATAAAGCATTGTATGTGAACAGAAAAGTGTTTATTTTTATTATTAATCAGATGAAAAGGATGGAGCATTTCATTCCAACCTATAAACTAAATTAACTATGCAAGAAAGACCTAACAATAATAAACTTCTGCCCAATATCCCAGTGAAATGGAGACATATGTCCAGTACCAAACCATACTTTCATGAAGAGACCTACCATCAGCACACTAGTTGTGACCTTTCTCTCACACATGAAGGACATTGTTATGAATGGTTACATGGAAGTGTAGTAGGTATAGAGAGAAAAACTGTGAAACAAACAAACATACCTGCAGATGATATACAGGAGCGAAAAAAACAAAAAAAACATTTGTGGTTGTGTTTCAAAATCAACTATTGTTAACAAAACTAAATTACTACAGACTATGGATCTCTGCCCAGTTTGGACCATTACTAATTTACAAGGACATTCTTTAGTTTGCCTTACAAACTCACGTGTGACTCCACTTTTCATCACATCAAAATGTCTTCCACACATCGTTCACCTGTACGAAAACTTCTCCATACATTATACTTTGTCTAAATGCCACCCTTGCAAATACACCTCAGTACTGCTCTACTTCACTCAAATCTAGCAGAAGTGAACAGTAAGTACATCCAATGTAAATACTTTAGTGCAGTATGTGATAACAACTCTATAGATGTTTTCTTCACTCAGAATCCACTAGAAAATTCATTAAAGGACCTGCACAATTACAAAACAGACATTCTGCAGTGCCAATGAACCATTTTGGAAATATCATGTCAAATTTGCATTTGCTTCTGCACAACAGATTATCGAAAGCAAGTGAAAATTATAGACCTCATTAACAAAATTGAAGATGAAAACAGGATTGCCTGGAGACATTTTTGTGTATATCTAATTGTGGAACAGAGATACAATGGTTATGACAATAAGCTAATATGCAACTAATGCCTAGGAATTGGAGACCATAACTTTACACACTCTCTTACATTTTTCGACATGTATCCAATAATGTCTGAGTTACTGCAATTAAATGTATATGAAAGTATTTTAATACAACCTCTACATCCTTTTCAAACAATTGTTAGGATGCAACCAGATTCAGGAAAATTCCTGCCATATGAATTAATACCCACACTAAAAGGAAAAGTAGATTACCTTCACTTAGACTTTTTTTTTTTAAATGCTACTTTTGAAATACAAAGCAAATTAGAGGAAACAGTACAGGTTATAGTCAATGGAGTACCTACGAAGACAAAAAAATAGCAAGATTTAACACAGTTCAACAAGTTATATCTTACCTTCCAACAAACTCTACCATAATGATTTGGACATAGAACACATTGGCTCACCCTCTTATTTATCCATTGGAACAGAAAACGGTAGTGGACTATTTCAAAACATGATTCGGGAACACGCAGAAGAAATATGTGAACATTACGGTATACACTCACTTCACTCAAGAGATAAGATGAGTGATGCTTTAGAACTCTATCAGATGAGTGAAGTTACGGGAGAGTCAAATATTGTTTGGAAAAAACTTTGAAAGCAAGATGTTTTTCAAATTTACTCTACACTGGGAAAGGTGGATCATATGATGATTGTGCAGTACAAATTTCTGCCTCGGTATATCATGCAACAAGATTATATTGAGAAGGTCCATGCTTTCGCCAAAACATTCCTTATATTTTCACAGTCTTGTAGATAAGTGAACTTTCACATCTGACAGTCACTTATGCTAGTGCACATGTTATGCAGACTCAAACTGGCTTCAATAATGCATTAGCTTACAGTTTTGTCCAAAAAGCGCAGGAGAAAGATGAAAGCCTAAAGATAACTTGATCAACATTATGGCATGTCAGTGAGGGACCAATGAATAGTGATTTCAAAGAAATGGAGAATAGAAACGTATGCTTGGAAACCTCGGGCCACCAACTTGGTTTATTATTTCAAGCTGTGCTGGTACCTATGGGACGGTATGTATCAATTTCTTCTTTAAGCAAATGCTAACACTGCAAACATTAACACTAAATCTAAAACTGAATTATTATGTTTTATGAATCCTGCAATTGTTTGCAGATATTTCAACCATACATTTTAAGCCATGCTTCAATAATTCGCCAACAAGAATAAACATCCGATATGAGAGGTACTGGATTTCTTTTGGAGAAAATAGAATCAAGCAAGAGGAGCACAATACACTCTTATGCTTCTGTGAAATAAATATGGGCCTAATTTTGACTAGGACTCTGCAGAATTGGTTCGAGATTGCATTGAACATTATGTCACTAGCGACATCCCTACTAAAGAGCAAAACAAATTTTCTGACCAAGTTCCACACTTTCAATCATATGCATTTGGCAAATACTGCTTAAGAAAATGTTGATACAATTCATATCATTACTCAGACTGTTGCTTTGGATTTCCAAGTCCAATCTTACAGAAAGGGAGTGTTAACAATTTCATGTCATGTGTATGACATGCAATTTCTGGCAAATCATTCAAAAATACTTACAATCTTCGAAGAACACAAAGTTCAGAACAAATCAATGACTGCAATCATTTAATGCTACATATGTGGGATACAAATATGGAGATAGAATTTGCTGCAGATAACTGTGCAGACGTTGCATGTTATTTTACTTCCTACATTACAAAGGCAGAAAAAACTGACATGAAGGAAGTATGGGAAGAAATATCTGCAGAACAATCTTTAAATAAAACAGTATATCGATTTAGCCTTCAAAAACTATCTCACAGGAAGGTCAGTAACTATGAAGCATGTGACCATTTGGGTTCTTCAAGATTATCTGGTAAATTGCAGACAGTACTGTGGCTTATTTTAGGATTGTCATCCTCACCTGAAATTAAATACCTTGCACAGTTTGATCCGAGTAACAAAGACACTTTGAAAACAAAAATCATGGATGAATATTATTTGCACAGAAGTTCTTTGTTAGAAAAAGTATCAATCTATGAGGTTGCTGAGTTATACACATATCAAACTAATGTAGCAGAAGATATAAACTCAAGAAACTTTCAAGTTGAGGATACCAAAGTATATTTAATATGTTGTTAAAAACCTACTTTCATTAATCATCAAAACTGAGTTGCGAAACCATGGAAATTAAAGATTCTACTACTTAGCACTTCTACCAAATGCCACAAACAAGAAGATATTAAAGGACCATTTGAATCATATAAAAATGCATCTCATGTACTTAAGAATGAGATTACAATACCATGATTTCAGACATACTTAGAAATCTTAGACAAAGAAATAGCTGAGGAGAACAACATCAATTCCGAAACACAATGCAATACTGCAACAACTACTAACTCTTCCACTTCTAAAATTTCAGACCCACTTGGACAATCAATAATTGATAATGAAGCCTTGGTTGCAATTGGCAAGGTTCAACATGCAATGGAAGAAGTTAAAAAGGATGTGGAGATTTTGGATTATTTAGTAATTAAATTCTGAACAGTTACAAATATACATCAACAGTAAGAAATCATTAATCATGGACTTGAACATGAAAGTTGAGTATATTCATGCTCTACCTTTGAGCCTACATAACAATATGTATGTGACCAAGCAGAAACTGGAAAAAGCTCTCCTAGCAAGTAGTTACTGTATATGTGCGTAAAGTTACAAATTCAAATTTATTGTGTGCAGTTGCTGCTCCTACAGGATTAGCAGGACATAGCATAAAATTAATTACATTACCTCCTTGTCTGTTACTACCTGTGGGGATTGGAAACTGGAATACTTGAAACTAAATACAGATACATGCCAAGCACTTGGAAGAAACTTGAAAAAATTAAAAGTTTTAATCATAAATGAAGTCAGCATGGTTTCAAATTTAGGGCTTGATTTAGAGTTTGGAAGAGGGCATTACTATGTCACAAACGTGACGGATATCCCATGTCACAAACGTGACGGATATCCCATACGCCATATTAGAAGTCCATCACAGTCTATGGAACTTGTAATACGGCGGGTGGTATATCTGTCATGTTTGTGACAGAGTAACCCCTCTGCCGAACTCTAAATCAGGCTCTTAATGTTGGCTTTCATTCATTTGTAGATGCAGCAAGTACTGAGAACATGTATGACATCTTGGCCCTCATTACGTGGCTGGCGATCTGCTGGCTGTAGCTGCTTTGGTGGTCTTTGAAAAAGACCTCCGAAGTCATAATGAGGGCCTTTGTTTGGAGGGAAGCATGTTATTGGTTTTGGAAACTTATTGCAACTTACGCCTGTAAAAGGTTATCTGATTTTTAAAAACTCAAAACTAATTGGGAGGTATAGGTAGTATGCCAATTTGTCTGTATTTTACATACAGAGAACCAACACAGAATATGAGACAAGCTAAGGATGAATAATGTGCTAAAATATTATGAGGGCTTGACATTCTCACAAAGGATACAAAAGTAATCCTAAAGCAAAAAAGATTAACTATGTTGTTCCACAACTTCGGTTTCCTGCTAAAGTTATGCATTATCTTTATTCTCAGTCACAACCTGTGGATTGTTTAATGCCAATTCTTCATTCAAGAATGTGCTAAAATCAATAATGAGATGCTTAATCAGGAAAAACTAGAAATTGCACAGCTCTCTTTTAAGGACAAATTTGAAAGTCATGGATTAAATCTTGCTATTAGCAAAGGCGTGGTTACAAAATTACAAAATATGTAAAAATATGTATTTCTATACAGCAGGAATAGAGAAAGATTTACATCTTTGTAAATAATTGTCGCATTATTATACATTGTTATTGACATGTAGATGAAGGACTTGCAAATGGAGCCATGGGTTTTGTATTACACTTTTTAATTTCTGCAACAAATGAAGAAATTGAATTAATTGTGATCAAATTTGATTACATTACATTGCCAAACAAATCGTGCTGCACTACAAGATTCTGCTTTTCAAAGATATATATTCAAAGAGAACAGTTTACTGTTTATTTGCTTACACAGTTGGTTGTATGAAGGAAACATGCATGCTGGAACAACACATGCCTTAACGCAGTTGGAACCACAACTGCATTGTTTCCATGCATGCCTTTACCACGCGGGCCTTTACATTGAATTTCATTGTAAAAGCATGATTAGTAAAGGCATGTGTGGAAACGGCATGCAAAACAGCATGTGTGGTTCTTTCTTGCAACCTCCCAACCTGCCCTGAAGCCCAAAACTACCCCACCCCTAATACCTAAACTATCCTGACCCCCAACTGCCCTGAGCCCTAAAAAAATGTATCCCAGCCCGCCAGCCTGCCCCTAAAAACTAAAGTACCCCAACTCCCCACCCACCCTCAACCCAAAATAACTACTCCCACTCCCTACCCACACCAAAAAACTAAACTACCCTGACACTCCCACCCACCCTGAGCCCTAAAAAAACAAAACTATCCGACCCCTAAAAACTAAACTACTCTGAACCTCACTCGCCCTGAGCCCTAAACAAAGCTACACTGACCACCACCCCTGCCCCTAAAAACTAAAATACCACGACATCCCCACCCTCCCTAAGCCCTGAAACCTTCCCCTTAATAAGAAAACTACCTTGACACCCCCACCCACCCTAAGCCCTAAAACAAATTACCCCGCCCTAAGCCCTAAATCCACCTCACCACTAAAAACTATCCATTAACCCTGCCCCAACCCCACTTACCTCACTGCGTCCTCTCCCGATCCTTCCTCCTCTTCTCTCCTGCCGTCCTTCCTTAAACATTCCTCCAATCCTTTAAAAATAAAATATCCCACCCTAAACCCCTAATAAAAAAATATACCCAAAACGCACCCACTCCCACCCCTAAAAAAATATGGCCCGAACCCCAACCTAAACCCTAAAAAAATACCTAAACCACCCACCCCACCCCTTAAACAAATAGCTCAAACCCCCCCAACTGCCCCAGTCCCTTAATCCACCCCAACCCCAACCCCTGCCCCACTTACCTCACCGCGTCCTCTGCATCGTATTTCGAACAGGGCATGGCTTTTTCTGTGCCTTAACCACGCATATACGTAGTTTAGCACATGCGTGTTAAGGCACAAAAAAAGTCATGCATTGTTCCAGCAAGCATGGTTACACTTGCGTGGAAAACATCTGTGTTGTTAGAGACTCGTGATTAAGGACGTTACCCACCTTTTCAATACACAAATCACAAGGATTAAGCTTAGACTATGCAGTCATTAACATTGCCCTACAGTAGTCAAGTAGGGAACGACATACATTGCTTTGCCTTGAGTTAAAAAATTAAAAGGCCTATATATCATCAATATTGATGATACAAGGATTAATGCAGATACTGATTTTGCAAGTGAATGCTGTCATTTGCGTAAGACATAAATTCTGCATATTGGTGAATATCCTATTTTGAATAAGCCTAAAATGTCCTTCAAAGATGTCTTCTCTATAAGCTACTTTTGGGAGCATAGATGCTTGCATTGCTTACATTTAACCTCTACCGTCACAGACTTTGAAATATTTATGTATGTACCAATCCCATAATGCAAATCAATTTTGTTTAAAAAATGAATGTATAGGGCTGTGCAATCAAACTTCTGTCCACAACATACATCCCAACTAGTGTCAACACTTTCTTTTACAATGGTAAGAAAATATGTGATTTTGATGGTTCAAAGATGCACTATGGATACCACAAAACTGCTACTTTTATCTCTAACTTTAATACTAACCAAATTTCTATTTCTGGAAAGACATTTACTTGTCATGTTATAATTTTCCCAAAATGGACAGAACATCAGAACACTATACCATCTACCCAATAAAAAACAGAGGCTGGAAATAATGTGATGAGAACTATGGGTGGGCAGAATTTTTAATTTGACTGGTGGGATTGGAGAAATTTAGTAATTCCCAATGTCATAGTAATGACAATGTAAGGACACGAGGGGTATGCACTGCACTGGAGTGGATACCACTAGGTGCCCTTACATACTTATTTAAGGGCACAGTGGGATATCCACTGCAGTGCAGTGCATACCCCATGGTGCCCTTAAATAAGTATGTAAGGGCGCTGGGTGGTATGCATTGGAGTGGGTACCCCTCACTGCCCTTACAAATGTATTTAAGGGCACTGATGGCATGCATTACACATTGCAGTGCCACTCAGACTCTTTGTGGAATTCAGTGGAATCTTGCAGGATTTTAATGTAATTTTGCAGAATTCTGTGGAATGAAACTCTGCCACTCCCGCCCATCCCTAATGATAAAACACTTACTTTTAAGCACAGACTAAATTAAGAGACTGTTTTTTTTTTTGTCCTTATACACCTATGGCTCCTAATCAACTCCATAACCTTTTACCAAAACTTCTCGTATTTGGAGATGACCAATGCCAGGGAGCTCGAGTCTTTCTCACTTAACCCTTGACACACAAGATTTGCATCCGAGGCAGGAGAGAAAACAAGCTCGTAATCATAGGACATAAACACCCATCCTGTATTACTCTCCCATACCTCTTCCTTCTAACAACTGTGACATGTGTTTACTTTCTTCTCCTTATGGGATTTATCCACCTCAATATCCAATTTTGATATAGCAATCAGGGCATACAACCAGTCTGCATATGAAGGGGGGAACACAGAAACCCATTTCAGACAGATTTCCCTCCTAGCCAAGAGTATTGCGTAAAACAACACTGTCTTTACTACTCTAGTACTCACTTCCCCTTGCTCCACAATACCAAAAATAACTAAGGGAAGAGACGGCATAATGTGTTGCAATAAAAGACTCGAGATCCTTTCACATATTTTCCCCCATAAACTATGAACTACTGGACTAAAAACATATGAATATCAGATGCCCTCGGTAAACCACATTTAGCACAACTAACTTTCTCTCCCCCCTTATCTTAGTTAGTTTCCCTGGGGAAAAAAAGCTCTATGCAGAGTAAAAAGATGCCGGTTGAATGGCCTTAAATACAGTTTGCATAGATGACCCCCACCATGCTTGTAGCTGATCCAAAGACATCTCTCCCCCCAAAAGGGAGAAAGGCAGCTTAAAGTCCCCATCCACGATATCCAGAATACTCCACTACCAACTTGAAACCTTCTTTAGTCCCCAATGATTCTTAATTAAATCACCCTCTAACTGGTTAACAGACCACAACCTACCTGCGACCCCTTGTGTCCAATTCCTTAATTGAATATATTTTAATCTTGAGAGATTCCCTCCTGTCCACTCCGTGAGTAAAGCCAATACATCTGTTAAACACTTGGGGGTTCCCGGGGATTCCCAAACTGGAGCCCATTGACTGTAATAGTCTATTTTTGCCACTTGTCGCAACTGAAACCAAGCCTTAGCTGCATCCTGTAGTATTTTCAATCTTACTTTCTTAAAGAAGTTCGGGTCACTGAACCTATATAAAAAATATTTTGCTGTGGCCTTTTCTGTAGCTACCATAGAGGTAAACATCTCTCCAATCGCTGAACGATCCGGGGAAGAAAATAACATTCTAACATTCTTAAGGTGGAACGCCCATGCATAGTAATGCAGAGACTGTTACTTGCTAATTTTGCACCCCAAATGCTAAGGTATAACGTTATCTTTGTAGCAAAACCACAAATATATGTTAGAGCAGAAATTACAAAACTATATATATGCATTTATTAGCCTTACATGGTTGATGATGCTCAGCACCTATGGGGTTTCTCACAATTCAATAGATTTGTTTTTCCCCAGTGTTTCATGATGACTCCAACAATATGATCATCTTCACCTGTTAAGGTGCTAAGTGGTGACGTACTTATGTAACAAAAATGTTACTTCAGCCTAAGAAACACATAAAAAACAGAAGTAAATGTGGATACATCTTGTGTTTATAAAATTTATTTTTATTACTATGCTATATTTGTATAACTTTTTGCTATTACATTTAGCTATTTCTTCTGACCTGTTAAAAAAAAGCAGGAAGTCACTTCCACATTAATCACTGTACTGTAACACACATTATTTACTGCATAATAGTTATTCACAATATTATAAAACATATTTAAATAAAGAGCACTATGAAACCTCACTACAGTGAATATGACATGTCAGCATAACAGTTTAGTGCGCTTTACGCCCCATCATACAACTTAAACACACATGTGAAACTTACTTTGCACTAACCTGTCTTTCCTATGTACTCTGTAATTATTTCTTTAAGTTACCAATGAAAAATGTGGTTAATATTGGCACAAGCACTTTATTAATGGAAATATTTGGGTAGCTATTTCCTGAATTGTAAACTTAGGCCCCTATTTATACTTTTTGTGCCGCATTTGTGTAATTTTTTGATGGAAAAGCAGCACAAACTTACTTACAAAATATAATTGTATTTTGTAAGTTTGCGCCGCTTTTGTGTCAGAAATTGACGCAAATGCAGTGCAAAAAAAGTATAAAAATGGGCCTTATCTTCTATTGTTTCTTTTAAAGGTCAACAGAACAAATAAAAATAGAATAGGATGGAAAGGATATATGGAAGGGAGGGAAAAAACAATAACTAACGATGTTGGGGAGGAAATTGGTGAGCAATAAAAAGCTGCCTAAAAATGTTGGCGCCTCTTTCCCCAGCCACTATGATTCTGTGTACAGAAGGCAGTAAGTGGCAGTACTAACATACTGTTCACTATGTCCCTGTCTTGCCCCAACATGTGCACAGGCAAGGCAGCACCAGCAGGAAATACAGATATGCCAACCAATGTACTAGCTGGTGTTGCTGCTGCAATGGAGACTGCAAAGCTGCTCCATTTGGTCAAATTGTATGCTCTGTGGTGCTCACATTTTGAACATATTCCTCCACTCTCTTTTTAACAAGCTTGAGAGTATTTAGAATCAAAGTAGTCCCAGGTGAAAAGTAAATTTAAATTACTTACTGTAATCAAGTTATTTCAGAAATTTCGCATTACTCTTGTTACACAAAATTCGTCAAAAGAGGCAATTACTGCGAACAGAACACAACTAGCTATTGTTTGTAGGTGCTTTTATACACTTTTTTAGCATGAAATGCATTATGCATCAAACATTAAGGTGAGAACGCATTTCAAGGCATGGGCAGAGATTCACCAAAATGCCAGGGGTAGCAGAATTGTCATCAGATTTGATTTGATTTGATTTGATTTGATCACATACTCTTTGACCTTAATGACATCACAGGAAGTGATATCATATGACCCTTGGCACTGATGGTTTTCACGGGAAAGCATGTCACATGATCCTAACATTGCAGCAATTGACATTGATAAAGTTCCCTAACTGCATAATTAGTACAACAGCATAAGACAGATAAATGCCTGTTTTAGATACCATCTATATTATGGTGCCGACTTGATCTTTGAAAGGTCTGGGTCATAACCCTTGCCCTGAATTGTAATAATCAAAGTGTGTAGATCATGGTGAATACCTCTTCTGACTCCTTACCACGTGATAGATTGGAGAGAGATCTGGGTTTGCTCTCCCAGATTCGGTAATCGCATCACAATTTAAGATTGTCTAACTAAATTACCTACATCGGACATATTTTATCTGAATGAAACCGTGTATAGTGGGGGTTGTAATTTCCCCACATTGCCTGAGATGCCTGTCACAAGTGGCAAAATTTCTATGCACAGTCTGGAGCTGTGGGTGGTTGCTGATTTTTGGGACGGGGTCTCATCGACGCATGAGGAGTTTTTGGGTTGGTCACTTCCCAATGGCCCAAAGATGACCGAGCTGCAAATTACTACATATATATATATATATATATATCTATATATATATATATATATATATATATATAAATAAATATATAAAACAACTGTTACAAACTTGCGCAGTTGTGGATTGGTCTCTTGGTGGCCAAGACAGACATTGCTCAGAACTTGAATAGAGGTGTTTAATTTGTGCATGAGTCTCGAGAGGCCAGCCTATGTGGCCGGGGGTGTCCCCAAAACAACTCAAAATTTTGAAGGATTGTTCATATTATAGAGGTTTTCTGACGACAACAAAACCCAAAGCTTGGATACTGAAATTTGTATGTTTGGGACTAATAGATAACTGTCTCAATAATGTGTGGGAGCAGGAACTCAAGACCTCATTACGAGTCTGGCGGTCCTCTGGTGGTGAGCACCTCCGTCCCGGCAGTATTACGACTCAGCAGACCACCAGCATTTTCGAGACGGTCTCACCACCACGAAAATGCTGGCGGACATGCACCTGGGGACATGAACCTCCATTCCAGTCGCCGGCAGAGACACCCCCACATGACCACACACATACATACACTCACCCACACATTTGTTTACATACACACTTGCACCCAAACACACACGCAGATACAAACATTCACTTGCGCACACGTACTCAAACAGACACATACACTCCCATGCACGCACTCAAACAGACACATACACTTGCATGCACGCACTGAACCTGACACCTTTCCCCCTTCTGGATTCACACAAACATACATGGACTCACACACACACAATACGCCCCTCGCCGCCCTGGCATACAGGCAGTCACAAAGGCACAAGCAGACACCCCCCCGCAATCATACACATGTGCAGACACCACACACATTCACACAACCCCCCCTATTTTGGATCATCAACTTACCTGCTTCAGCGCGGTGGCCGTCCGGGTGGGGATGGGTCCCAGCGCTTCCACCGTTAGCACCTCACCGCCGTGCAGGAAACCACAGGCCGTATTACGGTTGTAATAGGGCGGACGGCATCCTGTTGCCGTGGCAGTGCCAGCTGTTGAAAGCGCCTCTATTATGATGTCGGCCAGGCCGACGCTGTAAGATTTGTGCCCAAAATCAGGTGGAAATCGGCACAACGTCATAATAGGGCAGTCTTCAGACTGCCAGCACTGACGGTCTTTGGGCGCCCTCGGTTTCGGCGGTCTTTCGAAAAGATCTCCAAAGACGTAATGAGTACCTCAGTGTGTGGAGAGAGGTGATGGGATTATGTTGTTATTGCTTGGCAATTATATTTATGGATACTGATGTGTCTTCCCTGTTCTTCTTTTTGTTACTTCCTAAAACCACAATAATGTGTTATAAACAATTTGAGTAATCCAGACCTTTTCTTGGGGGTTTTTTCACCACTGAGACAAGTTTGAAAAGAAGGGGTTGAAATAGTGCATTTTTAAGGACAATTTTCACATACATTTGCTAAAAGTGCCATAGGCACTGAAAAGCATGCTGAAAGGGCACTCATTAAATATTCAAATAATTTCATTGTGTGCTAAGCCAATGAAACTTGACATTCCCTAGGATTTTACCCCATTTGTTTTCAAAATGTAGAATGGGTACCCTCATATGTCAACAATTACCTCCAAGGGCCAGGGTCAGCATTTTATTAGGGGTGTCCCAATATTCCACAGGTACCCCTTTATTTAAAAAATGACATAAATTATGCCAGTGACAGAAATTTGCAATTTATGTAGACCATATACCGTAGCTGACCCTTATGTCAAAATATCCTCAGTATTTCAGGGCCAGCACTTTGTCATGGTTGCAGCCATCCCATATGCCAGGTTGTGTGTCTTTATGACAATAATTACCTCTATTGTGCTAGTACCAGCATCGTACCACTGGTGTCTACATGCTAAGTGTTTCCTCAAGTAAGCCACTATTTTTTTATGGGTGTCCTACTTACCATGATTTACATCTAACATGCCAGTACCAGTAGTTTATTATTGGTGACCTGTATGCAAAGAATTAGCCACAGTGTGCCAACACCATTATTGTGTCACAGATATCTGTCATGCTAAGAATTGCTGAAAATATGCAGATTGAAGTATTTTACCCTGGGTGTCTCTATAAGAGAATAATTACATCCAATGTGCCAAGGCCAACGACAAACCTGTAAGCATCACAACACGTTCTTGCTCACACTCACGTACCCCTCTTATACACTTTCTTGTTTATTCTAACTCACTCACTTGTGTTCACTCTCAATCTCACTCATTCTCACTCACTCATGCTTACTGATTCGCAGGCCCATGTTTACTAATGCTTTGAGTGGAGTTCCTGTCACCTTTTATGATGCAAATCCAAAGCAAACTTTTAAGGTGGGATTTACTTATCCAATGGAAATCAGGATTAGCAGTTTTGTGTTAGTTTGCATCAAGAACCGTTCCATTGGTGGTGAATGACCATTCCATTGCAGCCACTTATGAGTTCTGAAGCAAATCCCTATCTACAAATATTGATAGACAGGAATTGGCATAAACATCTTATGCCTTCTCAAGTCAGGCATAACGAGGAGAAATGTTTTTATTTCCCCAGGTTTTTCAAACTTTGCATGCATGCTGCACTATACAACACGCATACAAAGTGGGAAAAGCCTTAAACAAAAGTTTTTGAACAAGGAGGTACCCCTTCCAGTACAAAACTATGCTTCAGACAACATGCACACCACTGCACTATTGCCAAGGGTGTATGCACTGGAGCACGGCTGACAAACGTGTGTTAGCACAGAGGGATAGAAAATATTCAATATATCTTAGTTGATACAGCACATTTGTTCTATCTCCCTTTGATGCAAGGTAGCACACCAACTTTGGTGCAGCATTCCCTTGTGCCAACGAATAGGAAATCTAGGCATTAATCTCACTCACAGCTCTCACTCACTTACACACACACCAGGACTAGACAATATATGGGGACACAATAGCTAGGCTCTTGGTGTATTCACCAAAATGAGGTATGGCCGTAAATTATAGCCTTTGGCACAAGCAGCCGTGCCTTGCAGTCTGTGGTTTCCTACAAAATATTGATCCAAAGCAAATCATAATCTCCCTGTGCCTCTGTTCAATGATATGGTAAATATTGGCTCTTCTAATGCGGGGACAATACAGGATGCCATACCTTCAGCGTTGGCTGAGGGTACTAACCATGTCTGTTAATTCAATTTTGTTATCAAGGCCATTGTGGTTCTCCGTCTGCGGAATTTGGGTCCGTCCTGGATTGCACTGGCACTAGGAACTTGGATGACATCTTGGAAACCTCCTTTGATTTTTGATCTGGCCTTGCTTTTATTACATTGATTTTTTATTGATATATTTTAATTGGTTTACTTTTAAATGGCTTTGTTTTCTTTGAATATTAATGTGAACATTCTGTTAAAGGGTTTGTCATCACTCCTCCTTGAGTGGCTGATACAGCCATGAGTCCATGGTATACCTCGAGAGGAAATCTGTGTTGGTCTGTGTGGAATCAGGGGCATGCTGCATATGAAATACAAAAGGTTGGAGTAATAAAAAACATTGTTCACACCCTTGAGTTGGTATTCTTATGGAGTGCTAACCAGGTCAATGGGGTGTGATTCGTGAGCAACGTGAAGGGGCGTCCAAGCAGATAATACTGTAGGGCTTTGATGGCCCATTTTATGGCCAGGCATTCTTTTTCCACGGTTGAATAGTGTTTCTCTTGTGGCAGCAGTTTTCTACCGATTAACACTATAGAGTATGGTCACCCTGCTTCATCATCCTGTGAAAGGACGGCACTTAATCCTTGATCCAAGGCATCTGTCTGTAGTAAGACAGGTTTAGCAAGGTTGGGACATCTCAAAATGGGATGGGAGAGTAACATCTCTTTGAGTCTCTGATAGCTGTTATATTAAAGGTCTGTCAGTTCGGTTATCTTGTTTGGTTGTGTTTTTGCTAGCAGGTTTGTTAGAGGGGCTACATGGGTAGAATGATGTGGAATAAACCATTCCTAAGAAGGACCGTACATCACGTTTTGTTTTGGGAGGTGGTATCTTTCTGATGGCCTCGGTTTTATCCATGAACCCTAGTTAGTTAATAGAACTCTGGTCAATGTTACATTTTTATGAGTTAGCCGCCAGCTCAGCCTCCTTTAGGGATTGTAGAACTGATGACAGCTGCTCTAGGTGGTGTTCTCATGTGCAACTGTAGATGACAATGTCATCGAGGTAGGCCCCTGCATATTCCAGATGGGGTTTTAATATGGTATCCATGAGGCGCTGAAAGGTTGCTAGGGCCCTGTGTAGCCCAAAAGGTAATATTGTTAAGTGATATAGGGGGTGATTCTAACTTCTGCCGGCGGCAGAGGCCGCCCGCCAAAGTTCCCCCACCAAAATACCGCTCCGCGGTCGAAAGACCGCTGAGGGTATTTTGGGATTTGCCCTGGGCTGGCGGGCGGCCGCCAAAAGGCCGCCCGCCAGCCCAGGGCAAATCAACCTTCCCACGAGGACGCCGGCTCAGAATTGAGCCGGCGTAGTGGGAAGGTGCGACGGGTGCAGTGGCACCCGTCGCGTATTTCAGTGTCTGCATAGCAGACACTACAATACTTTGTGGGGCCCTCTTACGGGGGCCCCGCGGCACCCCCTACCGCCATCCTGTTCCTGGCGGGAGACCCGCCAGGAACAGGATTGCGGTAGGGGGTGTCAGAATCCCCAGGCGGCGGAGCGCGCTCCGCCGCCATGGAGGATTCTGTAGGGCAGCGGGAAACCGGCGGGAGACCGCCGGTTTCCCGCATCTGACCGCGGCCGAACCGCCGCGGTCAGAATGCCCTGCGGGGCACCGCCGATCTGTCGGCGGTGCTCCCGCCGACCCTGGCCCCGGCGGTCTCAGACCGCCGGGGTCAGAATGACCCCCAGAGTTTCAAAAGGGTAGAAAACGTTGTTTTCTATTTGTTTGTGGGACTTAGGGGATCTGCCAATAACCCTTTGTGAGTTCTACGATAAAACGGTAATGTGTTTGGCCTAATTGTTCAATTAGCTCATCCCTCTGGGCATTAGATTGGTGTCAAAACTGGATACAGCATTTAGCTGACGAAAGTCGATGCAGAACGTATAGACCTGTTTGGTTTTGGCACTAGAACTACCAGGGAACACCAGGGACCATTGGACAGTTCTATTATGCCTGCCTTCAACATATCCTGCACCTCTTTTTTCTACCACCTGTCTCCTGGCCTCAGGGATACGATATGGTTTTAGGCCAATCATTTTCCCTTCCTCCATTTTTATGTTATGTTGAATTAATAAAGTTCTCCCTGGGGTCTTTGAGAAGACTCCCTTGTGTCCTATGATCAGGCTTATTACCTGGGTTCTCTATTTCTCTGACAGATTGGGGCCTACTTGGGGTAGGGTGTCTTCTCCTTCTCTAGGATGGGGAAGCATAGGTATTTCTATGGGCTTGGTCTTATTTATAAAGAGGACTGAGCTACTGTAGGTAGTAGGGCTTCTCCTTCTTCCCAGGCTTTAAGGAGGTTAATATGATAGATCTGGCTTTTCCTAGGGGGGGTGTTGAATATCAGTCCTATAAGTAACCGGTGTAACCTTTTCTACAACTCTATATGGGCCTTGCCACTTGGCTATCAGCTTGTTTTCCGAGGTTGTCAACAGAATCAAGACCTTACTACCTATGGGTAAGTCTTATAGGG
Organism: Pleurodeles waltl; assembly: GCF_031143425.1. Lineage (NCBI taxonomy): Eukaryota > Metazoa > Chordata > Amphibia > Caudata > Salamandridae > Pleurodeles > Pleurodeles waltl. Next base: position 157,583,377 of record NC_090443.1, read on the forward strand.
GGTCATTACGATCTCGGCGGTCTTTTTGCAAGACAGCCGAGGGACCGCCGTGAGGAAGACCGCCTGTGCAGGTGGTTTGCCGCTCGGCGTATTATGACTGTTGGCTGCTCTCCGTCGTTATTCCAACGGAGAGCCGCCAACAACCATACTTGCAGGCGGCGGGGAAGTGGAGGTTGCTCCACCTCCACCGCCATGCCAACAGAACACCGCCCAGCGAATCACGTCCTGTGATTCGCTGTAGGGGTGTTCTGTTGGCGTGTCGGCGGAGCTGTCCCCATGGCTCCCGTCCCCTCCCAGAGGATCGACGGAACAGGTAAGTCGATCGTCCGTTAGGGGAGGGGGGTGGGGGGGGTGTTGTGTGCGTGCATGGGGGTGTGCGTTTGTGTATGTAGGGGGGGTGTGTGAGTGCGTGTATGCTTGCAGGGGTGTTGTGTGTATGGGAATGAGTTCGTGTATGTCTGTGGGTATGTCTGTATGGATGTGTGCGTGTATGTTTGAATGTGGGTGTGCGTGCCTGACTGTGTGTGTGGCTGTGGGCATGTATGTCGGGGTGTGTGCGTGTGTGTGTTGGTGGTGCCTGCATGCGTGTCGGGTGTGTGTCAGTAATGTTATGTTGGGGGTCGGGGTGGGGAGGGGGGCCCTACCACCTTTGGGGGTGGCAGGGGTGGTGGGGGGTGTAGGGGAGGGAGTCGGTGGGGGTGGGGGGTGGGGGAGACCCCTATCAGTGCCAGGGAAGGAATTCCCTGGCACTGATAGTTCTTACCGCCATGGATTTCATGGCGGTTCTAACCGCTGGAAATCCACGGCGGTAAGCTGGGTCCAAATACCGCCAGCGGCATACTGACAGCCGCAGGGCTGGAGACCTAGGTCTCCAGCCCTGCGGTCATTTCCGCCCTGGCGGGCGGGACGGAGAACCGGCGGATGACCATGGCGGTAACCCCCATGGTCATAATTCACCTAGGTAAGACCGCCAGCCTGTTGGCGGTCTTACCACCGGTTCTCCGCCATCCACCAGGGTTGTAATGACCCCCATAGTATTTTCCCTACGTTATACCATTTCTTTTGTTCCTCCTGGGTGTCTTCTAGGTGTACCCTCGCATCCTCTCATACCGAGTGTAGGTTTTCTTTTAATTGTTGTGTATACTCTAGTATATCTTATCCTTCGTTTTCTTTTTCCTCCCATTGTTCTGCTGCCATATGTAGGAGAGTCCTTGGCTGTCTGCCGAAGACCAACTCAAAAGAACTATGCCCGCTTGATGCTTGTACCTGGGTTCTGATGACATACAGTACCAGGAGTAACTTTTTATCCCATTCCTTCCTGACTCTGAGATCGTCTTTTTCAGCAGGGGCTTGATGGTTTTGTTATACCTCTCTACCAGAATGTCAATTTGGGGATGTTAGACAGAAACCCCCAAATGTTGACATATCTGGGAAATGAGATGTGACATGAAAAGAGTACCTTGATCTGTAAGGAGCTCCTGAGGAAAACCTACTTTGGAAAATAACGCAATCATGGCATGTGCTACGTTTTTGGTGGTCATCCTAGTAAAGGGTATTGCTTTGGGATATTGAGTAGCATAATCTACTAATACCAAGATATATTGGTATCCCCTCGATGAGGTTAAAAGTGTGCCCACCAGATCCATACTTATTCTTGAAAAAGGTACCTCGATGATAGATAAGGGAAGTAGATGGGCCTTAAGATCGGTTCACCAGTTGACATTTAGGGCATGTGCTACAGAATTTCCTTATATCTCTGTAGGAGGCTGGACTAGCTTGTAGTGAGTACCAAGGGGTACTTACACCTTGCACCAGGCCCAGGTATCCCTTATTAGTGTATAGGGGTGTCTAGCAGCTTAGGCTGATAGAAAAGGTAGCTTAGCAGAGCAGCTTAGGCTGAACTAGGAGACGAGTGAAGCTCCTACAGTACCACTAGTGTCATATGCACAATATCATAAGAAAACACAATACACAGATATACTAAAAATAAAGGTACTTTATTTTTATGACAATATGCCAAAAGTATCTCAGTGAGTACCCTCAGTATGAGGATAGCAAATATACACAAGATATATGTACACAATACCAAAATATGCAGTAATAGCAATAGAAAACAGTGCAAACAATGTATAGTCACAATAGAATGCAGTGAGGGCACATAGGGATAGGGGCAACACAAACCATATACTCTAGAAGTGGAATGCGAACCACGAATGGACCCCAAACCTATGTGACCTTGTAGAGGGTCGCTGGGACTGTAAGGAAACAGTGAGGGTTAGAAAAATATCCCACCCCAAGACCCTGAAAAGTGGGTGCCAAGGGCACCTAAGTTCCCCAAAGAGCACAGAAGTCGTGATAGGGGGATTCTGCAGGAAAGACCAACACCAGCAATGCAACAACGATGGATTTCCAGACGAGAGTACCTGTGGAACAAAGGGACCAAGTCCAAAAGTCACGATCAAGTCGGGAGTGGGCAGATGCCCAGGAAATGCCAGCTGTGGATGCAAAGAAGCTGCCACCGGATGGTAGAAGCTGAGGATTCTGCACGAACGACAAGGGCTAGAAACTTCCCCTTTGGAGGATGGATGTCCCACGTCGTGAAGAGTCGTGCAGAAGTCTTTTCCCGCAGAAAGACCGCAAACAATCCTTGCTAGCTGCAAGGGTCGCGGTTAGGGTTTTTGGATGCTGCTGTGGCCCAGGAAGGACCAGGATGTCACCAATTGCGTCAGGGGACAGAGGGGGCGCCCAGCAAGACAAGGAGCCCTCTCAGAAGCAGGCAGCTCCCGCAGAAGTGCCAGGACAGGCACTACGAAGTGGAGTGAAATGGTGCTCACCCGAAGTTGCACAAGAGAGTCCCACGCCGCCGGAGGACAACTCAGGAGGTCGTGCAATGCAGGTTAGAGTGCCGTGGACCCAGGCTTGGCTGTGCAGGAAGGAAATCCTCGGTGAGTGCACAGGAGCCGGAGTAGCTGCAAAACACGCGGATCCCAGCAATGCAGTCTGGCATGGGGAGGCAAGGACTTACCTCCACCAAACTTGGACTGAAGAGTCACTGGACTGTGGGAGTCACTTGGACAGAGTTGCTGAGTTCAAGGGACCTCGCTTGTCACGCTGAGAGGAGACCCAGAGGACCAGTGATGCAGTTCTTTGGTGCCTGCGGTTGCAGGGGTAAGATTCCGTCGACCCACGGGAGATTTCTTCGGAGCTTCTAGTGCAGAGAGGAGGCAGAGTACTCCCACAGCATGCACCACCAGGAAAACAGTTGAGAAGGCGGCAGGATCAGCGTTACAGTGTCGCAGTAGTCGTCTTTGCTACTTTGTTGCAGTTTTTCAGGCTTCCAGCGCGGTCAGCAGTCGATTTCTTGGCAGAAGGTGAAGAGAGAGATGCAGAGGAACTCTGATGAGCTCTTGCATTCGTTATCTAAAGAATTCCCCAAAGCAGAGACCCTAAATAGCCAGAAAAGAGGGTTTGGCTACTTAGGAGAGAGGATAGGCTAGCAACACCTGAAGGAGCCTATCAGAAGGAGTCTCTGACGTCACCTGCTGGCCCTGGCCACTCAGAGCAGTCCAGTGTGCCAGCAGCACCTCTGTTTCCAAGATGGCAGAGGTCTGGAGCACACTGGAGGAGCTCTGGGCACCTCCCAGGGGAGGTGCAGGTCAGGGGAGTGGTCACTCCCCTTTCCTTTGTCCAGTTTCGCGCCAGAGCAGGGCTGGGGGATCCCTGAACCGGTGTAGACTGGCTTATGCAGAGATGGGCACCATCTGTGCCCATCAAAGCATTTCCAGAGGCTGGGGGAGGCTACTCCTCCCCAGCCCTGACACCTTATTCCAAAGGGAGAGGGTGTAACACCCTCTCTCTGAGGAAGTCCTTTGTTCTGCCTTCCTGGGCCAAGCCTGGCTGGACCCCAGGAGGGCAGAAACCTGTCTGAGGGGTTGGCAGCAGCAGCAGCTGCGTGAAACCCCGGGAAAGGCAGTTTGGCAGTACCCGGGTTTGTGCTAGAGACCCGGGGAATCATGGGATTGTCTCCCCAATACCAGGATGGCATTGGTGGGGCAATTCCATGATCTTAGACATGTTACATGGCCATATTCGGAGTTACCATTGTGAAGCTACACATAGGTAGTGACCTATATGTAGTGCACACGTGTAATGGTGTCCCCGCACTCACAAAGTCCGGGGAATTGGCCCTGAACAATGTGGGGGCACCTTGGCTAGTGCCAGGGTGCCCACACACTAAGTAACTTAGCACCCAACCTTTACCAGGTAAAGGTTAGACATATAGGTGACTTATAAGTTACTTAAGTGCAGTGAAAAATGGCTGTGAAATAACGTGGACGTTATTTCACTCAGGCTGCGGTGGCAGGCCTGTGTAAGAATTGTCAGAGCTCCCTATGGGTGGCAAAAGAAATGCTGCAGCTCATAGGGATCTCCTGGAACCCCAATACCCTGGGTACCTCAGTACCATATACTAGGGAATTATAAGGGTGTTCCAGTATGCCAATGTAAATTGGTAAAATTGGTCACTAGCCTGTTAGTGACAATTTGGAAAGAAATGAGAGAGCATAACCACTGAGGTTCTGATTAGCAGAGCCTCAGTGAGACAGTTAGTCATAACACAGGTAACACATACAGGGCACACTTATGAGCACTGGGGCCCTGGCTGACAGGGTCCCAGTGACACATACAACTAAAACAACATATATACAGTGAAATATGGGGGTAACATGCCAGGCAAGATGGTACTTTCCTACACAACCCCCCCCCCCAAACGAAGGACAATAAGACTAGCCATGACCTGATGAGTCTTCATTGTCTAAGTGGAAATATCTGGAGATCCATCTGCATTGGAGTGGGTACTCCCAGGTCTATGTTCCACTGTATAATCCATTCCCTGTAGGGATATGGACCACCTCAATAATTTAGGGTTTTCACCTTTCATTTGTTTTAGCCAAAGTAGAGGTTTGTGGTCTGTCTGAAGAATGAAGTGAGTGCCAAACAGGTATGGCCTCAACTTCTTCAGTGCCCAGACCACAGCAAAGGCCTCCCTCTCTATGGCAGACCAACGCTTTTCTCTAGGGGTCAACCTCCTGCTGATAAAAGCAACAGGTTGATCCTGGCCCTCAGAATTAAGTTGTGATAAGACTGCCCCTACCCCTAATTCAGATGCATCAGTTTGGACAATTAATTTTTTTGAGTAACAGGGACTTTTCAGGACAGGTGCAGAGCACATGGCCTGCTTCAGCTCCTCAAAAGCTTTCTGACAGCTAGCTGTCCACAATACCTTTTTAGGCATTTTCTTAGAGGTGAGGTCATTAAGAGGGGCTGCAATGGAGCCATAGTTCTTTATGAACCTCCTGTAATACCCAGTGAGGCATAAGAAGGCTCTCACCTGGGTCTGAGTTGTAGGGGGAACCCAATCTATAATAGTTTGGATTTTGCCCTGAAGTGGTGCAATCTGTTCTCCACCTACCAGGTGTCCCAGATAAACCACCTTCCCCTGCCCTATCTGGCACTTTGAAGCCTTGATAGTGAGGCCTGCCTTTTGCAGGGCCTCCAAAACTTTCCATAGGTGGACCAGGTGATCATCCCAGCTGGAGCTAAAGACAGCTATATCATCTAAATATGCTGCACTAAAAGCTTCCAGCCCTTGCAGGACTGTATTCACCAACCTCTGAAAAGTGGCAGGTGCATTTTTCAATCCAAAAGGCATTACTGTGAATTGGTAATGGCCTCCAATGGTTGAAAATGCAGTTTTTGCTTTTGCATCTTCTGATAACTTGATCTGCCAATACCCTGCAGTCAAATCAAAAGTGCTTAGATACTTGGCAGATGCCAGTGTATCTATTAGCTCATCTGCCCTGGGTATAGGGTGAGCATCAGTTTTGGTTACCTGGTTGAGACCTCTATAGTCTACACAAAACCGCATTTCCTTCTTTCCATCCTTGGAATGAGGTTTTGGTACAAGTACCACAGGAGAGGCCCATGGACTTTCAGAGTGCTCAACCACTCCCAGTTCAAGCATTTTCTGCACTTCTTGCTTTATGCAGTCTCTGACATGGTCAGGCTGCCTATAGATCTTACTTTTGACAGGCAAGCTGTCTCCAGTATCTATAGTGTGCTCACACCAAGAAGTGGTGCCTGGCACAGTAGAGAAGAGTTCAGAAAACTGACCCAGGAGATTTATGCAGTGGTCTTTCTGCTCAGCAGTAAGACAATCTGCCAAAACTACACCTTCCACTAGAGCATCTTGTTCTGTGGAAGAGAAGAGATCAGGGAGAGGGTCACTCTCTTCTTCCTGTCCCTCATCTGTTGCCATGAGCAGGGTGAGATCAGCCCTGTCATAGTAGGGTTTCAGGTGATTGACATGGAGCACCCTAAGGGGACTCCTGGCAGTGCCTAAGTCAACTAAGTAGGTGACTTCACCCTTCTTTTCAACAATTATGTGGGGTCCACTCCATTTATCTTGGAGTGCTCTTGGGGCCACAGGCTCCAAGACCCACACTTTCTGCCCTGGTTGGTACTGAACCAAAACAGCCTTCTGGTCATGCCATTGCTTTTGGAGCTCTTGGCTGGCCTGAAGGTTTTTACTGGCCTTTTTCATGTACTCAGCCATCCTAGATCTTAGGCCAAGTACATAGTCCACTATGTCTTGCTTTGGAGCTTTTAAAGGTTGTTCCTAACCATCCTTAACAAGTGTTAGAGGACCTCTTACAGGGTGTCCAAATAGGAGTTCAAAGGGGCTGAAGCCCACTCCTTTTTGGGGTACCTCCCTGTAAGCAAAAAGGAGGCAAGGTAACAGGATATCCCATCTCCTGCGGAGTTTTTCAGGGAGTCCCATAATCATGCCTTTGAGAGTTTTGTTAAATCTCTCCACCAGTCCATTTGTTTGTGGATGATAGGGTGTGGTGAACTTGTATGTAACACCACACTCCTTCCACATGGCCTTTAAGTAAGCAGACATGAAATTGCTTCCTCTGTCTGATACTACCTCTTTTGGGAAGCCCACCCTGGAAAAGATTCCCAGGAGGGCCTTTGCCACTGCAGGAGCTGTAGTGGTCCTTAGAGGAATTGCTTCAGGATATCTGGTGGCATGGTCCACTACCACCAAGATAAACCTATTGCCTGAAGCAGTAGGAGGGTCAAGGGGGCCAACTATGTCAACCCCTACCCTTTCAAAGGGAACCCCAACCACAGGCAGTGGAATAAGGGGTGCCTTTGGGGTGCCACCTGTCTTGCCAGGTTTCACAGGACTTACAAAATTCCTTTGTGTCCTCTGACATTCTAGGCCAATGAAACAAAGGGACAAGCCTGTCGCAAGTTTTCATTTGCCCCAAATGTCCAGCTAAGGGAATGTCATGGGCTAGAGTTAGGAGAAACTTTCTGTACTCCTGAGGAATCACCAATCTCCTGGCAGCTCCAGGTTTTGGATCCCTTGCTTCAGTGTACAAGAGGTTGTCCTCCCAGTAAACTTTGTGAGAGTCACTGACATCCCCATTTGCTTGTTTGACAGCTTGCTGCCTTAGACCCTCTAGTGTGGGACAGGTATGCTGTGCCACACTCAGCTCCTCCCTGGCAGGCCCCCCTTCACCCAAAAGCTCAGCAGTGTCTGCTTCCAGCTCCTCTGGTGTAGGTTCTGCACAGGGTGGAAATTCTTCTTCCTCAGAAGTAGAATCCACTGTAGAGGGAGGGATAGTAGGTAGTGATTTACTTCTACTAGCCCTAGCTTTAGGGAGCACTTCGTCCATTCTTCCAGGATCCAAGTCACCCTGTCCTTTTTGCTTTTTGGCCTGAGCCCTGGTTAAAGCAAAAATATGCCCTGGAATGCCCAACATTGCTGCATGGGCCTCCAACTCCACATCTGACCAAGCTGATGTCTCTAAATCATTTCCTAGTAGAAAGTCTACAGGTAAATCTGAGGCAACCAAAACTCTCTTTGGACCAGTAAACCCCCCCCCCAGTTGAGATTTACAACAGCCATGGGGTGCCTAAGTGTGTTGTTATGAGCATCGGTTACTTGGTACTGGTGACCAAGTAGGTGTTGTTCAGGGTGGACCAGTTTCTCTATTACCATGGTAACACTGGCACCTGTGTCCCTGTAGGCCTGAACCTCAACACCATTTATTAGGGGTAGTTGCTTGTACTTATCCATGTTAAGGGGACAAGCAACCAAGGTGGCTAAATCAATAGCCCCCTCAGAGACTAACACAGCCTCTGTGGTCTCCTTAACAAGACCAACCCCAACTAAATTACCAAAAGTGAGCCCAGCTACTCCCTTGGATTGGCTATTAGTAGGTTTGCTCTCACCACCACTGCTATTACTAGGGGCACTAGGTGTAGCAGCAGGGGTTGTAGTGGTAGGAGGCTTGGTGCTTTTCTTTGGACAACTGGGATCTGTTGTCCAATGGCCTTTTATTTTACATAAATAGCACATGGTTTCTTTTCTTTGTTTTGATTTGAAGAGGATTTGGCCCCACCACCCCCACCAGTGTTTTTGTGGGCCTGATGAAGACTCATTTTTGATTTGTCCCCACCCTTGTCAGAAGACTTACCATCCTTCTTCTTGCCATCTTTGTCACCCCCTGTATGAACTTTTCTGTTCACCCTTGTTCTCACCCATTTTTCTGCCTTCTTTCCCAATTCTTGGGGAGAGGTCAGATCAGAGTCCACCAGGTACTGGTGTAACAAATCAGACACACAATTATTAAGAATATGCTCTCTCAGGATTAAGTTATACAGGCTTTCATAGTCAGCAACTTTACTGCCATGTAACCACCCCTCCAAGGCCTTCATTGAATGGTCAACAAAGTCTACCTAGTCTTGTGAAGACTCCTTTTTGGTTTCTCTGAACTGCATCCTGTACTGTTCAGTGGTTAAGCCATAACCATCTAGGAGTGCATTGTTAAGAACTTTGAAATCATTGGCCTCACTTTCTTTTACAGTAAGGAGCCTATCCCTACCCTTTCCACTGAAAGATAGCCATAGGATAGCAGCCCACTGCCTTTGAGGGACATCCTGTACAACACAGGCCCTCTCAAGTGCAGCAAACCACTTGTTAATGTCATCCCCCTCCTTGTAAGGAGGAACTATCTTGTGCAGATTCCTAGAATCATGCTCTTTTGCAGGATGACTATTTGGAATACTGCTGCTGCCACCATGGGTTTCTAAACCCAATTTCTGTCTTTCTCTTTCTATTTCCAAGGACTGCCTATCTAAATCCAGCTGTTGCTTCTTGAGCTTCAGCCTGGATTGTTCCACTCTCAATCTATTGAGCTCCCTTTCTAACACTCTGTCATCAGGGTGGGTGGGTAGGGCATGTCTTGAAACAGAAGAATGGTGAGAATGAACAGAAGGAGACCTGGCCCTAACAGATGTCACACTAACATTCTGGCCTACAGAAGTGATACTTCCACTGTTATGAGAAATAACACTATTACTGTGATGTGAGACAACACTCTTACTGTGATGTGAATTCACATCAGTACCAGCTATGCTAGGTGGCTTGCTAAGGGGCAGGTTGGAAAGATTCCCTCCCATCTCTTTTGCTAGGGGTGCCCCAGAATCAGAGTGGGAACCATCAGTTAATTTCTCACCAGAAGTAACAACAAAAGTCTTGTCTTGTTCAACTAGCATGTTAACTAATAGTTCTCTAGAGGGGTTCTTCCCTACCCCTAAACCTCTTTCTACACAGAGACTCCTTGCTGCCTTCCAGCTAAGGTGACCATAAGCAGTCTTGGACAGATCAACAGTTTGGCCTGTGCCAGACATTATAGAAAGTGTTTAAGGGAGAGAAAAAGAAAGAAAAAGTTTTTCAGAACTTTTTAAAGGACAGAATTAAACTTTTTAAACTTTTTAAGAACTTTTTGAAAGTTTAGAGGTACTTTTCAGCACTTAGAAAAGAAGTGAGAGAAGAAAAGCAAAACTTTTTGGTTAGGTGTACATACACTGAACTTGTTTTGTATATTTTTCTCTTATGAAAAGTACAATGACAAAACTGGTAAGTAGTTGCAAAGTACTTATCCCACCGCTGCACAACCAATGCAGGAGGCTGGACTGGCTTGTAGTGAGTACCAAGGGGTACTTACACCTTGGACCAGGCCCAGGTATCCCTTATTAGTGTATAGGGGTGTCTAGCAGCGTAGGCTGATAGAAAAGGTAGCTTAGCAGAGCAGCTTAGGCTGAACTAGGAGACGAGTGAAGCTCCTACAGTACCACTAGTGTCATATGCACAATATCATTAGAAAACACAATACACAGATATACTAAAAATAAAGGTACTTTATTTTTATGACAATATGCCAAAATTATCTCAGTGAGTACCCTCAGTATGAGGATAGCAAATATACACAAGATATATGTACACAATACCAAAATATGCAGTAATAGCAATAGAAAACAGTGCAAACAATGTATAGTCACAATAGAATGCAATGGGGGCACATAGGGATAGGGGCAACACAAACCATATACTCTAGAAGTGGAATGCGAACCACGAATGGACCCCAAACCTATGTGACCTTGTAGAGGGTCGCTGGGACTGTAAGGAAACAGTGAGGGATAGAAAAATAGCCCACCCCAAGACCCTGAAAAGTGGGTGCCAAGGGCACCTAAGTTCCCCAAAGAGCACAGAAGTCGTGATAGGGGGATTCTGCAGGAAAGACCAACACCAGCAATGCAACAACAATGGATTTCCAGACGAGAGTACCTGTGGAACAAGGGGACCAAGTCCAAAAGTCACGATCAAGTCGGGAGTGGGCAGATGCCCAGGAAATGCCAGCTGTGGATGCAAAGAAGCTGCCTACGGATGGTAGAAGCTGAGGATTCTGCATGAACGACAAGGGCTAGAAACTTCCCCTTTGGAGGATAATTGTCCCACATCGTGAAGAGTCGTGCAGAAGTGTTTTCCCGCAGAAAGACCGCAAACAAGCCTTGCTAGCTGCAAGGGTCGTGGTTAGGGTTTTTGGATGCTGCTGTGGCCCAGGAGGGACCAGGATGTCACCAATTGCGTCAGGGGACAGAGGGGGCGCCCAGCAAGACAAGGAGCCCTCTCAGAAGCAGGCAGCACCCGCAGAAGTGCCAGGACAGGCACTACAAAGTGGAGTGAAACGGTGCTCACCCGAAGTTGCACAAGAGAGTCCCATGCCGCCGGAGGACAACTCAGGAGGTCGTGCAATGCAAGTTAGAGTGCCGTGGACCCAGGCTTGGCTGTGCACGAAGGAAATCCTCGGTGAGTGCAGAGGAGCCGGAGTAGCTGCAAAACACAAAGTTCCCAGCAATGCAGTCTGGCGTGGGGAGGCAAGAACTTACCTCCACCAAACTTGGACTGAAGAGTCACTGGACTGTGCGAGTCACTTGGACAGAGTTGCTGAGTTCAAGGGACCTCGCTCGTCGTGCTGAGAGGAGACCCAGAGGACCGGTGATGCAGTTCTTTGGTGCCTGCGGTTGCAGGGGGAAGATTCCGTCGACCCACTGGAGATTTCTTCGGAGCCTCTAGTGCAGAGAGGAGGCAGACTACTCCCACAGCATGCACCACCAGGAAAACAGTTGAGAAGGCGGCAGGATCAGCGTTACAGTGTCGCAGTAGTCGTCTTTGCTACTTTGTTGCAGTTTTGCAGGCTTCCAGCGCAGTCAGCAGTCGATTCCTTGGCAGAAGGTGAAGAGAGAGATGCAGAGGAACTCTGATGAGCTCCTGAATTCGCTATCTAAAGAATTCCCCAAAGCAGAGACCCTAAATAGCCAGAAAAGAGGGTTTGGCTACTTAGGAGAGAGGATAGGCTAGCAACACCTGAAGGAGCCTATCAGAAGGAGTCTCTGACGTCACCTGCTGGCCCTGGCCACTCAGAGCAGTCCAGTGTGCCAGCAGCACCTCTGTTTCCAAGATGGCAGAGGTCTGGAGCACACTGGAGGAGCTCTGGGCACCTCTCAGGGGAGGTGCAGGTCAGGGGAGTGGTCACTCCCCTTTCCTTTGTCCAGTTTCGCGCCAGAGCAGGGCTGGGGGATCCCTGAACCGGTGTAGACTGGCTTATGCAGAGATGGGCACCATCTGTGCCCATCAAAGCATTTCCAGAGGCTGGGGGAGGCTACTCCTCCCCAGCCCTGACACCTTATTCCAAAGGGAGAGGGTGTAACACCCTCTCTCTGAGGAAGTCCTTTGTTCTGCCTTCCTGGGCCAAGCCTGGCTGGACCCCAGGAGGGCTGAAACCTGTCTGAGGGGTTGGCAGCAGCAGCAGCTGCAGTGAATCCCCGGGAAAGGCAGTTTGGCAGTACCCGGGTCTGTGCTAGAGACCCGGGGAATCATGGGAATGTCTCCCCAATACCAGGATGGCATTGGTGGGGCAATTCCATGATCTTAGACATGTTACATGGCCATATTCGGAGTTACCATTGTGAAGCTACACATAGGTAGTGACCTATGTGTAGTGCACGCGTGTAATGGTGTCCCCGCACTCACAAAGTCCGGGGAATTGGCCCTGAACAATGTGGGGGCACCTTGGCTAGTGCCAGGGTGCCCACACACTAAGTAACTTAGCACCCAACCTTTACCAGGTAAAGGTTAGACATATAGGTGACTTATAAGTTACTTAAGTGCAGTGAAAAATGGCTGTGAAATAACGTGGACGTTATTTGACTCAGGCTGTGGTGGCAGGCCTGTGTAAGAACTGTCAGAGCTCCCTATGGGTGGCAAAAGAAATGCTGCAGCCCATAGGGATCTCCTGGAACCCCAATACCCTGGGTACCTCAGTACCATATACTAGGGAATTATAAGGGTGTTCCAGTATGCCAATGTAAATTGGTAAAATTGGTCACTAGCCTGTTAGTGACAATTTGGAAAGAAATGAGAGATCATAACCACTGAGGTTCTGATTAGCAGAGCCTCAGTGAGACAGTTAGTCATAACACAGGTAACACACACAGGGCACACTTATGAGCACTGGGGCCCTGGCTGGCAGGGTCCCAGTGACACACACAACTAAAACAACATATATACAGTGAAATATGGGGGTAACATGCCAGGCAAGATGGTACTTTCCTACAACCTCAGAATACCCCAGCCCAATAGAAGCGCCGCAGTAGATACTCGTACATTTTGTCCCTGCCGTAATGGCCACCACCCACCTGACCATGCGCCTGATGATGTAACTGTATATGGAACAGGTTGGGAACAATCAATTGGGTTTTCAGATTTTCTACCTGTTGTATAGTTCTATATAACAGCCCATTTTTAACAAGAAAATAGGGACCCACCTGTCCTGTTGGTTCGGGAACCGCAGAAATGTGGGTTTCAGGGAGGGGTCCTCCCTCTGACATACTCTGAAGCGTTCTGAAGTAGATAAGACCCTCCACCCTGCAGAAAGAGAAGTGAGACCGTCAAGGGTTGTGTTTTCGTGATAGTGTTTACTCTGTCCTCTTTTTTGCTGTCTACTTAATTTTGTTTTGTCCTTATTCTGTTCAATACAGTTAGTGGAAAAAGGGGCTTCAGCCATCCAGGTGCTTACTGGGTCCTGTGTACATATGCCTTCCATCAGGACCTGAAAGTCTGGAAAATCTGTACCTATGATTATATCTTCAACCAACTGCAGTATTCCCCCTGCTCTGATCTTCCGTTCATGTCCTTTCCATTCAATTGTTACCTCAGCGAGGGGATATACCTTGCTATCCCCGAGACCACAGTCTCCCCTTCAACCCAGTGGTTGACAGACACCATGTTTGCATTGATCACTGTTTGGCTACACCCCAAGACTATTAATGCCCGGGCAAGTATCTAGTTCACCTTCATTGTTTTTAAGACCTGAGGAGTCTTTCCTTGTCAATCCTATTTCCATTAATTCTGGGGTGGGTATTTTATGAGAACAGTTGCGGGTGATATGACCCCACTCAGCACAATTACAACATTGAGGAGCTGGGTTCTTTGGCCGGAAAGCGCACATTAAAGCTACCCTCCAGGGATGGTCGATGGCTGATTTTCTGGGATGGAGTATTGCTCCTCAGAGCTGGGGTTAACCCCTTCGCCGGGTTTACTCTGAACTCGGGTGCTCTATGAAAAGCGCATGACACCTCAATTGCTGTGGATTCTGAAATGTCAGGATGTTGCTTAATTCAGTTTCTAGTACTTGCGGGTAGGGCTTTCTGGGACTGTTCTAACAGTATAATCTGTATGACCTCCTCCTTGGTGCTTTCTGTGAGCTTTAACCATCTGAGCCCCATGTCTTGAACCCTATAAAAGAGAGCTCTGGGATTTTCAGAGGGATTACGTTTGGTTCTATGGAATTTCAACTGATAATGTTCTGTGTCGAATCCTACTCTCTCCAGTATGGCCTTCTTAACATTCCCATATGGAGTAGTCCCGCCATGGTTTATGGCTTGATAGGCTGCTTGTAGAGTGCCTGTTCAAAGTGGTGATGAATACTGTTCCCACCTGTTTTGAGGCCAACCAGCAGAGGTAGCTACCCTTTTGAAGTTGGTAAAAAAGGCGTCAGGATCCTCACCCTCCTGGTATTTCTACAGTACAGAACTTTGTACATTTGAGTGTACCTGGGTAGAATCAATTGTGTGTGTAAGAATTTGGAGGACGGTCTCATGGACTAACTCATTTTTTGCAATAATGGTGGTGTGACTTTTTAGTTCATTCTGTAAATTCCCTCTAGGCTTCTCTCACCTGTTCTTACCACACTAATTGTAGGTGTTGTTGTCCCTCGGTGAGTTGGGTATCACATCTTACAGGGACATTTGGCCTTCATGGTCCCTTCTGTTTGCCCACTCTTCTTCTTAATCCCACTTCTGACACCACTGTGATAGGGTTTCCATGGAGGATATAGTGTTATCGGGGTCCCATTACACACTCAGGCCAGTCAGGGAGGTGATGACTGTAAGTAACCTATTTATTCTGTTAGTTTCACAGTGACTCTTAAAATAAAAATAAACAAAGGTTTGAGATTTGTCCCTTCTAGGTAGTCCTTCCTTGGTTTATTCCTTTTCTTACTGGTTGTTTCCTCTGGTCCAGGATCTTCTTCGGCCTTCAGAATTATTTGTCACCTGGAGTTCATGGAAAGGAACAAAACAAAGGCCAGGGTCAGGTAAGTGGTCCTTTCTATTTTGTTTCTACATGCAAAAATAACGGGGGGTTGTGTTTGTGAGGGGGTTATTGGTGCACCAGAAAAAGAAATCCGGCAGTTAACAAGTTAACACCCTTGTGCACAGGCTCTCAAGCCTTAAACTAGTATGCCCTCAAAATGTCACCTCTGTGAAAATAAGGGGGGGGGGGGGGGGAATCCCTGTGGGTTAGTGCTTGTCACAAGCCAAGACGGGTGCACCTGGTTACTCTGGAGTATCCCTCGTTCCCCACACCTTACTCTTCCCTATCCTTGCCCTTTTTATTATTGGATAGATCTGATAGCATACGTGATTGCGTACCTGGTTAAACCACGTCCCTCCAGGGACGTGGTGGGTCTCCTCGCTCCTTCCGGGGACTCTCCTGTGATCATGGAGTTCTCCCTCCGCTCTGCTGCCTCTTCGGTTTGGCTCCACAGTCCCTTCGGTGGGCAGAAGACTCCCCTCGCAGGCCGGTTGCCTCCCAACACCTCCTTCAACGCGCCATATCAGTTCCCCTTCTCTCGGGCTGGCGTCCTCCTTTTCCTTTCACCACTCTTCCGGTTCTTCCTCACCTCCCCAGATGCGTGTCAATGTAATTCTTGCGAACGTCCCCCTGGGGCACTGGTCCGACGGATCGGGGCACTCCAGTTAATTTCCATTAGAAACAAGAGTTGCCTCCCTGCTACAGGCCCTCAGACTCCTGGTCCCGCACTTATTCTGCATTGCTTTGCAATACTGGTAATGTCTTCATTTAGTTCATCCATTGCCATGTATACATGCTGGGAGCTAGAGGGTAGAAGAAAAGTTTTCTTCAAATTCCTGCATACATACTTAGAGGCAATAGAAATAGTAATAAAGTAGGTGAAGTAGACCTTCTATTAGAGTACTCCATACTAAAATGCCACAGGTGAAGGCATTGGGCTACACAAGAATTCCTAAGCGTGCCCATCCCAACTCTTTGCCGCTCGAGGTTTTGTACATTTAAACATATAAAGCTTGCACATTCACTACACCCCTGACAGTATGAAATATTAAGCCCTAGAGTGGCTTTGTTTCTTCTGATAGATTGGACATCTTTTCAGTTTTCCTGATGTGACATATTAGCAGTACTGGGCAGAGCTGTGCCAGGGGTTCTATCAGGAGACAGCAGTTTGACAAACATTAGCCTATGGCTAGTATTAGTTCTGAAAGGCCGGTTTCAGATTTAAGCAACCAGTTGCCATGAACATTCTCTCCACCTTCTCCTCAATGCACAAAATGATACATTATATACAAGTCATGGTTGGCATGGTTGGTAAAGGCATATGCCAGGTAAAAAGTAAAGAGGTAAGTATAACCCTTCTATATGTATATGTGTATATATATATATATATACACACACACACCTTTCCACCCAAAAACCCTACCCACCCTAAACCCTAAAAATTCCCTTACCACGCAAAAACCCATACCCACCCTAAACATCCCTTACCACCCAAAAAACTAAAAATGCCCTTACCACCCCGAATCCCATACCCACCCTAAACCTTAAACGCCCTTTACCACCCAAAAACCCATACCCACCCTTAAACACAAACATTCCCTTACCACCCCAAAGCCGATACCCACTCTAAAACCTAACAATGCCCTTACCACCCAAAAACCCATACCCACCATAAAACCTAAAAATGCCCTTACCACCCAAAGACCCATACCCACGCTAAAGCCTAAAATGCCCTTACCACGCAAAAACTCATACCCACCCTGAAACCTAATAAAAATGCCCTCACCACCCCAGAACCCATAAAAAATACTTACATTTAAAAACTTTACCACACATATGCCCTTACCATTCATGCTTATACCACGAATATGTGTGGTAAAGGTAAATTCGTGGTAAAGGCATGAGTAGTAAAGCCATTTGTGGAAAACACATATGAGTGGTAAAGGCATCGTGGTAAATGCTTTGTGTTGTATTTTCCCCGCTCATCACAATAAAAAAAAAACACAACATGTCAGCGATTTGGATAGAACTACAGACTTTGCTCTGGCTTACTGTCATTTAACCCTGTTGAGTAAATTACAGGCAGAAAGGTCAGCCTTAGCTGTCCTGATATATAGCTATTTAAAAAAAAATAATAATAAAGATACCTAGAAGACTATTTCACCTCTTTAGTTTTGGTGCGATTGTTTCTAGGCAATGAACAGTACTGTAAATGCTGAACTTTGAATTCATTAGCAGTTTTTCTCTGTGTAGAATGTTTCTCCATGCTCTCACGCAATACATTGTAAACAATCAAAATAAAAATAAATAGTACTGTGCTTTCTCGTTTCTATGTTTTAGACGCATTCTTTTAATCTTTTGGCCATGACGGAAGCCCACCCAGTAGACCTTAAGGACCGAAGCACATGGCATGTGTCGAGCACTGAGCAGGCTAATCACCCAAGTCTGTGTGCTGGCTCTGAATCTACGGGTAATTCAACACTGCCTGCCTGTCAGTTTTAATCACTCCCCTCTCCTTCACTTGCACTCTTTCCCTGCCCTGCAAAAGGCTTTTGAAATCCCTAGCCTACTGGAATAGATCCACGACGCCCTGAAAATGTAAGCATTATTTTTTTAGCCATGCAATTACTACTAGTGTAGCTGCATGTTGCAGAGTACTAAGTTAACCCAAATACAACAATTAACAATTAATATTAGACTTCCTAATTCAACCTTTGTTGCAATGTATATTTCTATGCTGTTTCAGGTCGAACCTCAGTAGATAAATTGCCAGTCTCTGGTAAACGATTTACGGGAATATTCTGAGGAAGAAATGACGTTCACAAATACTGAGACCCCTTCAGGTAATTTTCAGAGGTAGATGGTTTTCTAGTGAGTTAAATTTGTTCAACGCTGTTCTTTAGACCTTGTGGATTTTCAGGTGAAAGCTAGGTGTGAGCAAAAAAGTGTCATACGGCTGTGTCTTCTTGTGAGAGGGGTGAAAAAACAAACTTCTGAACCCCACAGTCAGTATCAGAGGCATTGCTGAAGTGCCAATCATGCTCACATCAAACTTGGGTCTGACATAAAAACTTGTCATCAGATCCCCAAAAACAGAGCCAGTCCTCTGATCCAGATCCTCATGCCATGCATTATACCTGATGCTCTGTGTGTGAGTAAATGTACAAACACATTACAGCTGCCCTCCTTTGACAACAACACATCATGTTGCCACAACTGCCTCTATTCATACCTGCAAACATAATGGTTGTTAAACCCATTGGACTAGTAACCTTCTGAGAATTTTCTCTAAGTGGGCACAGCTTATCTAGAAATGCTAGCTAGTGTGTATCATTTAGATATTGTATTAACATCACTGCTCCCAGGATTGTTTGAGGACCTAGCTAAAATATTCTCATCTGATTTTTTAAATGCTGGAAACAATCTCTTTCACTGAAAAGAAAAAAATTATATAGCTGACAAAACAATAGGAGTGTTTGAAGAAGAAAATCTACGTTTAGCTCTAAGTCAGGGTATTATTCCGAAATATTCAATGAGACTCACAACACATCCTTTAAGAAGTTTCAGCTGTTCAAATACACCACCTCTAAGTTTGTACGCCTATCCCCACTCACTGGTAAAAAATACTTTATGGCACCATACATCCTTATATTTTGCAATATATCATTAGTCTGATTTAGCAATATTATCACTACAATATACCTCAATGACAAATTCTACAGCAATAATGCCATGCCACTTGTCTTCAGATGGTCCGGTTCCCATTGTGAAGGTCAGTAAAGAAAAACTGAATGACTGATTCATCTCTATTCAACCTTTGTCCTATGTTTGCCAAAAAACCTTTTCATACACATTAATCATGTATTGCTTTGCTTGTGAAGGCCTCAGGTGCTCAAGGAGCACCGTGAAAGATGTTCAAACAACACAGTGGAGGCCTATCATGCTTTATTTTTTTAAGATTATGAACTCGGCAGAACAACGTTACTGTATCAGATTGAAAGTACATGTGTTCTGTATTGCTGCTGTGTACTTGGTCTGATAAAAAGTTGGGTCTCCTTAGGTTTCTTCACTCACTTAGAGAGCTTGGATAAGCAGACAAAGCTTAGCATATGAGCGGAGTTAAGAAGGTTGAGCCAGAAATAATGTAACAATTATTGCACATAAAATTAATAGCCAGATCGGTTACTAAATAAAGAGAAATAACATGAAAGGCAGGCGAGCTATAGTGTGACCTCCAGGTTGAAAGTTCTCTCTGCAGAGCCCTATAAACCAGGGGGTCATATCTATTAACCCACTCGCATGAGTTCCTCTAGAGTCAGAAGCTCGTGGACAGCCACCATATCCTCTCAACCTGAGGGAAGGCATTTTCTGCTGCAGCCGTGTGGTCAGCGCCACCCTGCAAGTGAGACACTCACGTTTTAAATATGATGCTGTCACATATGACAGATGGCCTGAAAATAATTTCCTGTTTCCACAAGAGCATGTGGGTGAATGCTCTCATGACAATGGTATCCCTGGAAAGTTGACACTCAGATTTACAGCAGCACCCCTTCTGCTGTACAAAGCACTAGATAATTGCACCCTGAAACAACCACATTGTGGTTTCTTCTAAATGTCAGAGAAGAATACTGTGGTGGAGGGCAGAGCCTAAAGGAGCATGTGTTTATATATCACAAGGTAGAATAATGGCTCCAGCTTTCTTGTAGGCTAGCCAACATGCAGAACAGTTGAAAAGTAGATGTGGGGAACACTTCATATTTGCCCATACTCAGAAGAAATTACAATGTTGCTTCTGAACCAAACGTCTTGAAAACGATTTCAACTTTTTATAAATGACTATCAATTGAGGTCTCTGCCAGCCTTTTACTTATAAGCAAACATATACATACAGTGATGTGTTTATACAACAGTGCTTCACGTACCTCCAAACATGTCTTTCTATATATAGTACAGCTTTCAGAAGTTTGGAAATAAGTGACAACGAAGGAAGTGTTCATGGCCTGAGTACAATTGGGAAGGATTGAGAATAATTTGTGAGGATAGCAAAAATTAGGTGCCAATCGAAAGCCAAATTATGACGCTGAGCAGAGTAAAGTATGCAGCAAGAAAAAGCCAATAATGTTATATAATGCTGTGTATTCTGGGACAGTATTAGTTTGCTACTTTGATATTTTAATGTACAATAGAGCTGCCTAGGCAAACTCAGGTTTCATCTCTTCAGGCTCCTTACAATTAAAACAGCCTTCCTCGTGGTGATCACTTCTGCCTGAAGAGTGAGTGAGCTTCAGGCCTTGCCATCCAAGTCTCCTTACCTCACCATGTACCCTGGCAAATCGGTTGCTTTGCACAAAAACATTCATTCTTCCAAAAAGGGTGATTCCATTTCATGTAAGCCTATCCATTACCTTACCTACTTTGTATGCTCCTCCACATCCCTCTAAAGAAGAAGAGCAACTCCACTTTCTGGAACCAAAAACAGCATTGTCGTTTAACCTTGATCGAACAAAAGAGTTCCAGTTGGATTACCAACTGTTCATGGGGCACGTTGCTATGAAGAAAGAATGATCTGCACATGAGGACCATCTTCAGATGGGGCGCACTCTACATCAAAATCTGCTACGCACTGCCCAAAAAGTAACCCACTGAGTGCTCGCAAGCACATTCCACCAGAGCTAAAGCTGCAACCATTGTGATAACACGCAGAGTTTTGGTCCTGATCATTTGCCAGACAGCAACGTGGGCCTCTTTGCACACCTAAATACAAAAATAAAGCATTTGAAAAATGAACAGTTAAACTTTTCAAAGCATCTGACCATGCACAACAGTATAAGGGGCACTTTTTAAAAAATGTATAAACTATTAGAACTAGAAAGGTGTTTTGTTGAAATCTTCATATTAGGTAGCCGTTGGTGGATGATATATCAAATGTGGCAAATTCCTTATTAAGTGAAAGTCACCAAAGAATCGCACAACTCTAGTGGCCCTTATCATAGTTCTATCTTTGCTGAAATCCAGTTTGGTTAGTTTTACAGTGAGGCTCTCTTAAGAGATGATGAGCTACGACTTTTAGCAGTCTGGGGAGAGGCTGCAGAGTATTCAACTAATATTCATGTCTTGTAAAATAAAATGTGCCCAATTCTCTGCAACTCTGCCCTGCACGCTACTGGAAATGTAACCGGGCGATGCTAACAGTGTTACACTTAGGAATTTAACGCTATGGATTTAATGGGAAAGGAGATCAGTAAGCACTAGGATTGCAATAGATTGGTGAGTCCATAAGAGAAGGATATCACCATATCATTTTCACATTCCTAGCCCAGCCGCAAACAAATAAATCAACAAATAGAGTTGTTTCACCCATGTTATAGTCTGAGAGATTTTGCACTGACACCCTCATTTTTCACAATTATCCCACTCAAATTGCAGTATTTAAATACGTGGGTGTGCATCTCGATTCCAGATAATATTAATTAAGATAATTCATGTACTGATCTACCACAGACTGATACATTCCGATCATACTTCCTCATCTATATTTTGACACACAGAAGCAACTTAGAGGTACACTATTTTAGTTCTAAGACTCGGAACTATGTTCTAACTCAGATGTTTACTACATTGAATTTTTTTAGTATTTCGTATGCTAGATTGGTGTAATATATATTTTAAATGTATATAGTATCACTATCACCTTCTCCAAAACCCTAGTGCAGTGGTTCCCAACCTTTTGATTGAGTCATTACCTGAAAGCTGGGGACCTAATCTGTTAATATTATTTAATTTTCTAAACAGTCGTGGACCCCCGGAGGAGACTTCGTGGACCCCCAGGGGTCGCTGGACCACAGGTTGGGAACCACTGCCCTAGTGCATTCATTCGGCTAAGCTGCATTTTGATTGAATCTATGTTACACCAAATTACATTTGTGTTCTTATAATCATTGCAGCGTGAAATCTTGATGTAATTTACACCTGGTGTTTTCAGGTAAAGCACCCAATTATTTTAATTACCATATCTTTACTTAGGGATACACAAATGGCACAACTTATATTGATATTTAGTTTTAATAATTCTATTTTATGTTTCTTATTAGTACATTTGTTTTGATAAAGAGAACAAGAAGAGAAGCGGACTGCTATAAGTACATGTCTAAATATAATTATTTTGTAGAATACAAACCTGAATTCTCAGATCTCTTTTATAGAATTGGGAATTTCTGCCAGTTACCTGGCAGCATGTACAGGTCTAGAGCTGTTGTTAATGTCGTTCCTGGTGTTCTACGGACGTAGTACGGATGGATGGTAATCTGGTCAACGAAGTATTCACTTTTATGTTTATATGCCTTGGGCTGATCAGCCAGGGCAGAAGGGTTTGTTGGTGTACTGGTTCTTGTTTGCTAATAACCTGTATATAATACTCATTGAATACTTTGCAAACATTTGTGGTGCACTAAAACGACGGACAGCCCTTCAAGCAGAAATGTGTCAAGAATAAGACCACCTGAATAGCTTTGTTGTTCTAAATGCACACCAGTTATGATCATATACAGTATTTCATAAAAAGTTAATAACAAACTATAATGGGAAAAATAGAATGGGCCATTTTTAACTGTGATCTATTTAAATGTTTTTCATTACCCCTTCGTTCTCACAACAATAATTACAAGTTGATGATTTTAGCTCACATATAGGTTTTCACATCTATTCTGGTACTGCTTATTTTCTATACATATTCCACGAGTTAGCATATAAAAAAACAAGTATATCCAGCTAAATTTAAAACTAAGAATGACTGAGCGACTTCTGTGTTCTTTAGTTTTCTTTTTAACAATACAAATAGATCTGGAATTTTGGATTTTAGCATGTATTCTAAAATGTGTTTATTGCAATAAATTGTTGTCACCTCTTGATTTTGTGTCAGGGAATTATCTCTAAAAATAATACTTCTGCTTTCTGCAAAGTTATATCACATCAGTCCATTCATCTCTAGAAAATTAGTTTGGATTAACATCAAAACAACAGATGATATCTTAGTTCCCAACAACTTTTTTCATGTTTGGTATATTTCCGTATTTAAGTATCTTAGAGCACTGGCTGCACGTGACCAAAGTGCGTATTTTATTTGAGACCGAAGGGTGGATTGCTATGATACTCCATATGAGAATATCTCGAGGCTGGATGGCAATGCTCCCACTGAAATGTATTGACAGTAAATGCGGCTGGCTGGCTTTTTTGATTCCAGATATGCTGCTAAACAAGACCTTGCTTCTCCAGAGTCCGGTGCAGTTGATAAAATAAAGAATACTAGATTGACTGATCACAAACAGTCCTTAACCGGTCTAGGAAGAATCCCAATCTTCACTCTGGGGCAAACCCATTTAGGAGATCATGCCACTGGGTTCAAGCAATGCCGATCTGTGACTGGGGGTGAATGTTTGATTTGTTCAGCATTCTGTTCATCATTTGTTATTTTTGCATTTTTCCCTCTTACTGGGAAAGGTTTGCCCAGTCGTGAGTCCCTTGCTTGCTATGCTACTGTATTCAAGCTAGCCTGGCTGATGAAGGGTGATATCCCGAAACCAGTTCCAGGATGCTTGTTTCCAGTCCAAGGAGGCACTGGCAGCTCAGGCGGGACTGTTCCCATGGGCAGCAGGGTCAAGACTGATTTGCATATGGCTAGGTCCAAATTGGAATGGCATGGCAAGCAAAACAAACAATGGATTTAACTCAGATCTGTGACTGAGGGTGAATGTTTGATTTGTTCAACATTCTGTCCAACATTTGCACTTATTGCATTTGTCACCCTAAGTGAAAGGGTATGCCCAGACATGGGTCCCGTTCTCGCTATGCCCCTGGATTAAAGCTAGCCTGGCTGATAAGGGGTGAAAATCTGAAACTAGTTCCAGGATGCTTGTTTCTGGACTAGAGAGGTTCTGTCCTGGCAGTTCAGGTTGGACTGTTCCCATGGGGAGCAGGGTCAAGACTGATTTGCATATGGCTGAGTCCAAACTGAAATGGAATGGCAATAAAAAAAAAACGATGGATTTAACACAGAGTATGACTAGGGGTGAATGTTTGGTTTGTTCAGCATTCTGTCCATCATTTGTTCTTTTTGCAATAACACGTCCACAGTAAACATCCCTCATTTGGCCTCATTTGGCCAAAATCTAAATTATAAGTGCCAATGGCACCTCTGGATCGACTTGTCATGCAAACTTCTGCAGTATATTGAAAGGATTGGCAGCGGGTTCGAAATGAAGATGCACCTATCCCTATCTCCAACTATTGTATAGTCCTTGTAATGCAAACAAGAAACAGATATTTAAGAAACAATGTGTGCGCAAATCACAGCGCCTGCCGCCAAGGTGCCAACTCGAGAGAGATACAAGAATCTATATTCTGATAGTGCACCACTTAGAGTAGAAAAGTATAAATAAAGTCCAATTAGGCCATATCATCGCAAAGTCATCTTTTTCTTTCTTTATTTAGTTTTCCTTGCACATACAGACAAATCAGCCAACGCATTTCGTCCTTAACAAAGGAGTTCTTCAGGGCTGAAATATGATAGAAAGAATATCCTAAATATATTTACAAAAATACATACAAAATATAAAAAATAAAAATACTAACACATATAAAGTGCACATTAAAAACATGACTAACAAATTCAGTTAATTTATAAAACATGCAGACAAGGGACAACAAGAACCAAAAAGTACACAGTTTAAGGAGAAATGAAACAAAAACGAAAATACAATAAGTGCTAAATATTTACAACAGTATTGATAGCAAACCTAGGCGGTCCAAAGTAAGTCATCAAACAATTAGATGACACCAAATATAAAAAAGAACATTGCTAGTAGTGAATATTGTTATGCTTAATGTAAAAAAGCTTGAAATATGATACTATATGTGTGTTATTCATAGATAATGTGACCCAATAAAAAATGGTTGAATTAATATTTTAAAAAAATATAAAAATATATTTTTTCCTGATATATAGTTAGTACTTTTGAAAAATAAAGAGGAGGAATTTGCAGATATTCTCATCTAAGATGTATGGAAGTGTTTTTGGGTGTGCTATTCTAATCGTAAAAAAAGACCCCCAAAAAGTAGGCCCCGAATCAAAAAGAAATGGGACAGGATGGCAAGCATATAGCTAAACCGAGAGGTGCCAAGAAAAGATTTTCTCTAGGGTATTTTATAAGCCACAAACATTCCGAGAAGTAAGATATTTTGAAACTGCACCACTTGGAATAGAACAATGAGGTCCGAATACTATAAATCATCACAAAATCATCTTATCAATATTGAGTTTTTCTTGCACATAAGAACAAATCACCAGAAAATCCTACCTTGTGTATAGATGATAGTAGATAACTGCTCGCATATTGATTTTTGAAGTCATGAGTACTAAGAAACGTAATGCCTGAGTAGTATACTATCAATGTAAAGAAAGATAACAAAAGTTAAAACCAAATATATTGCACGAAAAGTAACAAATGTTGAATAGAAACAAGAGTATAAAAAACAGAAAAGAAAGAAAAACCCTATAATAAGGGGGCAATAGTGGCAAAACTTAGACCACTACTCTACTCTAAGTGGTGCACTATCAGATTATAGAAACTTCTGCAGTATGGCGTTTCAGGGGTGCTACACTCTTTAATGAACAAGTTACTTTCCTTTGGGAACTTCTTATCTGGTAGAGACTATAAATAGTCACAGATTCCTTAGCCTAAAAATTTTCAGAGGTGTCACAGAGGATTTGGAAAAAAAATTGTGAGCAGTACCCCTGTATGCCGTTAGGTGGCATTCTTGGTCTCCAGGGGCATAGTCGCAGTAGTCCACTCTGGAGGTGATGTTCGCAGCAGCTCTATAGGTGCCACTGAGGCATGCTGAAATCACTTCTTATGACTTTTGACACCAGAAGCATGGAGCCATGAAGAACACTGACCACTGGTATTGAGAACTAGGGCCCTGAAAGGCAGCAGCCCTGTACCTAGAAATACATTCTCAGAGCAGGGAGAATGGGTGAGTTAGGAAGGAATCTGAGGCTAGATATAAGTGGTCATTATGACATTGGCGGTCATCTGATCGCCACGACGGCGATTACGGTAGTACCGCTGCTAGGCCGGCGGTAATGACCGCCAAATTATAACCATGGTGGTGATCCTCCCATAGACAGCCAATGTACCACCTCAACCGTCAGTGCAGTACGACCACTGAACACAGTGGTAGCAGTTTCCAGGCAGGCAGAAGACAAGGATCTGCCCACCATATTATGACATTGCAGACCGTGAGGATTTCCGGGGCATTAGCAATGCCACTAAAAGCCTGGCAGAAATGCATCATATAAAAGAAGACACTCACCTCCAGGCAAATAGAGGAGTCCGCAGGCACCATGGAACCAGAACTGGACTCTTCCCGATGCTGTTCCATGCCATGGCAGTACAGGAGCACCAACGCCTATGACGATGAAGATGTTGAGTACAGCCACTAAGCACACAAGGGAGGGAGGGAGGGAGGGATGGAGGGAGCGGAGAGTGACACACACTCCCACAACACACACCAAACACACATGCCACACACCCAGAACAATCTGCAGAGTACATCCACAGCAACAGAACCCAGGAGCAAAGAAAACCAGGACACATACCTGTTGTCCAACCACTGTGATTAGGTGGGAACAGTGGCCTCAATTGTATGAAGAGAGAATATAAATATAAATAGGTACAGAAAGGCCCATCGGCCAGTCCAAAGTGTCTAAAGGCCACAGGGCAATGTCCAAGGCCCAACTTGACTCCTGACAGCCCAATCACCTCACTGGGCAGGGGAATCATGGTAATGGTAGGCAGGCACCTCAGGGGTCAGGGTGTGGGGGGGGATGGAGGTTTCTATGCGTCGGGTCCTTGGGCTTGGTTTTGGGAGGCGGGCGGATCCTTACCCTTCCCTTTATGTGGTGAAGGTGTGGGCTTGGGGCGGGGGCCGGAGTGCCACTCATGTGCCTCTCAGTGGCAGCTGAAGTATTAGGGGTAGGAACAGGAGTCAATTTGGAGCTGTGGGAAAGGAAAAGCTTTTTAATCCAGTGGGGTGGGATGTGGGAGGAGGTATGGGAGTGGAGGTAGAGGGAGTGGTTGTAGGAGGTGTGCTGGACTTGGGTGCAGGTGCATGAACAGTCTGCCTGTGTGAGGTGGATGGCTGTTGGGGGTATGAGTGGGAGCGTTTGTGTGTCTTTGGGGGGTAGACAGGGTGGGGGAGGTCAAACAAGACGTGTGGATGGATGTTGCGGTGGTGTCTGCAAGTGAGGTGGGTGTGCTGCATGAGGTGGTGATGGTGGTGGTGGTGACTGTGCATGTGGTGTGTGGGGTGCATGCCTGCGGGTCTGCTGTTGTGGTTGCTGTGGGCAAGGCTGTGCAGGTGGCAGGATCTGGGACTGTTGTTGCTGTGCATGTAGATGTGAGTGCGGATGTGACTGTGAGGGAGGAGGAGGAAGGGGAGACAGTGGAGACAGTGGCTGATGTTGTGTGTGCATCTGTGTGTTGGCTGTGTGTGCACTTGTGGACTGAAGCGTGTTGCCTGTGTTTGTCTGTGCGATTCTTGTCTGTTTTTTTGGGTGCATGTGTGTCAGTATGTGTGTGTGGGATGGGTTTGGGGAAAGGAGGCTGGGACTGGGAAGAGCTAGTTTGAGGGGGGACGGAATAAGCAGGGACAATTGCTGCCATCAGAGAGGAGGCCAGAGCCTGAAACAATCTCTGTAGGCCAGCCAAGCCACCGTAAATGCCCTCCAGGAAGGTATTGCATTCCTGCATCTGGCATGCAAGCCCTTGGATGGCATTCACTATGGTTGTCTGCCTTACAGAGATGAATCTCAGGAGGCCAATAGCCTCCTCACTGAGGGCAGCAGGGATGACTGGGGCAGGGCCTGAGGTGCCTGGAGCGAAGGAGACGCCCACTCTCCTGGGTGAACGGGCATGGGCAACGCAGTGGGGGGCTACTAGGAGGGTGGTGCTGGTATGTGGGGTGGCGAAAGATGAAGTAGCTGGGCTGGTCCCAGAGGGCTACGCCACCACCAGGGAGCTCCCATCGGAGGAGGAATCAGAGTCAGTTGTATCAGCTCCTGTCCCCCCCCGGTGTTCCCTTCGCCCTCCGTCCTACTGGTCCTCTCTGCATCGGAAGAATCAGCCTCCTGGGATCCATGGGATGCAGCTCCCTCACTCGCCAGTGCCCCAGCTCCTTTGCAGATGATGCCAATGCACACATGGACAGGATGACAAAAGGAGAGAGGGGAGAGAAAGAAAGGGAGCACAGCACCAACAGCACAGATGGCATACACATCACTATCACTCACTGGGACTAAGAATGGGCAGTAGGAACCACACTAGCATACCATTGACTAGGTACTACAGCAGGTAGGAGCCAAACACTGCATTCTGCACACCTACTAGGACCAACTAAGCCCTGTCTGCCAAGGAAAACCAGCTACCTAGAAATAGAAAATATGCATGCCACCCAACATACCTAAGCTGGACCATGCAGCAATGTCCAAACTGGTATATTGGGGCATCCACTGACTAGAACCCTGCACCCACATCCCATGCCAGGCACAAATGATGAATGTCACACACACTGTACTCACCCCCTTGTGGCTGCTGTGCTGCCCTCAAGCGCCCATCCAGCTCTGAGTAGGACTCCCTCATTGGGACTCCATCACCAGCTGTCTTCCGGGTCCAGCGTCTCAGGTCCTCCCACCATTTCGTGCAGTGGGGGCTCTGCCAGCTATCGACCTGGGTCCGCACGTCTTTGCCGATGGCACACCACAAACCCTTCTTCTGATGGGTGCTGACTGGCAGAGGAAACACAGATAGAGGGACACCATGAACCATACAATCCAGCCTGTCACACAAATTGCCAATTACAGCATTTGCCCCTCATCAAGCACACACATGACCCGTACCTCTTCATTCACATTGCCTGCAGCCATACGCCCCCAAATGACACACTGCCAGCACACACATACCTCTACATGCAGCCATGTTGCATGCAACATACCCATGATGTACTCACCTGTTGGTCTAGAGACCTACACAACTGCCCGTACAGGGGTAGGACCCCATCCACAAGCCTCTCCAACTCCTCCGATGTGAAGACTGGGGCTCTTTCCCCTGTAGCACGGGCAATGGCAGGTACCAGACACAGGTCACAACAGCACACGCAGTGGAGATGTGTTCTGGTGGAAAGTCAGGAATCAAGTGAAGTACTAGGAAGAAAATGGAGGTCATATCTGCGGCAGTGAACACTGTCACCGCCAGCGTTGATCATCATTGGTTCCAGTACTCCATAGAGCCCCATGTTAGCCAATGAAGAATTTCATGGTGTTGCAGACCGCCTTCCGCCATGACGCCTAACGCCTGCAGAGTGAGGTCACTTTCACCCGTCCCTGCATATAGGACAGGCGGTTGCCATTTTCTACTGCTAGTACTCATGTATTAAATTTAAAAGTGCGATATTGGTGTCGATTGTGCACACCTAGACAGTTCTAGTGTCTAACATACATACATGCTCTGTGTACTCTGATATTGT
Source organism: Pleurodeles waltl (assembly GCF_031143425.1). Classification (NCBI taxonomy): domain Eukaryota; kingdom Metazoa; phylum Chordata; class Amphibia; order Caudata; family Salamandridae; genus Pleurodeles; species Pleurodeles waltl. Next base: position 157,613,024 of record NC_090443.1, read on the forward strand.
GTGTCCGTAGGTCCTGTTGTCACTCCCTTTTTACTTCTGGGTTCCTTAGGTACCAACCACTGCGGAGGAATAGGAGGTTGAGGCAAGCACCCGTGTACAGATCCCTTGTGGGCTTGGCTACGCTGGAGAACAGGCACATCGTACTCAACAATCGTCTGGACAGGGCCACAATCACAGAGCTGTGTGCACAATTGGAGCCTGATCTGCTACCTGCTATCCACAGCACCACAGTAATACCCCCTCTTGTGCAGGTACTATTAGTGCTCCATTTCCTGGCAACAGGTTCTTTCCAGGTGACTTTGGGCTTGGCTGCAGGAATGTCACAGCCAATGTTCTTGTTTGTGCTTGCCAGGGTTTTGGCTGCCTTGCTCAAACATATGTGCAGCTACATCGCATTCCTCCAGGTTGATGATTTGCCCACTGTGAAGGCTGGATTCTACGCAATGGGACACATACCATATGTGAATGGGGTCATTGATGGGACCCATATTGCCTTAGTTCCCCCAGGTCGATGAACAGGTGTACAGGAATAGGAAGAGTTTCAACTCACTCAATGTCCAGATGGTGTGCCTTGCTGACCAATACATCTCCCACATCACTGTCAAGTATCCTGGGTCATGCATGATGCCTTTGTCCTGAGGAAAGCAGCATCCCACAGCTGATGGAACTAATACAGAGGCACAGAGTGCGGCTTATAGGTGCGCCTGAGGCCACACCCAATGTATGTCAGTGTATGCCTACAGGAGTTATACCCCATGCCATTGTGCAAGGCTAATGTGTGTCCCTCACTTCTTCCAGGTGACTCAGGCTACCCAAACCTGTCCAGGCTCTTGACCCCTGTTAGGAATCTGAGAACAGGGGCTGAGAATAGGTACAATGATGCTCATGGGCGTACCAGGAGGATTGTTAAATGGACATTTGGGGGGTCATTCTGACCCTGGCGGTAATTACCGCCAGGGCGGAGGTTGGCGGTAGCACCGCCAACAGGCTGGCGGTGCTCCGCCGGGCATTCTGACCGCGGCGGTACAGCCGCGGCCAGAAGTCGGAAAGCCGGCGGTGTACCGCCGACTTTCAGCCGCCGGTGTACCGCCGACTTTCAGCCGCCGGTGTACCGCCGACTTTCAGCCGCCGGTGTACCGCCGACTTTCAGCCGCCCATGGGAATCCGCCATGGCGGCGCAGCTTGCTGCGCCGCCATGGGGATTCTGACACCCCATACCGCCATCCTGTTCCTGGCGGTTCGCCCGCCAGGAACAGGATGGCGGTATGGGGTGTCGAGGGGCCCCTGGGGGCCCCTGCAGTGCCCATGCCAATGGCATGGGCACTGCAGGGGCCCCCGTAAGAGGGCCCCACAAAGATTTTCACTGTCTGCTTTGCAGACAATGAAAATCGCGACGGGTGCCACTGCACCCGTCGCACCCCTTCAACTCCGCCGGCTCAATTCTGAGCCGGCTTCCTTGTTGACGGGGCTTTCCCGCTGGGCCGGCCGACGGTCTTCTGGCGGTCGCCCGCCGGCCCCGTGGGAAAGCCAGAATGACCGCCGCGGTCTTTTGACCGCGGAGCGGTCTTTCGGCGGGAACCGCTTGGCGGGCGGCGACCGCCGACCGCCGCGGTCTGAATCACCCCCTTGGTCTCCTGAAGGCCAGTTCAGGTGCCTCCATTTGACAGGTGGGTTCCTATGCTACTCCCCTGAGAAGGTCTGCAAGATTGTTGTGGTGTCTTGCATGCTGCACAAGATGCCATGTGCCTTATCTGCAGGAGGAGGGGGGGTGTAAATGCAGCTGTGGCAGCAGTGGACACCGGGGACAGTGAGGAAGAGGAAGCGGAGAAGAATGTGGACAACAGGACACAAATCATACAGCAGTACTTCCAATGAAACTCAAGTAAGACTGTTGAACTATACATGTTTCCTTTTCAGTGTTGTGCTGTGTGGCTGTTGTAAAATGGCAGTCACTACCTTTGTATCCCAACTGACTGTCACCTATGCCTTCCCTTATTGCAGATGTTGGTGTGGTTAAAACAGTGTAATGCTGTGATGTGTACAGACTGCTGAGACACATATGTAGGATGGATGAACACATTACAGGACATTTGCACAGGATCATGCAGTTCAATACAGTTCAATACATTGTACATTTCCTTCAGATAAAGTACTATTATTCAAGTTCTGGCCAAGGGTGTTTATTTATAAATTTGGTATACAATGCAAAGTGCATTAGGGTGGGGTGATGTTTGGGAAAAGTCCAGTGTAGTGGGCCAGTCTGTTTGTAGCACAGGTCCAGCGTCCAAGAGGCAATAGGAAGAGGAGCAATGGCAGTTCAGAGTGGACATGGTGATACAGTAGAACACAAGGGGGACATTTTGGAGGGGTTCATTTCCTGCCGGTGGTCTTGGCAACTGTCTCTGGTGTCTGTCTGGGTCACAGGGAATGTTTGCAGGTGGTTCACCTTCTGCAGAGGGAGGAGTGCTGGTGGCCTGTGGGTCCTATGGCAGGGCCTCCTGTCCACCAGCTGCAGCAGATGTGGAGGGCTGTTCAGTACACTGGCCATTGGTGTGCCGTGTACTCCTGCATGATGTTGGCCATGTCACTGAGCACCCTTGCAATGGAGGCCATGGTGGTATTCAAGGCCTGCAATTGTTGCATGACCTCCTGGTCGTGTTCCCTCTGCAGCTGCTGGTTCTTCTGCATGATGTTGAGCACCTGACCCATCCTGTCCGGGGATTGTTGGTATGCCCCGAGGACATTTGTGAGTGCCTCCTGGGCAGTGGGTTCCCTGGCGCACAGCTGTCCTCCAACTGTCCCTGCCCCCCTGTGCATGTGTCCCCTGAACGTTGTGCCCCCTCCCACTGACACCAGGACCTTCATTGTCTTGCCTGTGTGGTTTGGACTCAAGACCCTGTACAGGTGGGCACACTACTGATTGACTTGTCCTGGGGACAGAGGTCTGGGGGCGTTGGCTGGCTGCTGTGGTGTTGTATTCAGAGGGGGAGCTCTTTATTGGACTGGGTGTGGGATGGGGTAGTCAACTGACAAGTGATACAAGATGGGCCAGGGAGTTCATCCAGATCCAGAGCTCCTGAGTTGCTGTCATCACTGAGGGCATCTTCTGGTGGGGAACTGGGTACCCGTGGCAATCCCTCCCCACTGACACTGGCTGGGGCACCTGTGGCGATGTGAGTGATGTGTTAGGGTCCTTGTCTGTAACATATTCCACATTCCTAGCTTTCCCAATGATGTTGGTGTTGACCTCCCACCTTTGGTAGTGTGTGGCAATGGATTCTGGGATTGGTAGTTCTCCATGCTGTGCATGCGTTGGTGGTGGGTGTGCATGCAGAACTGGAAGGGATGTGCTTGCAGTGGGTATGACATGCAGGGGTTGCCATTTATGTGTGGTTATTGGGGTGGTGCACTGTATGAGATGGAGTGGGGTGTAGGGAGTCAGGGTGATATGGTGAGATGGCATGTAGGTATAAGGGGGTGATAGGTTGTAAATGGTAACTCACTAATGTTTAGTCCTCCGGCTACTCCAGTGAGTCGCTCAGGATGCAGTATTGCCAAGACTTGCTCCTCCCATGCTGTCAGCTGTGGGGGAGGAGGTGGGGGTTGACCGACAATCCTCCTGATGGTAAGCTGGTGCCTTGGTGCAATGGAATGCACCTTTCCCAGTAGGTTGTTCCACCTCTTTCAGATGGATGTTATCCCACGGCGTTCACCCTGTCCACTATTCTCCACCACAACTCCATCTTCCTGGCAATGGAGATCTGCTGTACTTGTGCTCCAAACAGCTGTGGCTCTACCCTGACTATTTCCTCCACCATGACCCGCAACTCCTCATCAGTGAAATGGGGGTGCCTTTGTGGGGATATGAGTGTTGTGTGGTGTGTGTGTTGTGCAGAGGGTGATGTGTGATGTGGTGGGGTGTGTGGTATGTGATGGATGGGTAGTGTTAGTATGTGTATGCAGTTGTCTCTGGGATTGATGTGGCAAGTTGTGGTAGACTTCTCGTGTTTGCAAAGGTTTGTGGGTGTTGTGGGAGTGTTTTATAGTGCCATTGGTGGGTGTGTGGGGTGGGTGTAATTGTGTCAAGTTTTTTGTTTTTGTTTTTGCCAATCTTTTCTTGTTGTATATTTGGGTGGTCTTTTCCACCTTGGAGGTGTGCACTGCCAATGGTTTACCGCCATTGAATGTCCGCTGCGGTGATTCATGGGTCTTTATTTGGAAGGCAGTGTTTTGGTGGCGCAACTGTATGGGTGATAGTTCCGACAGTTTATCGCGTTCAGTGGGTCTGGCAGATTTGTGGTTGTGGCTGTTTTCTGTTGGTTTTGTGTGTATGTGTCATAATCTGGCAGATGGATGTTCGCCTCCGTAGCGGTATGTTGGCAGCAGTCACCGTGGAAGTATTTGGTATTTACCGCCGAAGTCATAATGAGGGCCATAGTCTCTACCAGATAAGGCATTACCAAGGGGAAGTAACTTGTTTATCTGCTGGAGGCTTCTAGCTGCAGATTCCTTACCCTAAAATAGATTCCCAAGCAAAACTCGCCCTGGATGGGTGTCTGCAGACCAATTTCAGACGAGGAAGTCCCGCAGGACCAAATGGGAAAAGTGCCCATCCCTGTGAAACTGACTGTCAAGGTAGTAGTGCTTTGCGAACATGTGCAAAGAGGCCCCTGTTGCTGCCTGGTAGATGTTCAGGACCGGAACTAACACAATGGTTGCAGCTGTAGCTGTGGTGGAATGAACTCTCAAACCCTCAGTGGATTACTTTTTGGCCAATCCACAGCAGATTTTAATGCAGAGTACAACCCATCTGGACATGGTGCTCTTCTGCATGGCCTATCCTTTCTTCGCTCCAACATACCTCACAAAGAATTAGTCATCCACCTAGAGCTCCTTTGTTCGATCAAGGTAGAACTGCAAAGCTCTTTATGGGTCCAGATGCTAGCGTCGCTCCTCTTCTTTAAAGGGATGTGGAGGAGCTTAAAAAGTAGCTAAGTTGATGGATTGGCCCACATGAAATAGAGTGACCAGTTTTGGAAGAAAGGAGGCTTTTGTACAAAGAGCCAGTTTGCCAGGGTAGATGGAGAGGTAAGGAAAAGTGGATGACAAGGCCTGAATCTCATTCACTCTTCAGGCAAATGTGATCACGAGAGGAAGGCTGTTTAATTGTAAGGAACCTAAGGGGACAATTATGGAGAAGCTCGAAATGAGCACACATCAATTTTAAGGTCCCACTGAGGCATAATAAATGGAATAAGAGGAAAGAGATAAACAAGACCTTTTAAAAACCCATTTATGATAGCGAATTTGAAGAGGGGAGGCCGGTCTGTTAACCACAGAAAAGCAGAAATAGCAGAAAGTGAGCCTTTGAGAGTGCCCAAGGCAGAGCCCTGTTGGACAAGAGAGGGAATAAAAAGGAAAACCTGAGAAAGGGGGCATGAAAGGGGATCAACATATTTTTCTGAACACCATGGCACAAATGTTTTCTAACAGTAGAGGTTGTCATAGTTTGACTCTTGCTCCATGCAAGACTGCTAGTTTAAGGAAGACAGTACTTATGTTTGTAGGCGACTATGCCTGTCCTAAAACAAGTTGCAACTGTCGTCCCAACCCTCCCCGCTCACAAGCAGCACCTCACCAAAAACCCAAACAGTAAAAGGTGATTTGTGGCAGCCTTTACACATGGGCTCAAGTGTGTGACATCACAGGGAGTGTCGTGGTTCAACGGAGATTATCCCTTTCTCACATGAACAACATGTCTCAATCAAACACAGGCAATAAAGGAGATGCAGTAAGGTTTCAATAGGTTTTATTTAACAAAACTGCAATCTACGATAATTTGCATGGGTTGCAATGATTAGGATAATGAATATTGCAAGAAACAGAATGGCAAAGACACTCCGACCGCCACGGTGGTACAAACAAACAGCTTGGCCGTCACTGCCAACAGACAGGCGGAGGACAATGTACCGCCCTCAAACTTACAATCCACCAATCCGCCAGCTTTTCCGGGGCGGATTCACCGCAAACAAAAACATGGCGGAAACAGGACTTCGAAGGGAAAACGCTCACCTCTACACACCCCACGAGGAACCAGGACGCCATGGAACCAGAGCTCCAGATTTTTCTAGCCTTTATCTTCCTGCTCCTCTACCAGGAGCACGAACGCCGGCGGCGAAGACCACGGTGAGTACTGCACCTACGACACAGGGGAGGGGGGAGGGAAAAAACAGTGACACACACGCAACACGCATCACCCCCACACCCACCCTCACCCACTACAACACACACGGTAATACATCATGACATATCACAGTTACACCCCCAACTGGTTCAGGAGGTGGCCTTGTGCCCAGAGTGCTTCATCCTGCCAAGGACTGAGGTAGTGGATGCTTTTCTCCACTGGTTCTGGAGGGGGCTTTGTGCCCAGAGTGCTTCATCCTGCTCGTGCCGGCCTCAGTAGCGTCAGAGCTTTTGGCGCTCATGGGCCTGCGATGCTTGTGGCAGCGGTGTCCTTGGCAGCGGTGCTTGTGGCGATGGTGTCCTTGGCAGCGGTGCTTGTGGCGTCGGTGTCCTTGGCAGCGGTTCTTGTGGCGGCGGAGTCTTTGGCAGCGGTGCATGTGGCGGTGGTGTCCTTGGCAGCGGTGCTTGTGGCAGTGGTGTCCTTGGCAACTGTGCTTGTGGAGGCAGTGTCCTTGGAAGCGGTGCTTATGGCTGCGGAATCTTTGGCAGCGGTGCTTGTGGCGGCGGTGTCTTTGGCAGCGGTTCAGCTACTGGCAGTCCTTTCTGTGACAGGGGGGCTGCTTGCAGTCGCCCCCTGGGCAGCGGAGCTGCTGCTGGCGGTCCTGTCTGTGGCAGCAGGGCTGCTGGCGGTCACCTCCTGGACAGCTGGGCAGCTGGGCTGCTGCTGGCAGTCCTGTCTGGGGCAGCGGGGCTGCTGGCGGTAGCCTCCTGGGCAGCGGGGCTGATGGCGGTCTTCTCTGCCGTGCCGATCTTCCCAGACTTGCCGGTTTTCTTGTGCCCCTTCCCCACCTTGGAAGGTGTCGCAGCTGACTCCACAATCCCAACTGTACCCCTGGGAGCGGCTTTGGTGGCTGGTGTCTTCCCCCTCTCCTGCCGGGCACTGGACAACTTTTGATGCTTGACAGTTGGGGGACTGTCCGTGCTGTGGCTCCTTGCCACACTGTCTGCCCTGTTGCCTGGTGCACTCCAGAATCCGGTGACTACTAGCACCACTGCTCCCGCCGATGTTGTGGCTGAGCTGCTAGGTTGGGACCTGGAGAGTCGGGCCCTAGGAGACTGATGGGGTGGGGGAGGTGAGGGAAAGAGGTTAAGGTTGGACAGGAAAAGTTTTTTGGGCACACTGGGATGGGTAGATGGAGGGGGTTTGGGAGTGCAGGAAGAGGTAGTGGTTGTAGGAGGTGTACGTTTGCTGACTTTGGGTGTAGGTGCATGGGCTGGAGGCTGTCGTGAGGTGGATGGCTGTTGGGTGGGTGTGTGGCTGCGTTTGTGTACCTTGGGCGGTGGGCTCACAGACACACTGGGAGAGGACACAGGGGATGTGTGAATGGTAGTGGGGGTGGTGAGTGCACGTGAGCGGGGTGTGGTGGTGGGTGATGCCTACCCTCCTGGGTGATGGGGCACGGGGCAAAGGCTGAGGGGCTGCTGGGAGGGCGGTGCTGGAGGGGGGTGGCGGCTGTACCTGTAGATGCGGGGGGCACAGATGGGCCCGCCAAGGCAAGGGAGCTCCCATCAGAGGAGGAGTCCGTATCGCTGGTGTCAGCTCCTGTCCCTGCCGTGGAGCTCCCCTCGTCCTCCGTCCCACTGGTGAATTCGGAGTCCGTAGTCTCGCCCTCCAGGGCCATGTGGAATGCAGCTCCCTCCTGCTCCGGTGCCACTGCTCTTCTGCCTGATGATGCGAATGCACACAAGTACAGGGAGACCACAAAAAGGGGGGGGGGGAGACAGAAGAAAGACATGTTGAATGCATGCAATACCGCTACCGTTGGCGGACACGACAGACACAGAAGCCCCCTGCACTACGCCGCGCACTTGGGGTCCACTATTCAATTCCTGGGAGATGGCTTACAAGGCTATGGCCGATTTCTGCACACATGGATGTCACAGGAGCCTGACTAGGTGTAGTTGGCACTGTACCCAGGTGGGGTGGGGTGACACAGGGTCTGCCTGAAAAAGGGTACTTCACTAGCAAACTCGCCCTGGCCTAGGGGAACCAACAGCCCACCTCCCCCACCCAGACACGTACAATGCACACTGAATCAGCTGAATGAGAGTGTACTCACCCCCTTGTTGCTGCTGTGCTGCCCTCAAGCGCCCATCCAACTCCGGGTACGCCACCGCCAGGATCCTGAACATCAGGGGGGTCATGGTGTGAAGGGCACCCCTCCCACGTTGGGAGGCCATCCCCAGCTGGGCCTCTGCCATCTTCTTGCTCCAGCGGCGAATGTCCTCCCATCTTTTATGGCAGTGAGTGCTCCGTCTGTGATAGACCCCCAGGGTCCGGACGTCCTTGGCGATGGCACGCCAAATATCCTTCTTCTGTTGGGCGCTGACCTACAGGAATTGTACAGGGGAAAAAGAGAAGTTATTACCAACTGCACTGTCACAGTCATTGGTCTGCATCCCTACCCTTGCCATGTGGCACATGCACTCACCGTCGTTTCATGCACCCCTCATTCTACCCCCCACCTTTCATCCACCCCACTCCACACAGGCATTGCCCATACAGCATGCTCCCAGTGTACTTACCTGCTTGTCTGGAGGACTGTAGAGTAGCGTGTACTGGGGGAGGACCCAATCCACGAGTTTCTCCAACTCCTATGTGCTGAAGGCAGGGGCCCTTTCCCCAGACTCAGGAGCCATTGTCTCTTCCAGACTGAGGTCACAGCAGCACTTGCAGTGTAGGCCCTCTCCTGTCGAAGATCAGGTATCGAGTGATTGAACAGATAGAAAATGGCGGTCACGTCCGCTGCAGTGCATACCGTCACCGCCGGCGTACATCGTCATTGGCTCCTGGGACCCATAGGGTCCAATGTTAACCAATGCAGAATTGTGCCGCGGTCTTCGACGGCCTACCGCGACGGTGTACAACGCCAGCACAGTTACCAAATATCCCATTGTCCCACTTTAAAGGTAAGGCAGCCGCCATTTCAGGGGCCCACATGGCTTTATTTTTTACTGCGTCACACATACCTAGGCCTTGGCTCAACACTCATACAGGCAAATTTCGGGTTATGTATAGTTTTCTGAGTAAGCTGTGTGTACGTACCTCAGAGTTGGTTGACTCTGTGCTGGCTGTTCTCCTCCATAGGCACCGTCCGCTGGGGCATATGAGGAGATGGCGGCATCCTCCGGTGTACAGACCACTGGTGGACCTGTCGACAATGGAGGAAAGACATGTGAACTTCACCTACAGGCTTGATCGTGCCACAATCCTTGAACTGAGTGCCCATTTGGAGCCAGACCTGATGTCAGCCATCCGCCATCCCACAGGAATCCCCCCTCAATTGCAGGTGCTGTTAGTACTCCATTTCCTTGCAAGTGGGTCATTTCAAACAACAGTGGCCATAGCATCAGGGATGTCCCATCCTATGTTTTCCAACATGTTGTCCAGAGTGTTGTCTGCCCTGCTGAAACACATGCGGAGCTACATCGTTTTCCCTCAGGTGGAGGATTTGCCTACAGTGAAAGGTGACTTCCATGCCCTGAGACATATCCCCAACATCATAGGTGCCATTGATGGGACCCATGTGGCCTTGGTCCCCCCGCAGGAGTGAACAGGTGTACAGAAACCGGAAGAGTAATCATTCGATGAATGTGCAAATGGTGTGTTTGGCAGACCAGTACATCTCCCATGTTAATGCCAAATTTCCTGGCTCATTGCATGACGCTTACATCCTGCGGAATAGCAGCATCCCTTATGTGATGGGGCAACTCCAGAGGCACCGTGTGTGGCTATTAGGTGGGCGCCTGGAACCAAATCAGTGGGAATAGTTGTCTGGGTCTGGTGATATCCCTAAGAGTTGGTGTGTGTCTAACAGTTGTCCCTCGCCATTTGCAGGTGACTCTGGGTACCCCAACCTGTCATGGCTACCGGCACCAGTGAGGAATCCCAGGACAAGGGCAGAGGAACGCTACAATAAGGCCCATGGGCGAACTAGGAGGATTATTGAGCGGACCTTCGGCCTCCTGAAGGCCAGGTTTCGGTGCTTACATATGACAGGTGGTTCCCTATTCTACTCCCCAAAGAAGGTGTGGCAGATCATCGTGGCCTGCTGTATGCTTCACAACTTGGCTTTGCGACGACAGGTGCCTTTTCTGCAGGAGGATGGTCCAGATGGAGATGTTGTGGCAGCTGTGGAGCCTGTGGACAGTGAAGACGAGGAAGCAGAAGAAGAGGACATTGACAACAGGAACTCAGTGATACTGCAATACTTCCAGTGAGACACAGGTAAGAAGACATCACTGCCTGCTACATGTACTTTAACACTACTACCTCTCTACTGTCTGTCCTTTTCACCCGGTGTATGGTCACTGAGTTGTCACTTTCCCTTACCATGTCACAGATGTGGGTCCAAATGTGTGACATCTGCTTTGTTTCCTCATGGACTAGAGCAGTGTGACATAGGTATGTTGGCATTACTATTTAAAAATCCATTTTGTCACTGTAATTGCTAATACACTAATTTGAAATCACAGACAGATTCCAGATAGTTTTGTGCTTTAAGGGTGTTTATTTTAGTGCTCAATATTGGAGGGGGTTGTAAAATGGTGAGGGGTGATGGTGGAGAAATGTCCATGGCAGAGTCCAGTCTATTAGTCTCACAGGTGCATTGTCCAAAGGGGCATAGGAAGTGGAGCTGGGGAAGTTTGAGGATGGACAGGGTGACAAGGTGCGACAAAAGGATGATAATCAGGGTTGTCTCATTTCTTGGTGGGGGTCTTGGCATCGTTCTCTGTCTTTGCCCTGGATCTCAGGGACCATTTGTGGGGTGGTTCTCCATCTGCAGGGGGTGGGGTGCTGGTGTGGTGGTCCTGTGGTGGTGCCTCCTGTCCACTAGCGCCGGCAGAGGTGGTGGGCAGTTCATCATCCAGGCTAGTGTCAGGGGCCCCTTGTTGTACCACAGTGTCCCTCCTGGTGTTGAGGACTTCCTTCAGCACCCCTACGATGGTGCCCAGGGTGGAATTGATGGATTTGAGTTCCTCCCTGAACCCAAAATACTGTTCCTCCTGCAGCCACTGGGTCTCCTGAAACTTGGCCAGTACCGTTGCCATCGTCTCCTGGGAATGATGGTAGGCTCCCATGATGTTGGAGAGGGCCTCGTGGAGAGTGGGTTCCCTCGGCCTGTCCTCCCCCTGCCGCACAGCAGCCCTCCCAGTTCCCCTGTTTCCCTGGGCCTCTGTCCCCTGAACCGTTTGCCCACTGCCACTGCCCCCAGGTCCCTGTTGTTGTTGGGGTGGTGGGTTCGCCTGGGTTCCCTGTAGTGGTGGACACACTGCTGATTGATGTGTCCTGGTGACAGATGTATGGGCCCACTGGGTGGGTGCTGTGCTGGTGTTTCCAGGGGGGGCAAGCTCTGTGGTGGCCTGTGCCAGTGTGAGGGGAACCGACTGTCCCGAGGTCCCAGATGGGCCGGGCTGGTCGTCTAGATCCAGTTGGACAGAGCTGCTGTCATCACTGTGGGCCTCTTCTGTTGGTGGTGTGGACATGTCTGGACCCTCCTGTCCGGTGACGTTGGGTAGGGGTCCTGCAAGGGTGTAAAAGCATGATTATTGCATCTGTGTGTGCCATGGTGTGCAATGAGTGGGTGACCGTGTACCCCAGTGCTTGCATTCCTGTGTGGGACCTTGTGTGAATATGGTTTAGAGGGGTGTATGGGTATGTGCAGTGGCCATGCTTTGGTGACGGGTGTCCATGCTTTGGTGTTGCATTTGGGGCTTGGTGTTGGGATGGGTGGGTTGTGATAGTGGGACATATGTGAGGAGTTGGAGTGATGGGGTGAGGGCGAGGGTGGAGGTATGTGATAGCATGCAGGTAGGGTGGGGGATGTAGTAGTGAAGATGTGACTTACCAGAGTCCATTCCTCCAGCTACTCCTGCGAGGCCCTCAGGATGCAGAATAGCCAAGACTTGCTCCTCCCATGTTGTTAGTTGTGGAGGAGGAGGTGGGGGTCCGCCACCAGTCCTCTGAACTGCAAGGTGGTGTCTTGAGACCACGGAACGCACCTTCCCCCGTAGGTCACTCCACCTCTTCCTGATGTCATCCCTATTTCTTGGGTGCTGTCCCACACCGTTGACCCTGTCCACTATTCTTCGCCATAGCTCCATCTTCCTAGCTATGGAGGTGTGCTGCACCTGTGATCCGAATAGCTGTGGCTGTACCCTCATGATTTCCTCCACCATGACCCTGATCTCCTCCTCAGAGAACCTGGAGTGTCTTTGCTGTGCCATGGGGTGGTGTGGGTGATGTGTGGGTTGGTGTTTGTTGTGATGTGTGGGGTGATATTTAGTGGTGTGTTGTGTGAGGTGCGTGGGTGTTATGTGGGTGATTGTGTTGAGTGCCTGTGGATGCTTGTTTGTAGATTGTGGTGTCTCTCTCTGGCCTTCTTTCTGAATTTTTGGTAGTAGGGGTTTGTGGGTGATGTGGGTGTGTGTTTTATATTGTATTCGGTGTGTGGGAGTGGTGTGTATATGTGTATCAGGTGTGTGTATTTCGAATTGTCCAATGTGGTTGTGTTTTGTAAATGTGTGTGTGTATTTTGAGCGCGGCGGTGTGTACTGCCAATGGAATACTGCGGTTGAAAGACCGCCACATGGATTCGTGGGTCGTGATAGTGTGGGCGTATTCCTGTTGGCGTGACGGTGGAGGTTTTGTTTTCGCTAGCTTATCACTGACCTTTGGTGTGGTGGACTTGTGTGGGTGTCTAAATTTTGGCGGATTCCGAGCTGTGGGTCATAATGACCATGGCGGAATTCCGCGGCCGTGGCGCTGTGTTGGTGGTCTTCTGCGCAGCGGTAAGCTGATTTTACCGCCAATGTTGTAATGACCCCCAAAGTCATTAATACAAGGACCGCCACCATCTTGCAATGACATGAAATTACATGAAGTATGAAAATATGTTCTAATACCCTAACATGATGTACCTAATCTCTATTCTAAAAGAGAGCTAGGTGTGTTAAACCTAATCTGCCAATGCCATGTCCATGAGAAGAGCCCCTCATCCCTTGTTACCTTGGAATAAGGTCTCTAGCTCAGACTCCGTAGGGACACGAAAACTGGGTCAGCGTCAAGGCGACGTGCAGCAGCGATAGCAGCGATGGCATATGGTCAGAATCCCTCTGACTATCTGTCTAAGTGAGGGCATTTGTACAGATCTTCTCGGACTCCTGACGTAGGTCTGTTCCCAAACAATAGATACCAAGACATGCTTGGGACGGCAATTTATGTAAACAATTCCCTCGAAGGCGTGAAGAGGGAAAGTACCTAATGTGAACACCTACAGTTTGTTTATCTTTGTCGCTTGATATTGACGCCTTAGTGCATTGGCACTGATATCGTGAAACTAAATCATTGGCCTAACTAGAAATGAGGCAGCCATCTTAAAAGATATAATTAAATAAATGTGCTAAAACAGAGCAAGCTAAGTAGGGTAAAAGTCACTTGGTGACGGGGGCATGAGTCTGCAAGCCAAAGACTAAGCTAACTCCTGTTTCCCATTAAAACAAACTAGGATTCACAAGGTATACCATCTTAGTGGAGGGACACCTGGCTGACAAGATGACATCACAGACTTCGGGAGGAAGGTTGAAAGCTGTCAACTGCCGCTGCTCAACCGATATGTAAAAATGCGGAGACAAGGCAGATTCGGAGAGGAGAACCATCCCCTGCTGTTGCAACAGAGCATCCTACCGAACTGGCAGCATGATCTGATCGGAGGATTGATGGCCATGCTCAGTAGCTCGGGATACCAGACCCTCCATGCCCACTCCGGAGCCACAAGGATAATTTAGGCTTAGTTGTTCTTGGATTTTCTTGAGAACTCCGGACAGAAGTTGTATGGGCGGAAAGGCATACAGGAGGCTTGCTCTCCATTCAAGATGAAAAGTATCTATGAGTGAGAGCCGCCTTGGAAACTCTAGTGCACAAAACCACTGACATTGCAACCTCTCTCTGGATATGCATATCTACCGAAGTCTCAGCCCATTGCTAAAAGAGACTCTGCGCCACCTCAGGGTAGAGATGCCATTCGTGATCAGCGAGGCATCTTCAGCTGAGTTTGTCCATCCTGGAATTCAGGGAACCCGGCCGGTGTTGAACCACCAAGGATATGTCCTGATGTTTCAGCAATGTGGAGGGATGCCTGGCCTCTGGACAAAGGGTCCATGACCCTACCCTGCCCTGTTTTTTACAGTACCACATGGCGGTGGTGCCGTCCATGAACACCTGTGCTAGCCTTCCCTTGATGGAGGGTAGAAAGGCTTTCAATGCCCACCAGATCACTCGGAGCTCCAGCAGGTTGAAGTGGAGTCTTTTGATCTCCACCTTTCCCAGATGGCCACCCCATCACAGCAGTGATGCATCAGTCATTACTGTGGGATCTGTTTCGGGAAGGGAGAGTGGTGTGCTGCTGACACAATAGCAGTTTGTTAACCACCACTGCAGATCTTTTGCACTTCCCTCTGAGATCTGGACCATGTCTGAAAGATTCTCCTGATGCTGTGCCCATTGGAACTTCAGGTCCCACTGCAGAGCTCTCATATGCCATCTGGCATGTGTCATTAGCAGGATGCAGGAGGCAACAGGTCCCAACAGTCTCAGAGTCTGTTACATTGAAATACAGGATAGAGGCTCAAACATCGGTATCATAGCCTGAATATCCTCAACTCGATGTTTGGGAGGATGTGCACTGTGTCCACAACAGCTCCAATAAAAGGGAGCATCTTTGAGGGAGTCATGTGTGATGTAGGCATGCTGATAGTGAACCCCAGCAAATGCAGGAGGGCAACTGTAGTCTAGAGGTGAGAGACAACACCTGGGGCGTTCCTGCCTTCAACAGTCGGTCGTCGAGATTGGGGAAGACTGATCTCCACAGATGAACTGCAACCACTGCCATTATCTTGGTGACCACTTGAGGGGTGCTGGTAAGGCCAAAAGGGACCACTGCAAACTGAAAGTGATCATGGCATACCATGAACCGCAGGTAACGCCTGTGGGCTAGCAGGACGAGAATGTTGAAACATGTGTTCAACAAGTCCAATGCTACCATCTGGTCTCCTGGGTCCAGGGCAAACAGGACCTGAGTTGACGTGAGCATTTTTAACTTCTCCTTCTTGAGGAAGTAGATGAGAGATGAAGGCCTCCATCCTTCTTTGATACGAAGAAAGTAGCAGGAAAAGCAACCATGACCCACTTCTGACATCACCATTCTCTCTATTGCTCTGTTGCCCAAGGGAGCCGTGACTTCCTGGTGGAGAAGGGATAGGTGATCCTCCGTCAGCCTGTCGTAAGATGGTGGCATGGGGGGGTGGTAATGAAGGGGAGTAAGTAGCTGCTTCAGACGTTCTGAAAAACCCATCTGTCCAATGATATGGACTCCCAGTGTGGCAGATGATGGCGACTCCTGTGGCCAATGGGATGTCCAACATGGCAGATTAGGAGGATGCCGGAGGCTGCCGGAGGGGAGGCGGAGGGGGCGAACTGAACTGAATGCTAGCTGCCTGACCCACGAGGTCTGTTGGTAGTGCACCCTCTGCCATGCAGAGGCTGGGAAGCATGCGCAGCGCAGAGGCTGGTAGGGTATTGATGCAGATGGAAGCCCCTTCTGTAGCCACGAAAGGAGCAAAAGGCAGATTGTGGGTGACGTGGGGCCACAGAAAGGCCCAAGGACCTGGCTGTAGTCCGACTGTCCTTAAAGCACTCCAGAGATGAATATGCCTTGTCTCCAAAGAGACAGGAGCCATCAAAGGCATGTCCATCGGAGATGATTGGATATCCCCTAAAAAGTCAGTCATCCTCAACCAGGTGTGGCGCCTCAAGGCCACCATCAATAAAACCACTCTGCTCAGTGAGTCAACCATGTCAAATCCACAACGTGCAGCGAACTTTGCTGGTTCTCTCCTGTCCACCACAGCCTGAGAGAGCACGGCACAGGCCTCCTCTGGGACCGTTGGCAGCACCTGCGTAACCATGTCCCACAGCGCATGGAAGTAGTTGCCCAATAGTCATACGGGCCTCAATGACAGGGTGGTGGAAGAAAGCATCTTCTTCCCCAAAGTGTCCAGCCTCTTGAATTCCCTGTCAGGGATGCAGTAGGGAATGTGTAAGGTTTTACATGAGAAGTAGAGGATTGGACCACCAAACTCTCTGGGGTTGGGTGTTGGGTGAGGAAGTCTGGGTGCCTTAAAGCGGGGAATAGCAGGAAGCAATTGTCCTATTCACAGGAGCCGCCATGCTTAGGCAAGATCACGTCCCCAGACGGACATCAGTAAGTACTTCATTAAACAGGAGTATTGGTTCTGAGGGGACTCCCGGTTGCAGCACCTCTGTCAAGACATTAGTCTTGTCAAAGAATGCCAGGGCACACCAAAAAGTAGTCCGAGATTTCAAAATGGAAAAAAGAATTCAGAGTCCAAACACTGTGTAACGGTTGATGGAGGATTATTCCTTGTAGACAAAGTATAGTCTGTGAACAGCCAACACGTGTTTCATCACATGGACTTTTTCAAGGCTGCAGGTCAAATTGGTGGACACAGAAGAATACAATGAGCATCCGGTAATGGATGATAACAGGAGATTATTAACCTCAAATAAGAGTTGAGAAAGAAATGTATATATAAAAAACAGGCATTAGTCTTGACTGCTACTGAGGACAACTGAAGGTCGGGGGCCTCGGCCACCCTCCGCACCACCATAGCGAATGACAATCCCTCCTACATAGCCACAATAGGGGGAGAAAGCACACCAGTTTCTGGCAAAGTATCCTGCCAAGTGGCTTCACCTAGTTCCTCACACCAGTCCATATTAGGGTCTTCGTAGGGCTGGTATTCTTCGGGGTCCTGTGACTCTCGCCTTCCTCCCTGAGTCCTAGTCCATAGAAATAGGGCTCAGGGTCCAAGCTGAAAGGCATAGTTCCAGATGGGGCTGGAAACGGCATCAAGCAAGGCACATCTAGCTCTGTGTGAGAGGCAGTGATCAGAATGTGGGTGGCACTGCTGGTGGAGGCCACACCACCTGGAGTATCAGCATGAGGACCAGCATCGGGGAAGGTCGAGGTGGTATGATTGGCTCTGGCCCAGATACACGAAAGGATCCTCAGGGCCCAACTGGAGTCGTGGCCAGAGCAGATGGACCAGAACCAAAAGGGGCCCCTGTCAACCCCTCGGGCCCAAAGGTGTGCCAGAGGGGTTTGCACACCTAAAAATTAGGAGCATGGCCTCATGGAAGTCATTTTGTTGACCAGGGGTTGTTCCTGCTCTCGGAAAGTCGGGAAGACACAGAATTGGCCCAGGCTCTGCCGACCAACCTTGCCTTGATGCACGATGCTCCCTCATCTCGTCAGCTGGCGGACAATGTGAAGTTGAAGACCTCATATCCAGTGTCTGGTCATTAGATTTGCAGCCCATGGAATTTGGTTAAAATCTTAACTGTAGCATCTGTTTTGCACCTGTTAGAACTCCCAGGTCTCAGCGATGGTGTCAGTGTCTAAAAGGGCCTAATAACTGTTGGACCTTCAGAAGGTAGTTACAAACCTATCTATTGCTTTCTATTGACTTTAACATTCTCTCTTTTAGAATTAATCCTATTGGTTCCACATATAATGTTATATCCTTAATTTTTATTAAATGTGGACATCAGTTTCTTGCCTGACTTTTTCTGCATTCTCAGAGGCACAGCACAATGCTTAACATAGATGCCAATGCAGTAGATCCCAAGGTGTAATGCCCACCAGAAAGACTGAACAGTCAAAATGCCCTTTTCCTATGGACTGGGCTGGCAAGTCAATACTGTTTCATCAAATCTGTTCCCTGATGCCCATTTTGCTGCCTAACAGATGTTAATAACAGGCATTTCATATACCAACTCAGTGGTGGCAGTCTTGGCCATGGGGGAATGGGCCCTCATTCCTTTCAGAGAGTGTTTTGGGCCAGTGTATAGCAGATCTGAATGAAAAGGAATAACCACCTCGACAAAGTTCTTTTCTGATCTGCCCTACCTTTTTTTGACCCAGAGAGCCCAACAAAAAGCTGATTTTCCACCTCATGGTCTTTTGGTGTGATCAGTGTAAAAGCTTAAAGCTTGGGGGTCTAACTGGTGGAATCCCTCCTTCTTTTTTGACGGATGAGGTGAGGCAAAGAATATTTAGAGGGTAATGGATGCCCAACGTGAAAAGGAGTCATGATTTTTATCAAGAAGGCTGCCCCAGTCCTCAGCACCAGTTTGTCTGGAAAGAAAGGTGGTGTAGGGCAGTTGCACTGAGCGACCCTGGTGTATCTGGAAAGCATACAGGAATCCTTGTGCCACCCAGTCAAAATGCATCTCCTCTGAAAGGCTTTTGCAGGAGCTCCAAACAATGCATGTTCTAGGTGGTCATGAAAAGATCTAGCTAGATGCCCTGTGCTACCGCAAAGCATAACTATCTTTCATGATCCACCAGGCACCACTGGCAGAGTTCATCTAGACTGGCGTTCAAGTATCTCTCTAGGTTAATCATTAACACAAAGATGTCCTGACGCTCCAACCAACTCATGAAATGCAAAGCCTCTGGACAGAGGACCCATGCTTGTTGAAGTAACACATAGCAGTGGTGTAATTAATGGAAAACTTGTACCATCTTCTCCTTGATGGATGGTAAGTAGGCCTTTAATGCCAGGGGAATGGCCTGCAATTCCAACATTGAAATGGAAGCGATTCTCAACCAGAGATCAGAGTCCTCTGATTTCCACTTCTCCCAGAAGATCTCCCCAACTCAGCAGTATTGCATCCATCACCACTGCCAGCTCTGGGGTCTGTCACTGGTCAGGTTGAGGCAAGCAACCACTACTGCAGATCTAGTGCAGTATTCTCTGTCAACTGGATGAAATCCGACAAGTTTCCTTGTTCTGCGGGCCAATGATACTTCAGATCCCACTATAAAGCCCGCAAATGTAATCTGCTGAAACGGACAAGCAGGGTGCAGGAGGCCAAAATTTCAAGAAGTCTCAGAGATGATTTCACCAAGCTCTAGGATGAAGCATCAGGATCATATCCCAAATGTCCTTGACTCAATGTAAGGGAGGAAAGACCCTGAACTGCACGCCTCCTATTATCAGAGCTCTCTGCAAAAGGTCAGGGGTAACTTCAGCACACTAATCAGGAGCCTCAAAAATGTTAATAGGTCTGCCAATGCCTGGAGGTGGTCTATAACTGACTCTGGTAAACCTGCCTCCAACAACCAGTCATCGAGGTAAAGGAAAACCTGTATAACCACTCTCTGAAGATGGGACTGTTTATTTTCTTCTCGCTGGTCACCACCCTCCTAATCCTTTTATGTCTCATTGCCCGAATAATTGCAACTCATATATTTTATCATAGAATGTAGTCTTTTCAAAACATGTATTGAAAACCATCATGCATCTTTTTCTTTTGCCTACGTGTGTGTATGAGATCTTTTGCTAATGGGAGAAAGGGGTGTGATTTGTTGACCACTACTTCCAAGAAGCCACAGAGTATCATGCATTAGGCTGCCACAAATCACCTTTTCTTTTAGGTTTGGGTGAGCTGCTGCTAGCTAGCCGAAGAGTTGGTCTGACAGATGACAAGTAGGTGTGGGATTGACTCAGTCACCCACAAACAGTGGTGCTGCTACTCTGAATCTAGCAGTCTTGATCCAATAATGAGACTCCTATGACACTTTCCTGAGAACAAATGTCAGGCACTGCCTCTCGCAGGTTGGTTGGGTGCAGCTAATGGCAAACTGAAGTGGCTTATAGGCTTTTCTGCAGGAGAGAGGGTTTTGGAAGATCCATGCCCTCAGTGACCTACGTGTTACCCAACTCATCCCTGCACCCATCTGTGAAAGGACTGAGGTGACTGCAGCTGGTTGGGGATGCTGGTGTTGCCAATATGCCAAACCTCTGGAGTAGCCACTTAAGGGCCAAAATTGAGTAAGTTACTCTCTGGCAGGGGTCAAAAGGCCCAAAGAACACATAATGGAACAGTTTTCTTGAAGCATTCTAGGGCAGAATCAACTTTTTCACCAAATAGGTGGGATCCATCAAAATACTTATCAATAACAGATAGTTGTACACCTCCTAAAAACCTGTGGATTGCATTCATGCATGTTGATGGAGCACCACACTAGGCGGTATGCTCGCCCCAAGCAATTGGAACTATCCACAAAAGCTCAAGTCAAATATTGAGCCACATCGTGACCATCTTGATTAATTGAAACAAGGAGACCCTAAACTCTTCCATCACTGCTGCTAAGATCTCACTTGTCATATCCCAGTGGGAGTGCGTATGATGGCATATAAGGCAAGTTGCATTAATGGACGCCAGACCTAGGCTGGTCAAAGAGAGCATTTGCACACACATGGACACCATCGTCAAGTGCAAGTGTACTATCATTGTGGTGCCAGCATTAATTTGGCAATGACTAATGGCACCAGAATGAGGTGTGTATGTGTGGGATATGTGTTGTGTACCAGTGTGTCCCAATTCGTGTTTGACGCACTCGTGTGTTTAACATACATGTCACAGTGATTTCAAAATTACTGTGACATGTATATGCCTGCAGTGGTCCCGACCCCACACAGTTTCTTTCTAAATAGCACAATTGATGGATGGAACAGGATAACTTCAAGTGTAGGGAAAAAAACTGGATCGGCATATTTCAATAGCCCTTACTTATCAACACATGCACCATTTCCGAGAAACAGAACTCTGAAACAAGGAGTGTTTCCTTCACAACAACACAGTTCTCAAAAGCTGAGACTTACTATTCCAACCTGGTGCTTCCTGTTGCTTGTAGGGCAGTTGCACTACATGATGTAAAAAATGCGAAAGTATAAAGAGTCATTTTTCGACTTTCTCAGATTCAAAGCTGTCTGAGTGGCACAAAACACACCATGAGGGCTATTGGCCAAGGTAATGTTACACATGAGTAATTCTACACGTGTAAATTTACTCTGACAGTTTGTTGTAAATGTACTACTTCTGGCTATTCGTAATTTGCCAGTGTTCATTTACTATAAAAGGTACAGCTACATGTCTTCACACCTTGATTTGATGGGTGGAGTCTGATTTTTAAGTCGGAAGTTGCTGCTAGAAACGTCTCACATGTAAGTGGAGGTAAAGTATAGAAAAAAAATACGTTTATAAAACTGCAAAAAATGTGGATAAATAATGATGTCGCACATTAACGGAAATTAATTTATGTATTTGTTTTAAACGTCTACAGAACTATTAATTTTGAAATAAATATGTAATTAATTTAAATGTAATAAATGAAAATTATTCTGTAAAAGATGTATTTAACAAATTAATCTCCAAAGTAAAATGTTACTAGTTAATTGATACTAAAAATGAAAAAACATTGTGTATAGAGATAATTCAAATTAATTCGATTTTTTAAATAGTTATATTTATTTTTAAATAAAAGAAGGTTACTTAAATATTTTAAAACAAAATAATATTTTGATCTATATTTATTTTGACATTAAATTACCTTCCAAGATTTTTTAAGTCCCTGCTTCCATTTTATATAGGGGAGTTGATGCATTGCCTGTGCTCGGCCATTTGTAATGCTGGACTTACTCCAATAATAAGCTGCAGTAATGTATAACTATTTTGGTCCTTTTGGCTGTAATAATTTTAGAAGTACAGTTTGTGAATAGCAATGGGATTACTTTTTCTTCGATGGGCTCATGTCCCTCCCTAAACCCCTTAACCTCACATACCCACTCCTTGCTCTTTCTTAAAGCCATCCCATTTGGCAGTAAGTATTCCTCATTTTCCAGCTCCACCCATCCCGTATTTAGTGTGTATGAGTGCTGAAATCTCAGACGTGTAGGTGAGATCTCTGCAGAGAAAAGATAGGACAGGAGAGAGGCACTGACCTCCACATTTAAGTTAGTGAATTGCCTTTTGCAGTTCTACTAAACATACAACAAAATGCAGTTTGTGGATAGGCCCGCATAAGCCCACTGATAAGGAGACCACCAACTGATATGCAATAATTATTCAAGGGCCATTCTGTCAATCCTACCTGGGACCACTGATGGTGGCACTGGCCTTACTCTTTCCTCTTCACTGTGCATCTCCTAGCTTATACTTTTGGTATTTGAGGGCTGCAAGTATAGCATTGCAAGTGTGATAACAGGGGTGCTGGGATTCAGCTACTGTTGGACACACAGGCTGCCATATTGAAGGGGAAAATTTGCACCATAAGAATATGAGAAAGAGAAGGCTTGGAACCTGATCCAGTACGGGCAGTGGTTTAACACTAAATGATGGTGCCCAATGCAGAATGTAGTGAGGGTCCCCTGAGACTCCAATATCTCAGAGACAGTCATAGGCTTGGGCTGAATAGAGGGTCCTCTGTAGCCCTTAATATGAGTGGGCTGGTAAATGGCCTGGATTTTCCTCACCATCAGTTAGATATCAGACACCTATAAATCCATGGGTGGGGAAATCCGACTCATTAAAAATTGCATTCTAAGGACTCCCTAAGTAATGAGGAATTAATTACTGGGAGAATCTCTAGTTCTTGTCTGATTTTCCCCAGTTTGTCCTCATTTTGGGACAGGCTTGCTAAAAGCAGCGAAAATCTCTAAATGAATGTTAAGAGATCAGCTGTGTTCCTGTGAATTTCACAATGCCAATGAATCTGGTGACTCATGTTACTGGCCTCATTAGAATTAAGAAACCACACGTAATGAGGGCCTGGGTGCTAATTTTGATCTTTTTTGCTTGCCTGGTCAACATTCCAAATTTGTGGCTTTTTCCTTTTCACTCATTTGATGCTTCGCCCGCCTCCAATCTGACCTTTTTCTTATTTTTCTTTGGTCCCTTTCACAGCTCATAAAAATTTAGTCGCAGATGTTCTTTTCTTCATTGTGAATTCCTTTTTTTCAGTTTTCAGCTTACACGTTGAAACCTGGTGATACCTGTCTCTATTTCAGCCAACCAACTTCTGCTAGTCACACTGTGGGTGCTCAGCTATATATACATACACAGGTCCTTCATTATGAGTGGCCTAGTAAAATAGGCCGAATTTTCTTGTCACCCTGAGTTATGGGAACTTGAGGTACCAGTACCTTGGAGAGTGGAAAAAATCCAGTCCATTACGAGCTGGACCATGAGGGTCCAGTAAGAAATGAGAAACTGCCAGGAGAATTGGTAATTCTGGGTCCGATTCCCTCAGTAAATGCTCATTTTGGGACGAACTTTCACAGATGGTGTCTGTAACTTCAATTTTCACACCATCTATATTAAAAGCCATCTCATAATGGAGAAGTGTGGCTCAATGGTTAGAGTGGCAGACCCTGAGGCAGAGATCTGGCTCAAGACCAGGGTTCAAGTCCCGCTTTGGCAGGTCTTGGGCTCAATTCCCCTTGACCAGATAATTCTCGCCTCGGTGCCTAATCTAATTCATGGGTCCCACTCTGCAACTCTGGGCAATAGCTTGCTTAATCTCCACAAGGGCCCCAACAGCGCTTGGATGCCTGGCTTCACCCTGCTCAGGAGTGGGTGCCTCACAGGGAAAAGCCAGGAGGGGTTCCATAGCGGTATGAGTACAGCGCCTAGAGACCCTAACGGGTGAGTAGTGCGCTATACAAGTGCTAATTTACATTTACATTTACATAAAATGAGGGCCTGGTGTTGCTAAACTACGCTGTGATATCGGTATCTCTCTTCCTCTACCGTGTTGTTTTATGTGCAGTGTTAGGCTGATAAGCGTGGCTTACATTTTTCACTTTACTCTCGTTTCTCGACTGTCACTCAGCTGATCGCACATCTGTCTTACTGGTATTTTCTTAGCAGGATTATGGGAGGCTGGAACTTGACTGCGATTCACTAACTCTGGCGACTGGACACCTTTTTAAAGGCTTGGGTTTAGAACTTGGTACTCAGATCTGTCAATTCTTGTGAGGTGACACATACTCCGAGCAATAAACGGGCACAGAGCAGAAAATCACTAAGTAATGCCCTATGGCAGAGGTCTTCAAACTGGGGGGCGGGCCCCCCTAGGGGGGCCTCGAGTGATCCCAGGGGGGGGCGCCAGACTTTTGCTAAAAGAACATTATACAGATAACAGGCCTTTGTTTTAAGCAGAAGCATATTATTGCATTTTTAAAAGGTAACAGTACTTAACTGCAATGTTTAAATAGGTCTAGACATATTTAAACATTGCCATCTTTATGAAATAATTGTGAAAAATTCTGAGGGGGGGGCAATGATTTTTATTTTTCAACTGGGGAAGCGCAGCATTAAAATGTTTGGAGACCACTGCCCTATGGTGATGTATCAAGAGATAGCCAAAATTGAATTAATGGGTTTTGAAGTCAAAGACCCAATTCTCAAAGTAATTTGTGATTGTGCATATAATTACGGCATGTACGCATCAAACCACAAATGGAAGTTCAAAAAACAAATCGGGAACCATGCATGCACAGGCATGCATAACAGTCGCCCACGTGCTCTGATTACTATGCTTAGGAAACTGACTACTATGTTGTAAATGTGGGAGGTGACAGGGTGTGGACCTAATATCGCCTTAAAAGTAGATGTAGAAAGAGTAAAACAAAAAAATGGTACAGGGTGCACAATGCAAATCCACTGCTTTAGCACACCTAGAAATATGTGCCTGGCTCTATTGACAGAAGACGAGCAGCAAACTATTCTAGTTGTATTACAGGCCAACCAGGCTGAAAGTTACACTTATCTGAAAGAAGTTACACATCACACAGAAGCGTCTCATATAAATCACACAGGAACCAATGTAGGCAAGGCAATGCACTGCAAGGACACTGGGAAAACATTTAAGTGAAAGGCTAGTGATACAACAGTACATACACGCACATGCAGCTCCATCACATCTACGCACAGGTAGGTTTAGAAAAACAAAGGTTAAAATGTTTAATTGAATACCGATAATTGGAAAAATAGGGCGACCAGACGTCCCGGATTTCCCTGGACAGTCCCGGTTTTTAGAGGACTGTCCAGGTGTCCAACGCTTCTCTTAATTTTAAATAAATGTCTCTGTTTTTGGGACAAAGATCTGATCATTAATTAAATTTCCCGGTGACAAAGGTGAGATCATCTAGGGAAGCATAAGTTAAAGGTATGCTCTCCTTTAACAGAGGCCTACAAAGTATGAAATAATTAAAGTTATCTGTCAATAATAGGCAACACAGTCCCCTGTCTGCTCCCAACAGAGAGACCAGTGGGGAGCAGAGAGAGGTGGGTGGGGGGCAGGTTGGGGGTGCACGGTGGGAGGTCAAGCCATAGCTAATGTTAGATATGTAGTCTTGTAAATGTGTGTGTGTGTGTGTATGTGTGTGTATATATATATATATATATATATATATACACAAACATTAATGTTTATATTCACACATTCACAAAGCTACGCCAAAAAATGGGACGGGCCGGAAATCAAAGTGAGAGTAAAGTTTTTAGTCCTTCTTTTATGTCTGACCTGTCCCGGTTGTTGATCCTCAAAATCTAGTCACCCTAAACATATCCCATGTATCATGAATCACAAATAGACGCATGTAGGTGGCCACACGAAGCAACAAAACTGTAGCAAGAAGCAACTGAAAAGCTGAGATAATCCTTGGTTCCAAACAAGAAGTGTATTAAAATACAACAGCCCATGACAGAAGGGAAGAGGAGGCACCAGTCACATCTGCAGCCAAGATCAGAATGCTGCCAGGCTCAGATCTAAACAATTACCAATGCATTCCACGTTCCAAAATACAAAATACATCAAAGACACAGTGAACTAATGAAATAGCTATCTACCCATACATTATCAAAAACAAGACCATACAACAAAAAACAAAAGCAATTACAGCACACAATAACATTGCAGAGTTTATACGCATTACACACTCAATAGAAATGCAGCCGAAACTGCATATTTCATAACAATTACTCAGTCTAGCCATTCAAAGGAAGGCCCCCTTGTCAACATCAACCACACATCTCTCCCAGCACCTTCTCATCATCCGACCAGCCAATCACTAACCAGTCAGTATCGCAAATAATGCTGACCCGTCTACAGCAACTTTTCCACAATGTCAGCATCGTTGTTTTTTGCTAAGCCGTTCATTATGAGAAATAACTGTTCCTTTATATAGCCCATGATGGACATTTGAAGACTGGACATAAATGACCATATGATACATAATCAGTCCCACGTTTGTCCTGCACTGTGAGAAACATGGGATGAGTGTGGTCTTCTCTCATTTGCTTACTGGTACATAAACTATGTATAACATTCGGATCTATGTATTCATGAATGTAATAGTTATTGTGATCTCACAAGTGTGTATGGCATCCCTAGTCACATCTCGATGCATGAAGCAGTGTTGTCATTTTTGTTTGCCTTTTTTGTTCCTAGGCAGTGTGTGGTACACAGTGATGATATTGGCTAACTACACATACCCTAAATAAAAATCACCCATCCTGCCCAAGGACCACCATTCATCTCCATTCTGTTGTTTCTCTATGTAATTGCCCCTAAAGTGCCAAGGAGGAGAAGAGGCACCCCAGCTTCATTCAGGATGAAGTTGACATTGTGGAGGAAGGGATCTTGAACATGTCCCTTCGGTTTTATGGGGACCCAAGATCTAGCTGAGCCAAACATCATGTTTGAAGGTGCACTGCATTGTAGTTTGACACCTGAAAGGTGCTGTCTGTCATGGGTCGAGACCCTGTTTATCCTGGGGAGGTCCACAGGTTATCGAATGAAGCACGTCTACTGACTTATAGCACTGTAGAGGAGGGCCCTGATGAAGCCCTGTGTGAGAAACTGGACCCAATAGGCTAGACGTGCATGCATGATTGTTAAAGTGACTGAATAGCTGACAAATATTAACGCGCACGTGTTAATACCAGATCTGACAAAAGTGATTTTCAAAATAAGCACACCAAGCAGACAGTGGGGGTGCTTGATGAAAACCATGGGCTTGAGCGAGAGGTGTAATCTTGGTCTAGATAGGAAAACTGTCACCTTTAAGCTTCCAAACATATAATTAACACTCTTCCTCTCAGCACAAGATATGGAGACATCATGTTGGCTGGCGAAGTGATGCCTTTATAAAGAAAGCAATTGGACTGGAGACGTGCAGTGTCGTAACAAAGGCCCCCGTGCTGCGTGCTTCAGGGAGCCCCATCAGCACAGTACACTGTGCACGGGTGGCAGACCCCTGACTAGGGTCAAGGGGTAGAAGGGCGCCTCCAGGTACTTTGCAGGGGGCACCCCTCAAGTTTCGTTACACCACTGGAGATGTGCTGTATGAATGCAGCAGTAGGATACTTAGGCCCTGATTTAAGAAAAGTTGCGCTGCACCCAGTGCAGTCCCACTTTTCTTGCACCCCTTAGCACCCACCCAATGCCACTATGTGTGCACTGTATGTAAGATACAGCGCACCATGGTCGTAGTTAGGGGAATTAGCATCAACACATTTTACACTAGTTTGGAGTTTTGCAGGATTAGTGTAAAAAATTTGGACGCCAATCCTGCAAAGCCCATTGAGGCCCATTGAAAACAATGGCATGCCTTCTTTTAAGGCCTACTCTGAGCAGGCGTTAAAAGTACAGAAATAAATGACGTAAAGAAATCTTTTAGATTTCTTTGAGCCATTTTTTCAGCCCCCCTAACAGGGGAACGCCACCTTTGCATACATTATGCCTGGCGCAGGCATACCGTAGCGCAAAGGGTTACCAAGTTGCGCAATGTATTGCGCCACTTTGTAAATTTGGCGCTGCAAGTTTGGCCTCGTTGGGCCGCATTAGCGTAAAAATAAAATTACACTAATGTGGCGCATGGAGACACTAGGGGGCTCTTGAATCAGTCCCCTAAGGACTGCGCTTATGCAAAATCTAGGTGGTAGTAAGACTTGTTGTTTATGTGCTGTGCATCTTCTTATCTTTGTAATTCCAGTGTATAATCATGTATGCCCTGAGGATGAGACACAAGTTCGGAAACACATATGGAATGGATTCAGTTAAAAAGCGTGGTGAAAATGCGTAAAGTATGAAGTAATGAAGGAGTGGTATTCGAACAGAAAATACGTTAGACGGAATATTAAAAAATGCTAATTATAAGAAAGATATGTGTAGTGAAAGATTCATGTAAAACATGCCCCCTTTATTACAATGAAATGTGCATCACTTTTATATAGTTGTATTAAGGATTTCAATCAATTTGAAGGTTTTAAATGAGCACCCGTAAAAGTCACAAATATATTTGGCTTGAATTGTTTCTAATTCAGGAATAAGATTAATGTAATGACTTTTTTTTAGATATACCCATATCTCAGATCCTTATAAAGATGCTAGAATGACTGCCAAAATAGTATACTGTAACTTCTGTAGCAATTGTTCCCGCCAACGTTGATGGAAATCATTTAATGCTACCATTATCGTGAGTGAATGTATGTGACCTTATTTGTACCTGGAATTTCTATCATTATCAATAAAACATACTGCCAGATGTGCAGAAAGGATACCTTATACAGACATTATCCTTTTAAACACATTTAGGGGGTCATTCAGGGTCACGAATGACGGAATGAGCCAACAGGCTGGCGGTGCTTCAAATACCATTCTACAGCCGCGGTCGCCCTGCCGGGGCTGGCGGTTTTCCGCCGTTTTTGCCCCGGCTGGGAGAATCCGGCTGCCCTGGGGATTCTGACCCCCGTACCACCAGCCTGTTTCTGGCGGTTTTGACCGCCAGGAAGAGGCTGGCGGTAAGGGGTGTCCTGGGGCCCCTGGGGGCCCCTGCCCTGCCCATGCCACTGGCATGGGCAGTGCAGGGGCCCCCTAACAGGGCCCCGGCCAGCTTTTCACTGTCTGCCTAGCAGACAGTGAAAAGCGCGACGGGTGCAACTGCACACGTCGCACGGCCGCAACACCGCCGGCTCCATTCGGGGCCGGCTCCTGTGTTGCGGCCCTCATTCCCGCTGGGCCAGCGGGCGCTAACTTGGTTAGCGCCCGCCAGACCAGCGGGAATGTCAGAATGGGGGCTGCGGAAGTTTGGCCGCATGGCGGCCAAATGGCGGTAGCCGCCCGCCAAGGTTGGAATGACCCCCTTAATCCCTGAAAATGTGTTTGAATGACAGATCATGTATTTTGTTTTTGATTTGTTTTTGGTTTTTTTTATAATAAAACCACTGTCTTTATATAAATCAGACATTCACACTGCGAGCAAGTTATCCAGACCAAAAGGTGAGTTTGACAGACAGGCTGTACCATCTGCAGATGGTTAAAACTAATGCGCCAGCAGGTGCGGCTGCATCTCGTATCACTTGACAGAGGTAAACGGTCAACCCATTAACATAGAGAGAGAAAACATAGATGGTAAAACACAGCCTTAGTGGACTCTCTGGTGACCCAAAGGTCGCCGGCAGTGTGACCCATCGAGCACCAGTCAGCTCATTCATAGGTCTCATCCTAGCGAGATTTCACTGCAGTTAATACATAATAGGGCAATAGGGCATCATTCCTCGCTCAGAGCTTCAGTCAGTGTAGCATGGTGGAAACTGTCAAAAGCGTATTTCAATATGACAAATGCCACATTATCAGAATGTCCCTCTTAACTTGCATATTTATCTATGCGAATGCCCGATAAAGTTCATTTATTTCATGCTGAAAAGCAGCTTGGCATGGGGAAAGAACAAAGGCTTTGGGTATCTATTCGAACAACCCGTTAAGAAGAATCTTCCTGTACAATTTCTGGAAGGAGCTGATTATGCTGATGGGATCATAATTATCTGGGTGAACAAGGGAGTGCCTTCTTATTTATTAGAAAAGATTCTGCAAGGAGTCAAGATGAGGTTGTTTTTACCAAGTTAAGACAACATTTTCTATGTTCAAGAAATAGTGTCCCCCCTTTGTGACTATTTTGAAATTAAACGTTCAATGAAAATTTACCTATACCAGGGTCCTTTCCAAGCTTTTGACTATTTAATGCTACAGTAAATTTTTCTATAAAAGAAACAAAAAGCTGTCATTTAAGGTACTAACACTGTCACGAGTGAAAGTTACTTTCTGATTTAATCCATACTCTACTGTGTCACCAGGATGGGAGTAAAGAGATGCAACAGTGAAAAAGACAAATAATGCTTTGAGTCTGAGTTTCAAGCTGAGGGATAGCACCAGGTGACCAGTGAATAATCTTCGAAATGTTTGATCATCTATTTTCGAGATTACATCTATCAATGATTCCAAGTTATTGTTCTCCCATTCCTTTGTTTGTCTTAATCAAGTTCTAGTATGCCTTCCTTGTACCATTGGTACGCTTAGCATCTGTATTATCTTTTGCTTTCAGCTTTGCTAATATAGCAGATTTAGCTTGCATCAAACGTTGGCAAAGAAATTTTGCCTGTGGTCATTGACATATTCACACAGGAAACAGACAACTGCATTATGGCATTTGTATATTAAGTGATAACGGATCTGATGGAGTACAATACAAACTATTTACCATATTACTGAACAGAAGTTACAATCATAACCTTTTATGAGAAGGACTGGTATTGCTAGTTTTCCTGTTGTATGCAGCTACAAATGTATCAGATGTTTGACTCAGTGGGTGACATGCTAAATGTGACGTCACTTGTTACCACTAGTGCTCAACCCTTTCTAGCTTTTCACCTCTGACTTTGGAAACCACTGCATATCTTATGTTGATTAGATCTGTTTACTTACTATTCCTCCTTTATAAAGTGAAAAACACTCTTTTCAAATGTGCATTATGTGTGCCAAGAACTCGTTTTTTTAAATGTCACGGAAACACACTACATACCTTTACGATTTGTAAATATACCAACATGTTAGTGACTGTTCTGATTTCATGTTTCTCAATAGTGACTGATTTACTAGAGCCAGGTCTTATTAACATATTAAATTGAGATTGTCCTAGGCTTGGTGTCTGAAAGGCTAGATTTTATTAAAGACACGGAGGCAAGTATTATGCGTTCTTTTCCTACTTTATTGAACACAGCAGCCAAGAACTACAAATCCCAGAAACCCTGGGAAAGGAACTACAGAATATCGTCATAAAGCAGGTAACCAATCATGTATCGAGTATGAGTACAATTATCTTGACTGGGAGCAACAAGCCCTCTTTTCTTGCTGCTCGCAGTCAAGATAAGTACTCTGCTCGCTTTAATAACATTTATTTCTTATGCGTCATATGTGTATTCGGTTTAAATTTAATGTTTAATTTTGATTTGCCTTGCCTTTCATGCCTCGCGATCCTTCCCAACCGTCGCGCGCTGTTTACCCAGGGCATTCTATCCCCCAAGGCATTCCTTCTTCGGCCATTACGCTACAACGGCTGCTCAACGCTTCCTCGTTGCGAGGCCTCACCAAATTGCCCCTTGTGCGCCTCATTTCTTGTTTTATCGGCCTTCCGGGATTTCCCTTTCCCTCAGGGGTGTTTCCGGTCTATCTTGGCAGTCCTTCTCTGGCTCTGCCTTAGCACACGCCCTCTGGCCTCAGCTGTGTTAACCCATGCTTGTCTGATTTTTGTCCCTCATTGAATTTTGATAGTTTATTTCTTCGTTCTGTGGGTTTCCAGTGCCAATGTTGGCTGAATATTTGGTAAATATTTGTTAAATATTGGTTAATTTGTTGAATATTGCTGAACATATTTTATTAGTATTTATTTATTCATTTTATAATGTCTGAGGATGAACAGGCCCAGTTTTTGAAAGACAATTTAAAGTCTTTTATAAAAGATTCGGTGCAACATGCAGTTTCTGTGTCCATGTTGGATATTTCTCAAAATCTAGAGGCCTTATTATCTAAAATGCTTCAGCCCGCAGGTGATGTTCCTGCAAAAAAGGGAACGAAATGTGCGGCTCCCTGCCGGGGGCCTCTTAAAGGCGTTTCTATCAAAATTAGGCCTCCCACCCGAGAGCCGAATCCTTCGGGGCTCCCTTCCCACCCCTAAATGTCACTAACCTCAGAGATACGGACAGTGATGGGGATGATACCTTTGACAACTCTGTCATTGATGATATCGCTGATCATGGGCCTTTGGAGAAAAGGCGAAAAATTTCTCCCTCTGCTATTTCATCCCTCGCACTGTCTATGACTTGGTGGACCAGTTTGGGGAACCCATGTTCGACCCTACTGAGATCCACCATCCTAATTCCTGAGTGGTTCCCTTCTGAGCATGTCTCCAACTATGTTTCATTTTATTTAAGGCACGCTTTAGATAAGTCATGCAGGAATAAACTGAAGTCCGAATGTCCCAGACCTTTCCTTCCATCCAAGGTGGCTGATACCCCCTCTATTGACCCGAAAATGTTGTTATTTTTTACCAAGTTCGGTAAGGATCCCAAGAAGGGGGTCGATAGAGCCTGGTCTAATTGCCAGGACAGACAACTTGATCAGGTTGGTCCTTTAGCAAGGATTTTGGACCTCGCCGAGAAGGCTAAAACGGAGGGCGGTCAGGTGGACTCCGAGACCCTTTCCAATTGGGCACAAAGGGCAATTTGCATGCTTGGCAATGCCAATGCTTATATATCTCAAGAGCGACGCAAGAGCCTTTTGCTCAAGATTGACCCCAAGTTAAGTTCCCTAGCCACCAAAGAGGAAGGACCTAAGGCTGAAGGTCTTCTCTTTGGGGATTCTTTCATCAAGGAGATGAGCAGATACGTCTCAACATTCGCTTCTCTTGACAAAGCCGAGTCTTCTATGAAGAAGATTTTTTCCCAGCGGGTTTTTGGCAGGGCCGGCAGAGGAAGGCTCATATTATGCTAGTTCAAAGCAATGAAATAACATTGTCTAATGGGTGATCAAGAGGTTTACAATAAAACGTTCTAAAAGTATTGATGTTTGACCAATCTGCAGATCTAAGAATATCGTGCAACCCAGCTCCCGCCCAAAAGCCGCGAGAGGCCGCTGCCCCTCTCACCGAATGGGCACCAAAGGAAAGGGTGTGCTCAATAAAGTAGGAAAAGAACGCATAATATGAGCCTCCGGTCTTGTAATAAAATTCTGCCTGATGTACTAATCCTAAAACATTAATACCTTTTTGCACCACATACACCTTCCTTTTTATAACTTCTCCTAGCGTCTCGATGGAAGCCCAAAAAATATCAAATTAAGTCTACTTTGCTACCTTCAAGTGCTACTGTCAAGATATCTGGTGGCAACAAAGGTTTATTAGGCCATTGCAGATCAAATTTTTCTTTATGGTTTGTGTTATGTTTTTTATTAAAGCGTGCGATTCGCTGAAATGTTGCAGTAGCACTCCAACATACCCTGACACAGATAGCTGCTCTCTTTTTTGTGTTGCAAGTGTGCAAATCGCTGAAGTAAAGTACGCTTTAAATACTGATCTGCACTTATGTTGAATGCCTTGTACAATTCTAATGTGCAATGAAGATCACAATGTTATTATGCGCGCACAACGTTCATAGTGTAAACAAAAAAAACTAAAATAATTAAAGTAGTCACCATTGTCAGGATTGCCGGAATGAAAAATAGTTGTTTCCGAGGCCCGATAATGCCTCCGAATATGCTTGAAACGCTAGACAGAGATGGTATGACTCAGACAGAGCTCGTCTGATAAATATGCATGTGCGCAGGAGTGGGTGATGACACCTCAATGAAGCTACAATAGGCCAGGCCAAACGGAAGGACTTGGATGAGCACATCTGCCGAAAATGCGTGCCCGCGCTTGAGCGTGTGATGAGGCTTCGGGAAAGTCCATGCGGACTAGACTCTTCAGCTGCCTCACACTCCAAGAGTGATGTACCTTGAAATAAAATCAGCTGCTGCCGCACGCTGATGCCGTCATAACAGCCATGTGCAACTATGTGCAGCAATTTCATACAGTCCCCAGGCTTGGACTAGGGCTTAACACTTTTTGTTTCTTATTGAATGTTTGCCTGTGTAAAGCTGTCCCAGTGAAACGCTTCTCTCAAAGAGTACGACTTTTCTTAGCTGCGTTCGGGGGCAAGGCTAGAACTTCACAGAAGGCATCGCTCCTCGTCTCAGTGAGTAGAAAACAAAGACAATAAAAAAAATTACCCAAGGTTGCTGACCTATATGTAATTAGTCAGGCAGCGTTAAAAAGCCTAGGGTCTTGGGGGGTCTGCATGCTTCTCACCTATGATAGTTTCCGGCCCATAAAGCATCTTTGAAGAAGGTAGATCCGTCAACTCCGGCTCGTTGCCAAAACTGCAGAGATCCTCTTCACATAAATTGGTATTCAACATAAGATTAATTGACAGATTGGAAGCGAGTCCTTACAAACAGCAGGGCACACGGCAACTGACACCTGTGGACTGCCGCAGTCAAGCACAAGCTGCATTCTGTGATCCACTGGTGTCACCAGAAGACGGGCCGGTACCGCCACTGCCACAGTCAACCTGCTGCAATAAGACAAGTCGGAGCCATCATCACCACTAACAATCCTCCATGTGTTCCCCCAAAGAAGAAAGAGGCACTATCTCCCGCACAAGGAGAGAGGGGGTGAAGGAAGCCAGACAGAGAATGAGACCAACTGCGATGTTACAGTGTATCACGTGTCTGTACATTTGCACCATCTTGTGATGCCAGGTGGTCAACTGGCTGGAGCATCCGCCCACACAGCAGCTCCAGGATGTA
Source organism: Pleurodeles waltl (assembly GCF_031143425.1). Taxonomy (NCBI): domain Eukaryota; kingdom Metazoa; phylum Chordata; class Amphibia; order Caudata; family Salamandridae; genus Pleurodeles; species Pleurodeles waltl. Next base: position 157,647,883 of record NC_090443.1, read on the forward strand.
GTCTGCTCAGGAGGAACCATTGTGATGTAAGAACAAATGAAGATTAGGTTGCTAATTTGGCATCCAGGGTTCCCGTACATGTACCAAAAGTAAGGGTACTGGACAACTTTGAAAGGGGCAAGCAGCCCAATAGTTCTCAGCAAAATCTCCTTTCCCAGCAGCGTACCTAAGCAGCACTGAAGTAATATCACTGAAACAGGTAGCATTATCTGGGCTCATAACTCAAGTGTGGCACTGACGTTTGCTAATCCCCAACCAAGCAACTGCACGTATACATTTCACATGAACAATATACCAATGGAGCATTTTTAAAGTGGTTTCACGGTGATTTAAAGGCTCCCCGTCTATCCCATTTTGATGGGTTAGGAAAAACATTCATTTGCACAAGTAAACAGTGTGTGTCCACCACAATGCAGAATTAGCAGAGGGCAGTAATCTCCGCTCCGCCATTGAAGTTCTTTTAATTTTGCCCACTCGGAGTTCAGCAAAACTCCACCAACCTCCGCGTGGCGGAGTTTTTCTTGCATGCAAGTTGGCGAGCGGAAGCAAGAAAAAACGAGCGCAAGACCGCCTCCCGATGAGATTTCCTAATGTGGTCGGTCGTTGCACTTTTCTACCACTCTTGTTCGTAAAGCTGCAGCTCGCATGGCAAAAGCTTCCACTTGTGAAGATAGTCTTTGTAGTGTGTTATTTTCCTTCCTAGAATGCTCGTGATGCTGACTTGGGGAGATTCCACGTTCTATTACGTGCAGCCTCCTGAAGTCAGTTGATCCAGAGCCTGTCCCTGAACAGACCTGTTCTTTCCGTCCTTACTTTTAAATAAAGGATTGTACCTACTCGGCTTGCGAGCAGTGCTTACTTCAGTCTTCTTCAGCCACAGAAAGAAGCAGAGCCATCTGGGGTGCAACGTGGTGCTGTTCATGTTGATTTTACAGTGGACAAGTGCCCAGTTCTAAATCAGCATGAGAACCGCGACGGACTGGAATTCTGCCACTAGCAGAACTCCGCAGTTCCTGCAGAGTATTCAGGTAATTCTGCAGAATTCCGCAGAGTAAAACTTTACAGAAGCAGGACACTTTAACTGTGGCTGCAGCGCCCCTACTCTGGACAGCTGCAGTTGCAATGGAGCCTCCAAAAAGCATGGTGGGAGGCAAATAGGTCGGGTGGTGAGCAGGTACAGGCCTATAGCTTGGATGTGACTCATCACTAACCAGGTACAAGGGAGAGAGGGTACTTCAAACAAGCATGCACTGATGTTTCCAGAGGTCATGGGCGGAAGTGGAGAGGCGTAGTGCCAGTAATCAGCAGGAGTGCCAGATCTGTGAAGCTTCGCAACTTCCAGCTGACTTTTCCTTCTATTGGCGGGTAGAGGTAATGAACTGTCGGTTTCTGAGGCGCCCTGGGAGTCCTAATGGCAAAAAACTGCGGGAAGTAAACATGTCTTTTAAAGATGCTTGCTAGCTTTTTGTCCTTGTTGCTGCCTGTGTTATCCCTTATGCAAAGGTTATATGGGTGGTGCCAGAGGTGCCAAAGGGTTAGCTTTGTGTAGCAGATTCTATCCCGGGCCACCCTTAAAAAACATCCATGATGAAAGACCTCTGCATAGGTTTGATAATCTGTTTTGCCCTGCTCCTGTACATTTTCTGAACAGCCCTGTGTTTTTTTAGGTTGCAGCCTATCAGACAGCGCAGCTATCTGGTTTACTAAAGACATCTTGGGTGACTTTCAGAAAGTTAACCAAGGAATGCATTCCGCTTGTGGATTACCATTGGCTTGGTGGTTTCTAACTGCCATTTTCTGGCTACCAATTGCTGGCTTTATTTGCTTTAGGCTCTCCAGGCTCAGTTTGTCCCTCCCGTTGCTAAAAGCGTGTTTTCTGTATTCTTCAATGAACTCACTTTCTGTTAACAAGCCTTTAAATCTCGTTCTTATCTCATCACATTTGCTGTGCGTTCAAAGACTAAGGTCAATTGTCAGGTGCTGTCTTCCGAAGGCGCTTGCTGCCTTTACTTTCTCTGACCTCAAAGTGAGAGGATTTATCTGACAATCTTGCTGGATACTGGGGGAAGGAAAGAGTTTTGTTTTCTAGCACACAACAACATTTAAATGAACTGTGCATTTCAGAATATACCTAAATTATGAACACACAAATGAAGCAAATGTTTTGGCATTTCTGAGGTATGTTGGAAACAAACACTTTAATATGATTAAAAAGAGTCATCAAACTAGGTGTTGACATTTCCACACATGTTCATCTGTGCACTGTATAGTTTTATCAGTAAAGCTGCATGTCTGTGCAAATGTAATGGGCATTTCAATTGAAAATGTGTTGTCTGTAATGGCAGTGTACTACCAAACCATGAATACTCCACTCTATGCCACTGTACTCTGCACCACTCCACACCACTGCACTCTACTCTGCACACCTTAAATTCACACCACTCCATGCCACTACATTCTTCGCCACTGCATTCTACATCACTCCATTCTAGGCCACACCAATCTACTCTACACAACTTCAATTTACGCTACTGTACTCAACTCCACTCTGCAACACTGCACTCTATGCCACTGCACTCTATGCTAATACACTCTAGGTGAATGCACTTTACTCTGTAACCCTCAATTCTATACCCCTGCACTCTACATAAATCCGCTATATGCTACTCTAATCTACTCTGCATCACTACACTTTATGCCACTGCGTTCTACACCACTTTACTGTGTGCCATTACCCTCTATGCTACTCTATGCAACAGCACTCTACCCTGCACCAGTCCACTCTACGTCACTTCACTCTTCTTTGAAACAATCTATTCTTCATCACTACACTCTACACCACTCTACTCCACTTTCATCACTCCACTCCACGTCACTGCACTCTATTATGCTCTACTCTTAACCACAGCACTCTGTGCCAATGCACTCTACACAACTGCACTCTATGTCATTGCACTATACGTTACTGCACTCTACTCAGCATCACTGTACTCTACGCCACTGCTCTCTACACCACTCTACTCCACTCTACACCACTGAAGTCTACACCACTCTACTGTGAACTACCCCACTGTACACCATTGCACTCTATGAAACTATACTCTATTCTGCACCACTCTATTCTACTCTCCTCCTCACTACTTTATGCCACTGCACTCCATGCCACTCTACTCCACTCTGCACTCAATGCAACTGCACTGTATGTCATTTGACTCTAATCTGCGCCACTGCTCTCTGCATCAATCAACTCTATGCCACTCCTCTGCACCACTCTGCACCACTGCATTCTATGCCACTGCACTCAATGCCACTCTACTTTACCCTGTGCCACCCTACCCTGTAGCACTCTACTCTGTGCCACTCCACACTGCATCACGCCACTCTGCACCATTCCACTCTGCACCATTGCAGTCTTCTATGCACCACTCTAATCTAGTCTACAATGCTGCATTGTACGCCTCTCAATTCAATGCCACTGCTCTCTCTGCCACTATAATCTGCAACACTCTACACCAATGCACTCAACACCAGTACACTCTTCTCTATGCCACTCCAGTGTATGCTACTCTACGCAACTGCACGCTAGTCTACTTCAATACACAACACTCTTTGCCACTCCACTCTACAGTACTCTAGTCCACACTTCGACACTTCGACATTCCACTCTACAACACTTCATGCCACACACCTCTATGCCACCATTTAGCCATGCTAAACAGCAGCCACGCTAGTGAGCAACATGACTTAAACACATTGAAAAAGCCAATAGCTCTTGCATATGCGAGACATATTGGCTTTGCCAATGCTTTTCTTCCAAGGAGTTTGACAACCCTGCTAAAAGTTCTTGCTTCACAAGAGCTGGTTTCTGTTGTCAAGGGGCAATTAGAGTGCACCATCTTTTCATGAGAGTGGCTGCTTTTCTTTGTACCCAGGCTATGTGTAAAGTAACATTGGTGACAGCATGCTTTGTTGCCAGGTGTACAAGCTTTTTATCTGTACTCCCTTTGGAAGAATGTCTAAAGACTCCAACAGTGCCCCATATCTATGAAATCCTTTGTGGTGCTGGCACACAGGAGAGTGGCCATGTCCTGGAAAAATAGGTATGGGTTCCAGCTAGACACATGGGTAGTAAACGTTACACACTGGGCGAGGGTGGAGGAGAGGGCACTGTGGAGGGAGGAGATGAAGGGGCTGAGGCGCCGACCGATAGCCACCATGTGGGTAAAAGTGGTACACCACTGGGAGACACTAGATGCCTCCACGGAGGATGAATCTGATGGTACATCAGTATAAGGTGAGCCAGTAATGGGTGAGCGCTAACCAATGACCAGCCCACAAAGGCCCCATAGGGGGAGTGAAGGCCCCCCTGCTTATTGACCCCTCACGTGCCACCTGGGAACTTGGGCTGCCTGGGGGTCTCCCACGGCCCGGCCCCACCCCCTCCGCTTATAAAGAGGCTCCTACTGGATGGATCAGTGGAGGAGCGTGCAGAGATGCGCAGTAAGACAAGATCCGACAGCTGCAACCACACACCACCTGGAGATATTACAGATGTATGGGCAAGTTAATAAGTTTTATGATTATTCCATTACACTTGTTTATATCTCTTTATTGGTATACAATATGGGGGACGATAATTACACAGGCCTGCAAAGCTATCATGGGTGGGCAATGACGCCCTGTCTCGCAAATATGCCGCTGAGAAAATGTGACTACTAAGTCTCGGCCAATGCAATTTCATGTGCTGGGGTCTGAATGAAATAAAAATCACTTTGTGGTGATGGTATTATCATGCATGTAATGGACATTCAAGAAACTGTAAAGCAATGTAATTGAGAAACCTGAGTATTGTATTACGACCCTGTGTACCAAAAAAAAAAAAAAAAAAAAACTTGAAATGCCAATAAACAAATTTGTTAAAAAAATCTATGAAATCCTTTGCCTTTATCATATCTGGGACATGTTTGAAGGATGCCTGTACTGAATGTTGACTGCTAGGGTTTAGGTCTTTATAAGTGAACTTGTGAGTGCTTGAGTCCATGGAACTGCAAGTGTTTGTGCTACTTCTCTTCATTGTGCAGAACTGGTGTTGTTTTTGAATTGCTAACCCATTAATACATATCTTATGTGCCATGCCCCAAAATTAGATATGGTGGGTGTAATGGAAGAGCTCACCAATTCAGATTTGAAGTGGATGGGTCAAGTTTACCAGAGCAAACCTCCTACTCCCTTTTCCTGCATGTGACCAACATATGGCCAACATCCCACTATGAAATGGCTCTCTTGACAGGGCCATTGCACTTCCACACGAGTAACTCAAAGTGGTCTGAGGAGATAAAGAAGAACAGTGTGCCTATGAATTTGCACACCATGTATGGGCAGAATGATCTCTCAGTATCGGATGAGCATAAAGACATTTAAAAGGTGCTGTTGGGATGGAAAAGTTCCTCACATGGTGAGGGATATTCACCCCTACCCTGAGTGCCCCAAGTACAATTATATTTGGATTCCTAATGCTGATTTTTGTTGTCATGTGCGTGCGTCATGACAAAGGCCTGTTTAATGTATTGAATTTGTTTGGATTGGGGGGGCCCAAAGCGCTACCCTCATAGTGGTGAAAGGCTGCTGTCTTTGACAGGAGTTAAGCTGCACAGGCATGTTGGTGGCAGCATAATGTGTAGTAATGAATAGGAGTGAACAGGGCCTTTTCACCTGAGTCACTGGAATAAGACCTACAAGCTCATTTATTTAAATTTCAGCGGATGGATGCTTAACTCGCCCTTGTCCTATATCGGTTTGGTGTGTAGTGCTGTGCAGTATTTGTCTGGAATACATATGCTGGTTGCATGTGTGCTTGTGAATGGTACAATACAAGGATGATGCAGTGCAGTCCATGCATACTATATGCATGTGCTGGTTGTATGTGTGCTGTGAATTCTACAATACATAAAGAATGTAGTGCTATGTGGTGTGTATGCTGTGTGCATGTGCTGGGTGTATTTGTGCCTGTCAATGCTACAATGCATGGAATGTTTTGGTTTCCATTTTGGGACACCCAGGGCTGAATTTGGAGGAACATGATTAGAGGAGGTAGAGGGATCCTCCCAGACAGATTTGTGTATTGTTGCACTCCTGTAGGGTGGGTCAGAAACCGTGGAGGAGGGGAGAGCATACTCTTCAATATATTTCAAAGGGTCACTGGGAAGGGGCCTGGGCAGACCCCAGGAGGAACATGGGGCTGATAACAGAATGATAAAGAGTAGGGCTGAGGTACCCTTTTGAAAGACATATCTCTGTGGCTGGCATCCACGTGGAAACCTCTATTCACTCCTAATGCATTTGGGGTGGGACAATCAGATCTGGAGTCATCCTAGATGTGACACACTGCTTTCTGGAGAAAAGGCAAGGCAGAGGAGAGGGCACATAAAAAGGAAGCGGACCACCAATATAAACTTCAATGACCCAGACTGTAAATCACATCTGGTGTCTGGAAATTGACTTTATGAAGGTGAACTTGAGAACCCCAAAATTGCCATTTGTCAAGCAGCCAGTCGGACTGTGCGAGTATTGAAAGCTCTGCAAGACTTCTGCATGTGACCAGGACTGGGGTCCAAGGCCTGCTATTCACCTAGCTGAGTGAGGAACCATTACCTAGGGCATCCAAGACCACCTGCCCATGGAGCCTGGCGCACCAACTCTTGCATGCTTGCCAGTGTGCCCTTTGAGGGAGAGGAGAGCACTGAAGGAAAAAGAGGTCCATTGGTGATCCTTACACTTGGGTCTCTGTAACGAGGTGTGAGGAGACAGCTGTTGCACCAATCAGCTTATTAGTTCATGCAGGGAAAAGACAGTGACCCCTGGATGCCAGGGGAGGGCTGCCTTTAAGTGAGCTTTGACCGTTGCTTCATTGATCTAGTTTCTGCACTGTGCAGGTACTAAATCGGTGACCCCATATACCAGTTGAAAATTGCAGGTCAGGCTATAGCCTGCATGCAGTGCCAAGTCAGTGACCTCATATACCAGGTGGCACTACTTTGATGATTACTGCTGTGCTGTTGGGGCTGTATCCCATGTGCATAGGAGGAAAGGTGACCCTGCATGACATGGGGGCCACAAGGACAAGCCAAGGAGTGTGGTCTGGTCAAGACTACAGACAGAGGATGATGCCACTGTGCTGACCCAAGCGGGCCCAAGTCATAGCTGAGGACCATCACAAAGAGTGTCACACCCTACTCGACCCACCTGTGCAAAGCCTCCCAAGAAACTTACCAGCATTGGAGGATCATTAAGAGCCTCCCAGCCACTGCAGGGTGGCGTGTCAAAAACACCCGACAGCAACCCCTCCCATGAGACAGACGCTGGAGCTTCAGCACCTGTACACTCAGATGCTCTGGTTGCTCGGCTCTTGCTGATGCGGGTAAGACTGATTTATGGGACAGATGGATCTGGGGGAACTTGCCTGCTATTTATCGCTCCAGCGCTGGAACACTTTTGAATTTAAAACCGAGTCAGAGTGGGCCTCCTGAGACTTAGGCTGCTTGTGGGCCTAATCTTAATGCGGCTTATGGTGAATGGGGAATATTTACTCTCCCCAGCGAGAGGGGAATGGAACTTAGCGACGACCACCCCTATAGAACACTAAAGCCCTGACCGCAGAGGACTGTGGGGGTCATTCTGACCCTGGCGGTCACCGACCGCCAGGGCCAACGACCGCGGAAGCACCGCCAACAGGCTGGCGGTGCTTCCATGGGCATTCTGACCGCGGCGGTACCGGCGCGGTCAGAAACGGGAAACCGGCGGTGTCCCGCCGGTTTCCCGCTGCCCCAGGGAATCCTCCACGGCGGCGCTGCTTGCAGCGCCGCCATGGGGATTCCGACCCCCTTACCGCCATCCTGTTCCTGGCGGTTTTCGCCGCCAGGAACAGGATGGCGGTAACGGGTGTCGTGGGGCCCCTGGGGGCCCCTGCAGTGCCCATGCCAATAGCATGGGCACTGCAGGGGCCCCCTAACAGGGCCCCACTATGATTTTCAGTGTCTGCCAAGCAGACACTGAAAATCGCGACAGGTGCACCTGCACCCGTCGCACCCCTTCCACTCCGCCGGCTCCATTCGGAGCCGGCATCCTCATGGAAGGGGGTTTCCCGCTGGGCTGGCGGGCGGCCTTCTGGCGGTCGCCCGCCAGCCCAGCGGGAAACTCAGAATTACCACGGCGGTCTTTTGACCGTGCAGCGGTATTCTGACGGCGGGACTTTGGCGGGCGGCCTCCGCCGCCCGCCAAAGTCAGAATGACCCCCTGTGTGTATTTGTAAGGAAATGCCTCTTTTTGCATGTTAACCCTGTGCATTTTTGGACTGATGATGTTTGTTTCTTTACTCTGACAGTGCAATGATGCTTGCTAACCAGTTCTCAGTGCCAGTGTTTTAACCCTATATAAATAGCATGCCGAATTGGATACACCCAATTAGCAAGACCTAACCCTAGTATATGGCATCCAGGGTACCCAGGGCATGTAAGAAAGAGTGTTCATTTAGGGCTGCAGCACAGTTTGTGCCACTCTTCATGTGACAATGTACAAAGTGGCTCCAATCCTGCTACTTCACACTGAAAGGGCAGTATTTTCAGTGCCATTTAGACTTTGCCATTTAAACCTATGGCAAAGCCACACGATCGCTTAGCATTGTAAGTTAGTCTCCTCTATTGGAGGGCTATCAAGTACTATGATAGGGAGCAATATTTTGCTAACACTATTGTTTTATGATATGTCTTAGAAGTAACATTTCCAAATTGTCATTTTGCTGCGGGTAAAGTTGGTAGCCCAGTTGGCTAACATACAGTTACCATGTGGCATCTCAACCCAGCTAAGTTTTGACTGGTACTACCACACTGGGTCATGTAAGGTATCAAATTAATTATGGCGTCAAATGCAACCTGATGTCCAGGTCACTATTAATGGTGGACAGTTTTTAGAAGGTTGCCCTTCTGTGCTTTGCCTGTCCACCAGTCTCACAAAGACATACACACCCAGACAGGTTTCTGACCGCATGGGGAGATGTATGAATGACTACCAGGCTCAGGAACAAAGGGCAGTGCTGCAGCAGTGAGGTGTCATCTCCTCAGCCACTCGAAGGGTAGCCGAGAGGTGAGCTACAAAGGGGAAGCCACCTTTGATTGGCCGCCTGGTCCAACATCCCTGAGCAGGATGCCTTTGGTTCCTATAGACAGCGTGGAGACAGGGCCAGAGAGGGGAAACTCGCCCCAAACCTGTTTTACCTTGGGAATGTTGCCCTCAGGTAGCCACACCTCTAGGCTGGGCTATTTGCTCCTCATGACTGAGGAAGGGTTGTGCGATCTTGAAAGAGGCAAGAATGTGGCATCCTTGGATAGCCAGATGCTTCAAATCACAGGAACTTCGTCACTAGATAGAAGGAGACCCAGTAGACCAATGGCTGGTCCCCTCAAGGCACTTTTCTGGCATAAAGATGGCACCCCAACACGTTGGTCCAAACTACTCACTTGACTTGGAAGAAGCATGAGAAGAAGACCACCTTGCACCTGCTGGAAGTGCACAAAGAGGCGGCGATGCCGGAGCGACTGCACCTGCTGCATTTTGGGATACTCTGCCAGGAAGAAGAACTGTTGTGCTGCTGAAGGCCTCCCACTTTTCTGGACTGCTACTTTGCTGGGCTCCTGCTTTAATCTGTTAACCTGCTGCCCTTTTCCCTGGGAGTGGGAAGAACTGAACCTGCACCTCTCCAACCCAGAACCCAGACTGATTTCAGGTGTTATTTGCCTGGCCTCCTGATCTAAAGTCTCAAGGATATGGAGAACTTCCAGACACCCTGCTCCAGCACCTGGACTCTGCCAGCTGTGAGTCTGCCCTGTCAAGGGTGCTACCCCAGTCCTGGACCCTTGGAAGTAAGCCTAAGGTGCAGGAACCAACGCATCCTCTGCTGCGGGAGCAGAACTCACTCATCACCACTGCTGCGTGGAGGAGAACCAACGCATCGCTGCTACTGCATGGGTTGGCTCTGATGCAATGCACTTGCATTGCTGCTACACGCTGCATCTTGAGACCGACATACTGCATTCAGAACTTACACTGCGTAACGCTTTCCTCTGTGCAAACTCCTCACATCCCTTGTCAACTGCAGTCTTAATGATGCTACAGTTCTGTATTGCAGGCTCAGCACTCATCAGACTCAATGCATTGCCTCAGCTGTCCAATGCATCCCTGACACCATCCTTCACATCAAAAGCCCCATCAACAGCATCCTCAACGACGATGCAACAGGACCTAACTATGCAGACTTGCCACGCTGTGGACTCAACGCATCGCCTTGGCTGCGCAACACCTCTTTGTCTCAGATCCTTGGAACTCTCCGCAAACAGGATGTAAAGTACTATGGTTCAGCAGCCCTAACTGGGTCCCTGTAGCCAGCGCATGCTTCATCACCGTCTTCCTGAACATTTGACTTTGTCCAGGTCCGGCGTGACCAGATATCCCCGGTTGGCATTTCTTGGTTCTTGCTTCTAAGAGCTATTTTACAGTTTATTCTTTAAGAATTCATAAATCAAGTTCCACTTATTGGATTTTTGTTATTTTGGCCTTGTTGTATTTATTGAATTAAGCTATATTGTTATAACCTGGAGTGGGGTCGTTTGTTGTATTGTGTTTTTACTGTTTTACTGTTTGAAGTGTTAAACAAATACTTTACACATTGCCTTTAAGTCAAGAATAACTGCTCTGTGCAAAGCTACCAGGGGGTGAGCCCAGGTTACTTTGGAGTTTGCTTGTGCCTTATGCTGACAAGAATTATGGTTGCTGCTTGCCCATGGCTCACATCCCAGTCAACAAACAATGCACATTCTCACAGTCAGAATATTTTCAGGATGTTCTGATGATGCAGGTTTTGTTTTTATTCAAAGCAAAGGATGAAATTGTGAAATGTTGGGCTCTTTGGTACCTTATATTAGGCAAATAAATATTAAGACTTCCCTTGTACTTGGGAACTTTGAGCGTTTTTTTAGATTTCCATCCCAATGGTACTTCAAAGGAGGCCTTGGTGATTTTGGGGCATTTTGTGAACTGAAGAAGTAGTAGATTTTCTGTGCACTGTAGCCCAAAGTAGCCCAAAGGTAACTTCTGCACATTTTGTTTAGGCATCAAGGGGCTTTTAGATCTTGGAACTCCAGTGGATTTAGCCCTCAAAGGCAGAAACAACCTTGCTGCTGAGACCAGTATGCTTAAGCCCTGGCAGAACCCTCACCTCACAAGGCTTTCTGATACTAGCCATACCATGGACCCTAATGTTGCTGCCAGTGAAAGAGTTAGTTACAAAGAATTTACAGCACACAAGGTAGTTCCAAAAGCTTCAGCCAGACTGTCACATATACACATGGGACTACAAGTGAAGATAACCGCTGCATCACCAGAGGACTTTGAGGCATGGTATGCTTCTTGTGTAAGCGCTCATGAAACTTCTACACTTAAGCTAGTTCTAAACAGAGTGCCATTTAAAAATCCTGTTTTTCAGATATTGACAAAAAAGAGTGTCATACACACAGGCTGGCCAAGGGTATCTGAGCCAAACATAGACACAAAGCAGCACAGGACATCTTTGGAAAACCTGCCACTGCTCAGCGGCATCTCTTGAAGGTGACTGTGCTGAGTATAAGTGAATAAAGAGGTTCATCCTGTGCCAAAAAAAGCAGTAGGAACTGTGATAGCTATGTAAAAGGCATTGTTTGCCTAGAGGGGAAGAATGGAACTAAAGAAACACGATGTGGGAGCAGACTTAAGCACATGGAGGTGGAAAATGCATTGTAGATGCCAGTTGCACAAAAATGCAAGCTTTGTTGAGGATTAAATGTTCTGATATTGTGTCCTGCTACCAGTCTTTACCATGAATCGCTATGAAAGGTGGTAAAGTGTCAACAGTATTATTAAAGTCATTGTTACGGTAGCACAAGGGTATTTCAGAGGTGACCTTGGAGGACTGAGGTAAAGAGTGATTGCTAGCTTTCCCAACTCTGATTCACCTACATCTGCAGCATCAGGTAAAACTCTAACAAACGAGTGCCTTCTCCAGTCCCTTTGTTGTGCGTGACTTCTACAGGAAGCCTTTATTGTGAACAGCCGTATTGCAATCTGGCTATTCATTATAGTGACATCTCAAAAGTGATTACCCAATGTTGTGATGTCACTAGGGGAAGCACTAGCTTCCTCTTTGGTCCTTTACCTCTCCTCTGAGTCTCGAGTGTAGAGGAGGAGTGGAGGTCGGTGGTATCACCTGCCTCCTCGCTCCTTTCTGTGGTCTTTCTGTGTTCTCCATAGACCCAAGGGAGAAAGGAGAAGATGGCTGTGCAGCGCCTGCACCAACTGCCTTCTCCACCGTCAGCACAGGTCTCTGTAGACCCAAGATGGGAAGAGAAAGGCCACTGTGACAAGTGTCTCTCACAGAGCTGCTGGCATTGTGGTGCTGACTCTTCACTCTCAGTATGAGAGCAGAAAGCGTAGCTTAGAGCTGGGAGTGGGTGGAATGGTGCAGTGGGCGGTGGTCTCAGTAGTAGAACGGTACGGTAATTATTTTTCAGTCTGGGCAGGAAAGGAGGTCACAGAGGGTGGTGGAGGTGGGTGGCAGGGAAACAAGTATTATTTTTTTGTCCGGGCTGTGTCGGGATGGGGGAAAATATGACGAGGGTGGTGTTGGTGGGTGGCAGGGGACCAGGTATTTTTTTTACATGTTTGTATTTAGGAAGAGGAGCTTTTTATCAGAGGATGGTGGTGTGGGTGGATGAAAGCCAGGTTTTTTTTTATCATACACAACACAAAATATAGTTGGGTAAAATTATGTTTTTCACTTCGGGTGCTGAGTGATATTATAGACAACACAAAATGTGTTCTCTGTTTCCGTTTAATTTTACACAGAACGCCCTGGTGAAATACATCTGTGGTATTCACTGATACCAAGGTATAATACTATATATGTATTGAGTAAAATAAAAAGCACCGTCATGTTATAGCTATTGCTATAGGGTTCGTAGCAAGACAGGCCAATTGGTTACAGTTGACAAAAGACACCTTAAAAGGGCCAAGCCGTGCTATGTGGAGTTCGGCTTTCCATTTTCATGACTCGAGGCTCCGTGACTTCGGCTGGGTCACATTTGCAACTCATTCAACGCCGGGCAGTAAGCAAGGTTGTTATGCTGCATTGCATGAAAGGAAGAGAGCAGAAATGCACCATATTCACAAAAATACTGAGCAGTTGTGCGCTCTCCCAGTGCTGGTGCAGTGTATGCTACCTAGCGCCAACACAGACCCCTTGCACTCTGGTGCAAGGGTGCCTGCATTAAATAGTGCAAGGGTGCCTGTGTTGACAACAGGATTGTTTTTGTGCAGGAAGGGATTTCTTCCTTCACATAAACAATCCTTAAAGGCATTTTCTTCTTTCTGTGTGTGCACATGTGGAGAGAGGAAATAAGAAGAAATAAAAATATTTCTCCTTGTTATGTCTCTTAGGAAGGCACAGCATTTTGGCGCATTCCGAGGTTTACTAGCTTTAGTAAATCTGGGAATGCGCCAAAATCCATGGGTGGACGTAAGGGAACAGCCATGCTCCACCCATGGAGCGCCTCCCAAGTTGAAATGTAACATAAGGTAGCACAAGCAGCTGCGTTGTGTTACATTTCTTTACAAAGCCACACAAATCAGGCCTTGGATGGCTTTGTAAATTCCAAATAAGCCTTTGTGTTGCCTCGTGTAACCTTGGGCGACACAAGGGTGCTGCAAAGGCTTAGTAAATCTAGGCCTCTGGATGCACAAGAGCAAAGAGCCTGCTCCCTCAATCTTTCTGTAGTATGCACACGCCAGTCTTTTTAAGCCCCAAGTAGTTGACAGTGACTCAACACTTGCTTCCTACATTTTCAAAAAAGTAATCTGTGGTGCTCTGGATGAGACGTAAGTGCTTGGCCAGCAAGGGTTCTTCTTACCTCACTCCGCTCACTGATGACATCCTAACGCCATAGATTCCAGTCCTGGTCGGTTTCTCAGCGTATCACTTTCTAAGGTCAGTACAATGGGGGTGACAGGGTTGTGTAAGTGAAGCACCAGTTAGTGGTTTACAATGCTATGAGGCCAACACTGTGACAGAATGCACTGTACAAAGGACACGTTTTGTTATTTATATCATTACATGATGAAAGCCCAGTGGTTGCCACTTGATAGATGCCTTCCTCTCCCTGGATCTCTCTGAGCTGCAAGGCTGATCAGCAGCTTGGCATCTTTCCTAATGGCTGTCAGTGCTCTTATTGGCCGGCTTTGATACAATTGTTGTGACTCTGGTTACTCAGCTCAGGAAGCAGCATGTTCAAAAACATGTTTTCCATGTCATGAGGCTGCCCATTTTGCGAAGGCGCTTCCTTCCTGGCTTTGAAATTCCCGGGAAGTGTACGAAATTCTTTACTCCCAACTTTACGTTTGTACGGGAAACGAACATGAGAGAGACAGCACGGGGAAGCGAAAACCTCGGTGAGCAGTCTGGTGACGGGCCGGTCAACGTGTGGCTCATAATCGACAAAGATGCAGTGTCACGGGAATTATCTTTCTGAACAACCGCAACCTAAAGATTGCCCACCTCCCCGAAATCCCAAGGCTGGAGCTACCAAGGGATATGTACTCAGCCTACAGCCTAATGCAAACACAGGAAGTGTTGCGAACTGCTTTTGGTGCTTGAAGGCTGGCTTATGCTGCACAGCATCACACCCTTCATGGGCACTACTCATGGTCAAATATAATAAGTCTGGATTCTGTTTTCTTCGGTTAGTGCAGGAAACGTAGCTTCGTGGTTTCGACATGCTCACTGTTAACAAAACACACGCAGGTTTTAACCTACTACAATTATAATGTATTCATTTACTTATTACCAATTCTGTACAACGCAGACTAATCTCACAGAGTTGTAAAGCACTTTACATAAGGCAGGTCCAATCACAGTTGTGAGTGAGAAGTTACATCATAAATAAAACAAGCATTTGCAAAGCCAATAAGCCTAGGCTCTACATGCCTGTTTACTTTGGTGTGCGTGCGAACGAATGCGTCAAAAAGTGTGCACCCGCATACTCAACAGTTTTGGAATGGGATTCTTGCAAAACAAAACTCATTTCAACATCGCCACCATGCAACCTTTTTTAAATTTACGATTCCAAGATGCCAGATGTCCATAGTGGAATGGTACATTTAAAAAAAAGTGCATTTTGAGAAACAAGCAGTAAATTACAAAAACAATAAATGAATTGAAAAATTAGACTAGAAGGAACAAGGGAGGAATGGCAAAGTCGGTGGGGGTGGACGGAAGTAAATACCCACAATTGGTGAGAGCAAAGAGTGGTGAGGCAGGAACAATGGAGGAGCTTATTTAAAATTAAAAGCTGCATGGGTCTGGGAAAGCAACGTATGAGTTTTGGGCAGGCAGAAGGTGGATGTAAGGGGGAGCGGGGGGTGGGGGGGGGGGGCGGGGTGCAGCACACCAGAGAATGAGAGCAAGAAAACACATGCACTCAAATGGAGTGCAGAAATGAAAGAAAAAAGTCGTTCCTTGAATACAAGCAACATCAGAAGTGGAAGGATACGAGTCAGCTCAAAGTATATAACATTAATTTACTATAATATATAACATACAAATAATTGTACTCATTTTTTAAAGTTAAATAAAAGGTTTTTTACTTTTCTGTATACTTTACAATTGGGAGACTCCACAGTATGGTTGGAATTCTCTCTGGTAAAGGGAAAAGATTGAAGGTTTATTTTACTTTATAATAAATTAGTAAAAATGTTTATGTTAAAAATAAATATAAATTAATTTTAGATTTTTTATTTTAATGTAGTACAAAATAAAAAAATGCTACAATACTATTTACCTAATTTTGAATTCAAATTTTAAATAATCTAATTATATTAAAGTAAATAAAAATATTTTTCAGATGTTTACATTAAAAAATAAATTGCCATATAAAGTAAAAATATATAAAACTATACATTAGTCATTATTAAAGTGATGTGTATAAATAGTTGAAAGTAAATTCATTATATTTAATAAAAATAATGTAACCTGATTTCTGAAATTCAAAAAAGATTGAAATAGATTATAATAAAGTAATAGCTATGTATTATTTCAGTGATTTCTAAACTTTTGACTTCTGTGGACCCCCACTGAATAATTACTGGATCCCAGAAGCCTCCCTGAGTCACAATTGGTTTGTGGGGACCCCCACTGATCCATTACTGGAAGCCCAAAAACCTGGCCTAAGCATTTTTTTTACAAGATTTGAACTGCAAAACAATACACAAGAAACACAGAAACATGCATTAATCAAACAAATACACAAACAATAACATATTTTATTTAATTCACAAACAAATGTATAGCAATCAAAATTTCACTTGAAAGGTTGGAACTTGTCTAAATTCAATTGAGGCCACTCGTCACCCAGAGCATATTCTATTTGATGCAACTGTACTGCTCCTGTGAATCTGTCTGAGGATACCAACCTCATTTTTACCCTTCAATTTGAAATTCCTTCACATATACAGAATGTTTTAAAATTTTCATTTGCTTCTTTATTAATATACGTTTTAGGAATTTTTTAATATTTAATTTTCTAAGCAGTTGCTGACTGATTGAGTAGGCTTTATGGACCCGAAGGATTTTCCGGACGACAGGGTAAGAACTTCCGTACTATTTTACATGTTTTTATCATTAAATTATATCTAATAAAATTACGTCTATTTATACCTTTGACAATGTTTAATTCAAGCAATACAAACCAAACACAGCACTGCCCTCTAGGCTTGCACCACTTATCATCATACCACCTTACAATAAGGAACCCATAGGAGGCACTGCTTTCTCAGTAAAAGCCACCAAGCTCTCAAACTTGGTACTAGCCAACATTAGAAGCACCTGGGAGAATCCACACTCCGAAGACAGTTGAAAACTGTGCTGTATCCGGGTTAACACCACGACTTACATTCCGGCAACAGAGCCCATAAAACAATTGCACCCTCAAGAGCAATCCTCAGCTTACAACCCATGAATTACAAACAGCTCAACTAGCAATCTGTTTTCATTATGCAGGTAAGCAAAACAAGGCTAACCTATGATTATATAGTTATGTACTTCCACATATAACAGTTGTGGCCCACAATCATACTAAACCATGCAGCGGTCAGCTTCAAATTGTAACTTATACCTCTTAAAGTCACAAAGGACACATCTGCAAAGAAGGTTGCCCATCATCAGCACAGCACTGTACAGCTAATCTTTCACACATTGTTGGACAATTTGGAGGACTTAAATGTAGTCCATTCACTTCAGGTCCAAAATATCTATACAATCTAAATGCTTCCTCACATTTCACAAAGGCACTCTGATACGGGGTGACACTAAAAATGTTCTTCCCAACAGATCTTTCCACTTCTCTCTTCTTCCAACCATACCAGCTCAGGTCCACAACTTTACACAAAATCTCAGTTTGGACAGCCTAGCTAAGCTGTCTACATGATATGAAACCCCTAATAGGGATCTGATCATCTATTCAAAGCTACCAGCATACTGGAAACTGCAAAACTCTGCATCTTTCTCTTACTGTTCATCATCCAACACACTGTGCTGCGTCCCTCAACATGATAACCGTACCTCGGTGGTCATCAGATACAACATGGAAACCTATCCAAACACAGGATAAAAAACAACATACTTCGAACCACACATCCTACACTGTATAGCATGCTACTCATGTAGGCAAGAGCTTCAGTGCCCCGCACGTGAGTAGTAAGTGCTATATAAATGCCGCAGTACAATAAGGGGTTTTATTTTAAGTTCCAACCTCCATTATTACCTATTGGAAGGTGTTTCAGTCTCATTTGTTGGCCATGCCTGGTGCTAGACTTAATTCAGTTTCTTTTAAGGCAGTAGTAACTTAAACTTGTAAATTTGACTCCATTCCCCTTTATCAGGGGATGGAGAAGTGTAGAGCTACATTTTTGAATAACTTTATAGTCCGTGTTCAAGGAAATTACACAGGTAAATTACTAATAAGTGCAAGCTACCTTTGTGATAGCATGAGATGAGTTTACATGTTGTCTGACTCCGCCATGCCCCTAAAGGATTTTGTCCTCCAGACAATATGGCACAACGTAATCGGAGGTGCACAGCCAGAGTTGTTTGCACTTCTTAACATAGGTTTCGGAGGCGTTCTTCAAAACGGGGTATCTGTGCAGGAGTCGCAGTACATCAGTTGAAGGAGGTACTGAATGTCAGTCGCAACGTAGCTCGGCGAGCTGTGGAAATCTCAGCAGCAGAGGCGTATTGGCGAAAAGGACTGCATATGACTGGCAAAGCTCTTAGAGGCGCCACTGAGTGAATATTGCGTGTGCTACAGATGGGGATCGAGGTGAAAAGACAGAGCTGCGTGTGCTGCTTCCAGTACCAGAAGGATGGGAAGGATGTAGCCAGGTAAGATTGGCTCCACTGTTATAGCAGTGCAGAATCCGGGAGCTCAAATAGCAGTCGTGGCTGCATGCAAGGATTGCTCTACACTGGGTAAATTATGTGCAGTCACAGGGGGTAGCAAATGTTTCGCTAGTCGAGAAACGAGGTGCTTTGGCTGAGCTTTGTGAGTTCCAACTCTGAGGCAGCAGCGGTTGCTGTAGGCGAGGCCTGAGGTAGCTCTGGCTGGGCTTTGTGGAACCCCAGCAGTGGGTGAAGTATGCGATGGCTGAGGTGTACTGTCAGAGCCGCGTGTTATCCAACACTGGAATAGCAGTGGAGTCTGTAGGCTAGAATGGAGGTGCATTGTCACCGGGGCAGCTTTGTTTGCTGTTAACATGGATTTGTGTTCATTGGCTGAGTTGAGTGGAGTCTCCGTACTTGAAAGCAGGCTGGTCTAAGCGAGGACTGAGGTGCATTGGATGAGCTGTGTGGGTACCAGTTCGGTTTGTGAGCAGCAGGTCCTCTAGGGCGGGAGTGAGGTGAACTGGCTGAGCTATAAGAAGTTTAGCCTTGTTAGAAAAGCTGTACCGAGCCGTTAACAGTGTGCTCTGATATTCGGGGTGGGGTCGGGGGGAGAGGGGTTGTGGGGGGGGGGGGGGGGAGCTGTGGGTGTGCAAGACCGGTGTACTGCGTACCAGTGCCAGCTTTTTTATCCCATACAAAGGGCCCATATGACCCCTCAATAGCAGACCTATTGCCGGGGTGCTAGTTTTCTAGGCAGTTTGCAGTGATGGCTTTTGAGGGCAGCCAAACCTCCCATGACAGCACTGCTTTATAAGGAAGCAGCCGGCTACATCCCTTATACAGTTATGCTTTCGCGTGTTCCCCTGGAGTTGCTTGCGCAGTGCACTGAGTCACCCCTTAAACCTCTCACTCCAACAAGCTCCACCCACACGCTGCGGTGCCAAGAAGCAGGAATCCAGGCCTTGGCTGCGGCCCTCCGGAGTCCCCGACTTACTCACATCTCTGCATCCTTTCCCCACAGCCCTATATAGTCATGATTGATGCCTGGTCCAGCTGGGTCTGCACCGATGCCGAGCTGACACGCGCCGCCCTGCGCACCTTTCTGTGTGGCCTGAAGGATAAAGCCACATGCAGCGGGCATGGTACCAGCCACATACACACTTGGGGAAGCCAGCAGATTCTGCACTAGGACAAAGCTGAACAATGAACCGAGTTAGACAGGTTTACGTATTAGGATAGAGGCAGCTGTTTAACTGTGGCCTGATTCAGATGAAGAGGCATGGCTGCAATGCCAGTTTCTTTTCCATGTAATACTCTAATTCACAAATAACCCCCCAAAATTGTCTTTACTTGCACTTGCTTACTCCCAGGAAAAACATGAAATAGGGAAACACCAAACTTTAAAAGAAAACAGATGTTCTTAAGCCGTTTTACAAAAACTTAGCAACCCCACCGAGGGACTTGAATTTGGCTCATAACTTGTTACTTTCGAGAAGGAACCGACAATGTACCTACTCAAAAAGCACTTCAGGGAAGGGCTTCCCCCACCTATCAATTCTAAACTGCCTTCTACCTAACTTGGCCCCTAAATACCACCCTGAAAATACCAACAATCCTCTCAATTCAATACCAATGAACAGATTGTGCAACACGATGATATTGCTGTATGTACTAAGCATGTATTGAACTTGCTTCATAACCTGCCTCCTTTGTTATGTTGGGATCTCGTAACACCCTACGGGGACAACTCCTCTTTTAAAATCAGTTACGGACAACTAGAGAGGTGGTAACTTATTCATCTATTTGTGATTACAATCGAATTCACAACCATTTGCGATTTCATGTACAACTACTGAAGGAGAGCGGAATGCCTCGCTCCTGGCCCCGCCTGTTTGTGATTCAGAAAAAAGCCTGATTTACGTGCCGCGTAACTGCAAACAACTTTACTACATAAGGTCTTTAAAGCTGAGCATCCTTGAAAGCTCATTGAAAGGACCAATTTTTATTTCACCAACTATCAAGGCCGTTATGCCGAGGACCAAATTATGCGGCAGGGTAGGATACAGAATGCGACATGAAAAGGCAAATTTATGCAGAATAATGAGGCACATTTTGTGATAGCATTACTTCATTATTTTGGTTTTTCACACTTCTCAACAATGGACATACATTTCATCTCACCAGTGCCCGTTTATCACCCAAATGTAGCACAATGCACCAGAAAAGTGACCAGTCAACCTCTGTGCAGGACCTTCCAATGCACGTCAACCGATATTGCCACATTTTTAGTAACTCTTGGTACGTTTGAGATAGAAACATTTGTTTTTGTTAAAAGCGGCAGATTATGCTGCAGATGTGATCATGCGAGAAACACATCAAATCCATAACTATGCTGAAAACACCACAGCAACATATGACATAATTCCAGCACTGACAATAGTATATGCTATACATTTGTCTACTGTACACACATTTTCACCCCGCTAGAGACGATGTCTAGTTGTAACTTCATTTGGTGCTGTTCACTGATGTCTCTGCAGCGATTTGGTGGTCTCAGCCCAAGGTACAATGGCGACTCCACTACACCAGTCATTACAAATAGCATTATTTAGATTGTGCAGTGACAGGAGCCAATAGTCTTATTAGGTGGAACAGGGATAGGAGGTGTTTGGACAGTACATTATTTTCTGAAATTGGGCATTCCAAGACAGGAGCAGATCCCTGTGATATCTGTGTAAAGTCAATGGGCCGAATTTAAGAAAAGTGTTGCTGCATTTGATGCAGCAACACTTTTCTTGCGTCCCCCTAACACCACCATGTGTGCACTGTATTTATGATATGGCCCACAAGGGTGGTATTAAAAACGGCGTCAACATTTTTTACACCATTGTGGCGCTCTGCTCCCCTAGCATCAAATATTTTGATGCTAGTGGAGCAAAGTGCAAGGAGACCCATTGATTACATTGTGTGTGTCCTTTTAACCCCTGCTTTCAGCAGGCTTTAAAAATGGCACTAAAAATGGCGCAATGAAATCTTGTACATTTCATTGCGCCATATTTGTGGGTCTCCTTGCACCGGAGCACCCCCTTTGCATACATTATGCATGGCACATGCAGAATGTGGCACAAAGGGTCCCAAAGTGGTGCAATGCATGCATTGTGCCACTTTGTAGATATGGCGTGGTGATTTTGCAAGCCTAACGCCACATTAGCATAAAAAAATGACGCTAATGTGGCTCTAGGCCTCCTTAAATTTGGCCCAATGTATTTTAACTTCCAAGGAGATCTACATACCTTCATTGAATAAAGACTTCCTTGACTAAAGCAAAACTTGAATAAAAAAAAAAAAATGGAAGATGTCCATTCCTTTTTTTGTGTGAAATGCTATTATAGCCGTCAAGGACAGATTCTGGATACTGATTTTTTTAGGTCTCACCTACAGACATCTTTTAGCTGTATGTTGTCAAAATACCTTTTCTGGACCATACCAAAAATGATTTTCCTTATTATTCTGTGTTTTTCCCTCTCTTGGAGTGTAGCTTCTTCACCATCCTTTTGACTGGATGATATGTATCCTTCCACTGCTCATATTCCTGAACTACATTTTTCTTTTTTCTTCATCACTCCATGGGACTACATGTGTGTTCTTACTCTCTCCCTTATGTACTGCTTCCACTCTCAAATACCTGTCTCACAGTCTCAGTATTGCTCCCCACCCCTCCCTCCCTTCCTTTTTGTAAAGTCAAAACAAAATATGTATTTTTGGCATGATATGACTGAAGAGCAGACTTTAAGGGTTGTTTTTGCTTTATGACCTGTAATCCACATAGTGCCCAGAAGAATAGGCCTTGGTATATAAATACTTTCATGGCACTGGGGAGGAGGTGGCTGCTGCAGTCATTGAGCTGGCATTTAAGGCAGATGATTTACTTAGCATAACTAACAAGCATTGGCAAAGTCAATAGGTCTTGCCTACAGAAGAGCCATTGGTTTGGCAATGTGTTTTTGCCATGTTGTACACAAGTGTGGCTGCTGTTCAGCATGGCTAAATGTTAGTGGGATGGAGCGTCATAGAGTGGAGCAGGGGAGAAGTGTTGCAGAATGGATTTGTTGGATTGGAATGTCGTAGAGTGGAGTAGGGGAAGTAGAGTGTTGTAGTTTTGTGTGGAGAGGAGTAGAGTTCTGTGGTTCTGCTGCAGAGACTGTTGTAGAGTGTAGTGTCTTTGAATGTAGTAGTGTAGAGTGAAGTGGAGTGTGGTGGTGTGGAATATGGTGGAGTGGTTTGGAGTGGATTGAAGTTGTCTGGTAGTTTGGATTGGAGTAGAGTGGGGTGGATCGGATTGGGGTAGATTGAGGTGGATTTGAATGGGTGGACTGGATGGGGTGGTCTCAAGTGGGGTTGATTGAAATGGGGTGAGGTGGATTGGATTGGATTGTGGTGGATTGGAGCAGGTTAGATTAGATTGGACTGGGGTAGGTGGATTGCATTGGAGTGATAGAATGGGGCGTGGGGTGGATTGGATTGTGATGGATGGACTGGATTGGAATAGAGTGGTTTGGAGTGGGGTGAATTAGAGTGGGGTGGATTAGATTGGACTGCAGTGGCTTGGATTAGATTGAACTGGAGTGAGGTGGGTTGGATTGGACTGGAGTGGGTTGGAAAGGAGTGGGATGGATTGGAGTGGGCTTGATTGAATTCATGAGACTAGAGTGGGGTGGACTGGACTAGAGTGGGGTGGATTAGAGTGGGATGGATTGGATTGGAGTGGGGTGGACTGAACTTGAGTGGAGTAGAGTGGTTTGGTTTGGAGTAGTTTGGATTAGAGTGGAGTGGGGTGGATTGGAGTGGAGCGGGGTAGATTTGATGAAAGTGGGGTGGATTAGAGTGTGACACCCTGGCTGAAATGGATTGGACTGTAGTCAGGTGGGTTGAAATGAGGTGGGTGGATTGGTGTGAAGTTGACTGGAGTGGGGTGGGTTTGATTGGGGTGGATTGGATTGGGGTGGTGTGTGGTGGATTGGAGTGGGGTGGATTGCATTGATGTGGGGTGGATTGGATTGCAGTGGGTGAATTGGCGTGAGTGCGGTGGACTGGCCCTGGGGTGGACTGGAGTGGGGTAGAATGGAGTGAGGTGGTTTGGATTCAAGTGGCGTGGGTTGGAGTGAGGTGGATTGGATTGAGTTGGGTGGATTGGATTGATGTTGATTGGATTGGGATAGATTAGGGTGGGGTGGATTGGAGTGGCATGGATTGGAATGGTGTGGATTGGAGTGGTATGGATTTTTGGATTTTGGAGTGAAAGGAATTGAGTGGGGTCGACTGGAGTGGGGTGTATTGGATTGTGCGGAATGGCGTGTATATGAGTGGACTGGAAAGTGTGCAGTGATTTGTGGTGGAATGGACTGGAGTGGAGTTGGATAAATAGGACTGGTGTGGTGTGGCTTGAATTGGAGTGAGGTAGATTGTCTTGATGTGGGGTGGACTTTTTGGAGTTGGGTGGATTTTTGGAGTGAGGGGATTTTAGTGGGGTGAATCAGAATGGTGTGGGGTGAATTGGATAGGTTTTGGGTGGATTGAATTGGGGTGATTGGACTGGAGTGGGATAGATAAAAGTGGTTTGGAGTTGGGTGGATTGGATTGACGTGGGTGGATTAAGGTGGACTGAATTGGACTGGAGTGGTGTGTATGAAGATTAATTTGATTGGAGTGTGATGGATTGGAGTGGGTTCGGTGAATGGGAGTGGGGTGAATTGGGTTGAGGTGGATTGTATAAGAGTGGGGTGGAATTTACTGAAATGGGCTGGAATGGATTTGAGTGGGTTGATTGGGTTGAACTGGACTGAAATGGGTTGGATTGGTGTGGGGAGGATTGGACTGGAGTGGGTTGGATTGGTGTCGGGTGGATTGGACTGGAGTGGGGTGGATTGGATTGGAGTTGGGAGGATTGAATTGGGGTGGAGTGGGTTGAAATGGACTGGATTGGAGTGGGGTGGATTGTGGTGGGGTTGATTGGATTGGTGCAAGGTGGATTGGATTGGAGTGTATTAGATTGTATCGGGCTGTATTGGATTGTGTGAGGGTGGATTGGAATGGGGTGGATTGTGGTAGTTTGGAGGGGTGAAATTGGTTGGAGTGGGGAGGATTGGTTTGGGGTGAGGTGGATTGAAATGGGGCAAATTGGAGTGAGGTAGATTGTTTTAGATTGGAGTGGGGCAGATTGTTTTGGATTGGAGTGGGACAGATTGGAGTGGCACAGATTGTTTTGGGTTGGAATGGGGCAGATTGGAGTGGGGCGGATTGTTTTGGATTGGAGTGAGGCAGATTTTTTTAGATTCAGTGGGGCAAATTGTTTTGGATTGGAGTGGTGTTAATATTGGAGTAATTGATGTTGATGCACACAACAATACATTCATATATACAAACAAAGTTGCATCACCAACATTAGATTCCCCCTTCATGAACTCTCTGTCAACCCCGGCACGTATGTACATGGTCAGACAGGCTCTAAGACCTAGGCCTGCGGTTACTGACTACCAGATCACTGATGAGGTAAAATGTAGCCGGCAGACAAACAGATCACTTAAGCTTAGATCAGATCCCACAGATAGGCACAGCAACACCACAGTGGTTCAAGGAGATTGGCCCCAATAAAACAAACATGGCCTGGGGGGTTTGTGCATTCCCAAAAACACCACAAAGGTAGATGCCACATGTAGATTGGAACATTTAGCCAATCAGAACACAGCATACACAGCACACACAGTGACCACATGACCCCAGCCCGAACATCTGGACACGTACTTGCTGGCCCACATCGTGTCCACGCAAGATTGAGGCCCACCTACATTTGTTATCAGAGCCTTAATTGTGACTCCATAACAACTGTTTTCATTCATAACCAAGAAAGGAATGCTTTTTATTACTTCATGGTACTCAGAGAAATGTATAAAACTTTACTCCAAACTGATGCACATTGAGAGACAGTCCTCAGACCTCGGTTCTGTAACTCCTTACCTGTCCTTAATGTTTAATTAAACAAACTGTTCCTGTTTTGCCAGATGCCTCTTGTTTTTTGCTTTTTAAGGGTAAATTCACATTCAAGCAACACTTTGGTGTGCCAGAATGGAGCTGATTGGCTCTTCGGACCAGACTGCGACCGAAGGCTGGGGACCCCACCCGGACAGATTCACATTTGCTCAACAAGAAAGGTGAGCAGACTCCGCAATTTATTTGAAGTTTTGCTGAATCCATGTGGTGGAGTTCCATCTTGAAGTTACTGTCAGAAGGTTAAGAGACTACATCAGAGCCATAGTCCCAGCATTTGGTGCGTGGCAATCAAAGAAAAAGCATAACCTGTGGAAGTCACCTTTTTTAGATTGTCAGCATCAGGAAAGATGAATATTGTTTGAACAATTTTGAATATTGTTAGGAATGCTAATGTTGGACAATTGGCCATGACACAGATGGTACGCATAAGCCTTGGGTGTGATAAAGGGTCAGTACCTCTGTTCTAGGAGGTATCTTACTCTTGGACCGCTGGGCGTGACACCGATGGTATGCGTACGCTATGGGTGTGATGTAGGACCCACTTCTCAATCTTATTAGGCTAGAAGGGGTTTCTCAGTGCTATCGGTTTCTTAAAGCTGCTAGCATCTGAAAGAAGTGAGTGATGTGTTCGCTTGGTCCGCTGGGCATGACACAGATGGTACGCATAACCCCTGAATGTGACATAGGGTGTAATTCGAATGTTAGGGAACTAGAACAATTGGGATCCAGGAGATTAGGCATAGTTTCTGTTTAGCCAACAAGGGCCTATGGTTGTTGAAGTTATTCCTTTCTGTCTCCAAATAAATTGTTGTTATCTTGACCCCAGACCTGATATCGACAAGATTATCATGCTCACTTAGTCCCAAATACTGCACAGAGTTCTCCCTGGTTACAGGACAGCATGCACTAGGAGTGGGCTAAGGTATCTCTGAAAAGACTGTCCCCTTTATTTTTTTTGTGCATTGTCAGAGTTTCGTCATGCCGGTTGAAATTGTGTTGTTTTGTTGTAACGCTGGTAAATTAATGTGACTGTGTTTGTCTTAAGCACTGTGTTTTGTTGGTGATTTAATGTACTATGAAGGCATGCTATTTGCTACCAAAATCACACTTTTTCCTAGGTTGTGAGCCTTCATATCCATCGATATTAGTGTTTGTTAAATGTTTATTTTGATGCATCTGTGAATAACATTGATCTCATTAGATCTAGTAATCCCTGTGTGTATATTTCTCCATTAGCAGAGTAGAACTAGTAATCCCTGTTTACATATTCCCTGCTACCAGAGTAAAACTTAAAATTCTCTGAAAAAGAAAAGTTTGGCGTGTATAACTTAGGATCCACTAAAAATATACAAGCTTACAGATTAACTATCCACTAAAAATACTATCAAGATTTGTCATGGAATCCCCTTTAAAGCATATGTAAACCAGTTGCCCACACAGGCTAAAAAGCTTAGCTTGTTTTGCCACACATTATACACACACAGACACTAAGGCACACACGTTCCCCTGGTCAAAAGAGGAAACCTTTGACACCAACATAATTGAACACACAAGAACGCACACATACAAACTAAATACAGAGGGCAAAAGAAGGACAAAAGAGAAGCAATGCTAGAATTATTGGCAATCTTCAAGGAGGCCCAAGCTGATAACATTAACCTGCAGCCTGCAACACATCCGTACCTCCCCCGTCATATGTAGGTATGGAGGTGCTCTCCCCAATGCCTGCTATCCCTGCATTAGGTCACACCAATCTTCCAATCAAGAGAGCCTAGGGGGCCCCTACCAAACAACTTGCTGTTAGGTCTAGACATAACGAACGGGCCAATAATCCCAGGCACCCCCAGCACCACCCAAGTGCAGCGCTAGCTCCCTGAAGATCGACCCTCCATCCTTCGTGTTCAGGCCACCAAAGCTCAGTGGCACGGAGAACACACACTCCCACTGGTTCAGGGGAATGCACTAGATTAAGAGGGAGATTCATAGTAGTTCTGTACAATGATTCAACTAGCAAGGGTGTGGAGAGGGGTCCTAGTTCACCAGGATCTGCTGACAAGGGTGGAGCCACAAAGTATTCTCAGGTAGCCGAAGGAACAATAGAAAGTGAGTTTGAGGGCAGGTCCCGACTAAGAAAAGCAGCGCATAGCTCAGAACGAAGGAGGCAATCTAAGTGGGATTTCAAGGAAAGGTGTGAATTAAGGAGAGAGAGAGAGCTCACACTGTGGAAGCCCAACAAGAGAGTAGAGCAGCACACCCTCCAACAGAGGAGAGCAGAGGTAGACACAGAGTCCCAGTGGCGGGAGAATCCAAGGTAGAATGAGAGGGGAGGCTTTGACTGGGGTCCGAGCCTCACCAGATCACCAACGAAGGAGAGGGGCTGACCAGGAAATCAGGGACCAAGGTAGCATGATGCAAACTCAGCATAGACACAGGAGAACCAAGATGGCACCCTTGTGTGTGCACAAGGACAGCAGTGACGAAGATGTTCACTGCTCCCCCTGAACGTGCAGGACAGATAACTAACCCCAAGGGATATAGTAGCTTGAAAGGAAGGCAAGATCTTTGAACAACCATTCTGTCACCTGCTAGCCTGCTGGAATGAAGAAAGTGATCACTATGATAAACCCTTGCTGAAGGAGGGATCCTTCAAACCAGAGGACATGGCTGTTGCAGAAGGCTGTATCTGCCACAGAGCCGGAGATCCCATGTGGAACTTCCCTTACATGCAGGATTGTCTAAGAAGATGGAAAGCTATTTTGAGGAGAAACCAGTGCCCAAAGCGAGAATATGTTCATTATTCAGAAGGGCACGCAGGGGCCATCTATATGCCATGGGATCAGATGGAAAAGGAAGGGCTAAGAGCCAAACTGTTGCCGTTGTTGGATGAGGCAGGGAAATGGATCTTATCCTTTGAGAAGAACACAGCAGGAATAGCCCTCGTGATAGGCGATGTTAAAAGTCTGCTAAGCAGTATTATCAGAAAACAGACTAACATGGTGTTCGCCCGAGCCCGCATCCCAGCAATCACAAACACAAAGCGTGACGGGACACATTCAATTCATACAGGCACCAAATATGGTCGGCCCTGAGGGAAATGTTCTTTAACTGCCCTGATATAGGAGGGCTGATTGCAGAAACCATGGACCCTGGGGATACCAAAACCGATTTTCTAGACAGGATGAGAGAACAGTGGGGACATGAGACAGGACAGCCATGGACCGATATGGGCCCTCAGGTCTTGGTCTGCCCACCAAAATATATAGGCGGTCATTCTGACCCTGGCGGTAAAAACCGCCAGGGCCGTGGTCCGCGGGAGCACCGCCAACAGGCTGGCGGTGCTCCTTTGGGCATTCTGACCGTGGCGGTACAGCCGCGGCCAGAAGTGGAAAGTCGGCGGTGTACCGCCAGCTTTCCGCTGCCCAGGGGAATCCTCCATGGCGGCGCAGCTTGCTGCGCCGCCATGGGGATTCCGACCCCCATACCGCCATCCTGTTCCTGGCGGTTTCGGCCGCCAGGAACAGGATGGCGGTATGGGGTGTCCTGGGGCCCCTGGGGGCCCCTGCAGTGCCCATGCTAATGGCATGGGCACTGCAGGGGCCCCCGTAAGAGGGCCCCACTTAGAATTTCAGTGTCTGCTTAGCAGACACTGAAATTCGCGACGGGTGCTACTGCACCCGTCGCACCCCTTCCACTCCGCCAGCTCCATTCGGAGCCGGCTTCCTCGTGGAAGGGTGTTTCCCGCTGGGCTGGCGGGCGGCCTTTTGGCGGTCGCCCGCCAGCCCAGTGGGAAACCCAGAATGACCGCCGCGGTCTTTTGACCGCGGTACGGTCTTCTGGCGGTTCCCGCTTGGCTTGGAATCACCCCCATAGTGTTTTGGACAGAGTAGTAGGGCTGGATACCAAACCTTAGCTTGCGATACAAGCGCACATTTTGCATTTTCACAAACGGAAAGAGGCAAAGGACAGGGAAAAACAGGAGCAAGCCCAGAGAGACATCACTAAGTTGATCCAACATAAACTGAGGAAGACTGTCATTGAGGGAGCCATGTTGGCCGCAAGCGTGTAAGTGGCAACAGCTCTGAAGGGTGCTCCACCGCCAAACCCCAGCGGGTTTCAATATTGCTACAACGTTAGATACCAGGGAGGATGGCTACAATCAGACCCTATATAATGTAACTATTCCCATATAATGGGCCACATGGTAGACAAATGCTGGCTAAGGGCACATCACAAGCAGAAATCGATGAGCCAGGTCCAGGCCCTGCAGAATTTCCATCCACAGAACCGAGCCCAGGAAAACCCGACTGTACCTTACATTCAGCCACAGGAAAGTCAGTCCACTGCCGCACCACTGCTACAGGGGTCAGGTAGTTGGGCCAATACATGGCATCAGCAACCACAGACAGGAACCCAGCTCAACAAGGACCAGGGCCAAAGCCGCAGCAGGGAGGGCTAAATGTTTGAGGAAGCAATGCCTTCGCGCAGATGCTCAGTAAATCCTAATATCCCCAATGCAAAACATCCAATTCACACACACCTTAAAATTCCACACAGTAAAACTCAAGACATAGGCAAATGAGACCACATTAGAGATTTAAACCTTTAATTGCATTCGGGAAGCTCAGCGTTGCAATGCGGTTGATGCTCGGGTATCCTCACTAGAATCCGCTATTCAGGGTGCCTGGGGAAGCCTAGGCCCCACTCTGCTGCTGATCCCTGAGAGTGGGGTCAGTTGGCCCCAACCCAGAGGTAGGGCAGTCTTACGAAGGGGGGCATGGCAGCTCCCCAACCAGTGCTTAAAATGCAGGCACCTAGGTCTCTGCACCCAAAAGTCAAATGGGACAGGTTCCAATTGTCAAGTCAAAAAGGCCCCATTCTCGGGCACCCAGCCGGGACCAAAAGTTCTCTTTGTTGTGAAGTCCCAGCAGCAATAGAGCCCACAGAAAGTTAACAGCCTCCAGTCCAATGGAGGCCCCCTTTTAGTTCCAAAATGAAGCTGTCCTCCAGTGTCCAGATTCAGGATTCCCTACACTTGGGATAGCAGAGACCCCATAACCTCCACTGCACATGAACTAGTTCTGACAGACTGTGAAACACTGCATGACACCAAGCCAGTAGAGAGGGAAGGGGTTCACTAGACCATCCAACAGTCTCAGTCCATTCCCATATTTTGGACAGACTTCGATGAGTTCTTGGCCTTGCTCCAGACTTTCTAAAGGTCAATATTTTTGCCTCCACTTTTCCCTCGAAGTTTTCCAAGTAGCAGCCGGGACCTGCTAGATACCAATAAGATATGGTCCAAGGGAGAGGTGGTTCCAGGTAAAAAGAGAGCCCAACAGATCCATCATAACTCCGAGCAGAATGGAACACAGCGATACGCTCACCCCTGCATCAGGCCTAGCAATCCGCTAACATGCAAGGCCTCACACACACCATCCGAAGGAAGTAACAATCCCAATTGAGAACACCACAAATCAGAGGCACATGGGGGCCGCGGACCAACTCTTCAACCCCCTCTGGTTCTTGACAATTAAAATAACAGATCTTGTGAAGGTCTAGGGAAGCACCCAAAGAATGAATAAAAGAAGCCCAAAGGTAGCTCAAAGGAAACCTATAGAAAAGGGCGTAGCTGAGACACCTGGCACCTCTTGGGAGGGTCACATTTTACGCCACATGTTGGGACTCGAGGGGCACACACATGACCAACATTCAGCGTGACATGCCTTCTCTTTATACATCCTCTGCGAACGTGTAGGTAAAAAAAAAAACGCCAACACCAATGTCACCTCCATGCACACACTAGGGTACTGGATGGCTGGTGAAACTGAGCTGCAGTTAAAAATTAAAATTACTCACATGCGCACGAGAATCACTCGATAAAACATTCTTACAAACATACACGTAGTTAGGCACAGAGGGGGGAAGGCCCAACAGCCCATAAAAATTAAATATGTTCATAAACACTAACCCATTTTTTCAAAATTAGGTTCCCTGAGTGGGGCCACCTTCCAGTGTCTTACTAAAATCATGGAAATCACACCAATTCCTAGGAACAAATAGGCAATGCAAAGATGTAATGTTTTTCTTTCATAACAGCCAAACGTAGCTCTTGCCCAATAGTTCTGCAGTCAAGCCTCTAAGTGCACCACCTCTACTGCAGACCATCACATCCTCAGTGGCCGGACCAGTACCCCAAATAGGATTGAGAGCCTCAAACTGCTCCAAGAACTTTCCACATCAATACCCCCAACGGTCTCCCTAACTACACACTACTAAAAAGCGTGTTTACTGAACAGTTTACAACCAAGAACCTCCCATCACCAGAAGTCCATGGTCATCTCCACCAGAATCATCTCAAGACCCACAATGTTTTACAAGTTATGTGTTTTCATACATTTATATACCCTCTGTTTACTAGGGTTGCTACTGCATCCATCCATTTCTAAAGAGCCTAGTCTTATGGAGTCTATTCAGAAAATCTCACCTCGCTTGCGTAAGGACCTCTCCCACGTCACCTATGATTACACCGCATCAAACACGAGCACTCCACACCCACTACAGGGCGCCTTTTTACACAACACGTGTCATCAGCACATGACTGCTGTGGATTCTAAGACATCAGCCGGGTCATGTTACGTCTGTTTGCTGACCCCACATGCAGTAAGCGCTCATAGGCATTATTTATCCCAAAAGGTAGCCCCTGAAAAAGCAAAATGCCTTCCCCATCTCTTCTATGTAGGATTAAGCCCAAACTACAACCTGATAGAGTAGAGCCCCATGGGGCAGCAGTAAATCTGACCACTACAAGACCAATCCTGTAGCACTGTTCTTTATCATCATGCCTAGTGATTTCTAAACTGAGCTAGATGGGATGTGCAGAAAGGGAGCTATAAGGGGGAAACTGTTGGGCCCCAAGATTTTCCAGAGAAGAGATTCTTGGAGGTAGCAAAACTACCTAACCAGTTCACAAACGCATCCATTCTCTGTTCCATCTGTGGTCCCAGAATGGCCCTTAACGCATCTGGGTCTGTCTTTGTTAACAACAAGTGGACTTCAGACATGAAGTTTTAGTGCAGGGCAATCCACCTCGATGACATGAACAGAAATGAGTCTCGTAGGGGAGGGATGAATAATAGCATAGATACCCCGTGTCAGGAGATATGGGACTCTGAGATATATATGTACACGTTGATTGAAGGGAAGGAGCAACCCCTAATTTACTGAATTTCATGCTGTATTCCTTATGTTTCAAAGGCAAAGGAACAATTCTGCTGGCTATGAACGAAAAATGTGGCATAATCTTGCACATTCCACACATGCAATGGGGCACCTCCACGCTGACGGACACTTACTGGCAATGCAGAAAGCTTGCATACACTTAGCTTGTCCCTGAATGTCATGGCCTCTGCTTCCTCATCACCATACACACCTCAACCCTGGCCATCCTAGGAGAAGATCTGTCAAAACTGTACCAACACCCGGTGGGGGAGAAGATACCTCTGTTCCATCAGGCTTCAGAGAAAATAACTGCTGAATATTTTGGTTGGGCTCAGTATAAGGACATTCTAGAGGAATTCAGACTTTTCACTGAAGCCCAAGTATTGGCAGGAGGGTCCATACACTTCTTCACCTTGCAGACAAAAGAAAACACTCACTGGTTGCAAATAACCCAGTGGGAAATGCTCAAAATGATGAACAACACTGAGTTCAGCCTTAATGCAATCAAGGAAGAACTGAGAGCCATCTGCCTCACGGTGATACAACATCAGTACATGTTGGACTTGATGACCACAATGAAGACTGGGGTGTGCATTAAGATTGGTGAATCTTGCTATACATTCATACTGGCAATGACATGGACAATAGGACTCTGACTCTTGCCATCCACACATTTTACTGACTACGAAAAGATGTGTGAAGAGGGAGGTGTCTCTGAGCAGTAGTGGTTCATGAACTGATTCTCCCAGTTCCCCCGGTTGCTAACCTGTCTGTGCACATTATTGTTGCCCGTTTTCATTGTGTTACTGTTTTTGTGTGGTTTCCTGCAAGTGGGGATTTTCTGTTGTAATAACATAGTCCTCAGATTGGGTAGAAAGCCATCAGCTAGGGAAATGGGGCAAGAAGCTCCTAACAATGTGACCGTCATGACGTGTAGGTTTGATGGTGTAGTTGAAAACTTGAGGCAGGAATGTTAATATTGGAGTAATCAATGTCGATACACACAGCAATACATTCATAAACACGAACAAAGTTGCATCACCATTATTAGATTCCTCCACTGTGAACTTTTCGTCAACCCCCGGTACAGAGGTATGTGGTCAGGCAGGCACTGAGACCTAGGCCAGAGGTCACTGACTCACAGGTCACAGGTGGGGTAAAATGTAGCCAGCAGACAAACATGCAAACAGGAAACTTAGATCAGGTCCCACAGATAGGTGCTGAAATTTCAGAATGGTCCCTGGAGATTGGCCCCAATAAAACACATATGGAAAGAGGGGTGTGTGTATTCCCCAAAACACCATAAAGTTAGATTTGACATGTGTTTAGGAACACTTAGCCAATCAGAACACACCACACACTGCACATGCAGCGACAACATGCCCCTCCAGCTGGACATCTGGACATGTACTCGCTGGCCCACATTGTGTCCACGCAATATCGAGTCCCACCTGCATTTGTTAACAGTTCCTTAGTTACGACTACATGACAACTGTTCACATTCTTAATCAAGATAGGAAGTTTTTTTAAATTTCTTTATGGTACTCAAAGAAATGTGTCAAATCCTACTTCAATCTGATGTACATTAAGAGACAGTCCTCAGACCCCGGTTCTATAACTGCTCTCCCGGCCGTAATCTTTGATTAAACAAACTGTTCCTGTTTTGCCAGATTCATCTTGTCTTTTGTTTTATGAGATAAATTCACATTCAAACAACAGTGGGGCAGATTGTTTTGGATTGTAGTGAGGCAGATTGTTTTGGATCAGAGTTGGGCAGATTGTTTTAGAATGGAGTGGGGTGGATTGTGGCAGATTGGATTGGAGTTGGGTGGATTGGATTAGGGTGAGGTGGATTGAATTGGATTGGGGTAGATTGTATTGGGGTAGATTGTATTGGGGCAACTTGGAGTGGGGCGGGTTGCAGTGAGGCAGAATGTTATGGACTGGAGTGGTGTGGATGAGAGTGGGGTGGATTGGAGTTGGGCTGATTGGAGTGAGGCAGAATGGAGTGGGGCAGATTGCTTTGGATTTGAGTGGGTCAGATTGGAGTAGAGTGGATTGAAGTTGGGCAGGTAATTTTGGATTGGAGTGGGTCAGATTGGAGTGGGTTAGATTGGATTTGGGTGTATTGATTGGGATTACAGTGGGGGAGATTGGAGGGTGGTGGATTGGAGTGGGGCAGATTGTTTTGGATTGGAGTGGGGCAGATTGGAATGGGACAGATTGGAGTGGTGTATATTGCAGTAGGGCAGATTGTTTTGATTGGAGTGGGGCAGATTGGAGGGAGCCAGATTGTATTGAATTGGAGTGGAGCAGATTGTCTTGGATTGAAGTGGGGAAGATTGGAGCAGGGGAGATTTGTTTTAGATTGCAGTGGGGCAGATTGTTTTGAATTGGAGTGGGACAGATTAATCTGGATTAGAGTGGGGTAAATTGAGCAGGGTAGTTTTTTTAGATTGGAGTGGGGCATATTTTGTTAGATTGCATTGGGCAGATTGGAATGGGGCAGATTGTATGGGACTGGAGTGGGGCTGAATGTTTTGGATAGGAGTGTGGTAGACTGGAGTGGGGCAGATTGGAGTGTGGTAGATTGTTTTGGACTGGAGTGGGCAGATTGGTTTAGATTGAGTGGCCCAGATTAAAGTTAGGCAGAATGGATAGGGACAGATTGTTTTGGATTGGAGTGGGGCAGATTGTTTTAGATTGGAGTGGGGCAGATTGATTTGGATTGATGTGGACAGATTGGAGTGGGACAGCCTGGAGTAAGGCAGACTGTTTTGGATTCAAGTGGGCCAGATTGGAATAGAGAGGATTGAAGATGGACAGGTTGAGTGGGGTAGATTGTTTTGGATTGGTGTGGGGCAGATTGTTTTGGATTTGGCATGGGGCAGATTGCTTGGGACTGGATTAGGGTGGATTGGAGTAAAGCAGATTATTTTGGTTTGGAGTGGGCCAGATTGTTTTGGATTGGAGTGGGACAGATTGGACTGGGGTAGATATTTTTAGATTTGAGTGGGGCAGGTTGTTTTGGATTGGTGTGAGCAGACTGGAGTGGGGCAGATTGTCTGGGATTGGAGTGGGGCAAATTGGAATGGGAAATTTTTTTGAACTGGCATGGGGCATTTTGGAGTGGGTCAGATTGATTTGGTTTGGTGTGGATAGATTGTTTTGGATTTGAGTGGGGCACATTGTTTTGATTGGAGTGGTGCAGATTGGCGTGGGGCAGATTGTTTTGGATTGAAGTGGTCAAGAATTTTTTGGATTGGAGTGGGGCAGATTGTTTTAGATTGGAGTGGGGCACATTGTTTTGGATTTGATGTGGGACAGATTGTTTTGGATTGGAGTAGATCAGATTGTTGTAGACTGGAGTGGGGCAGATTGTTTTAGATTTGAGTTGGGGGGATTGGTGTGGGTGGGTTGGGAAGATTGGCATGTGGTGGATTCAAGTGGATGTGCATGAGTGGTTTTGTTTTGAGTGGGGAGGTTCGCTTTGGTCTGGGGTCAATTGGTTTAAGTGGGGTTGATTATTGAGGGGCGAGGTGGGGTGGATTGTCTTGGATTGGAGTGGGGCTGATTGATTTGGATTGGGGTGTACTGCATGATTATGTGTTAAAGCATAGTTTTGGAATTACACATAAAAAATAAACAATATTGTTTCCCAATATTTAGAGCAAGATAGTCATCATCTTTTGAGAACAGTGGCCACAAGCAAATACATTAGTAAGCAGTGAGAAAAGAGGACTGGTCAAAGTCAAAGAAAAGAGTTAACTATAGAAAATAAATCTTTGCTATTTTGTTTGCCCTGCTGGGCATGTTTTTCCAGTCACACACCTTCTGCTTTCAGGGCCCTAGAAGTTAAAAAGAAGTACCACTATCATGTCAGGAGCAGTGGACGGGCACTGATTAAGGTGAATCAATCAGTGCTGGGTCCCTGTTCCATAGAGAGGAAGAAAAATGATTCTTGCACTGGAGTTACAAATTATGAGACTTTAAATTAGAGTGCCACATAAGCTGACAAATGGGAAACAATGTGCAGTCTCCAAGCCCTTTTTAGTTAACAGCAGATTCTCGCAAGCAAGATGCATGTGCTAGTACATGCTCTCGCAAGCTTGACCCTAAAAAGGAGATGTCTTTTGACCTAGAAGACTATATAGCTGTTCCCTGTGTTACTGCAAAAGACCAAATGGTTGGAGCAATTGTTTCTGTTCTGAGTCCAGTGAAAACGAAATTAGGCCTTATCAAACGTTTTGCATTAAATTGTGATACTTCCATATTCTTTTTTTAATTCTGGTTAGAGTTTTCTTAGAGAAAAGTAACAGGTTATCTATGCAATTTATAAACATTGAAAATATTGAATTTATCATACAAGCTTGAAATACATAAAGATATGTTTTCTTTTCCTTCAGGCTATTGAAATATTTTTTTAAGTAATGCCTTACAAACAAACATTACCAAAGCCAATAGCTTAACATTCACATTGTAACAGGGAGACCTGTTGGCTTTGCCAAGGCTTGTTCTTCCTTCTCATGAACTATCAGCTCAGATATTCTACAAGGCAGACTCTAGCATTAGCTTAAATGCTGCCATGTTCGTTACACGCAGAGCAGTACACAAAATGTAAACTCACTATTGTACATGGGGGAAAGTGAGTTCGGGCGTGTTGGACCTGGCCCTTTTTGTAGAGTCATCCCCAAACTTTTTGCCTCCATCCTCCTATTTTTTTCTGACCAGTTTATGTTGGCTTTTAGGACTCTGGGCACTTTACCTCTGCTAACCAGTGCTAAAGTGCATATGCTCCCTTTCTAAATTGTATTGGTGATTGGTTTATTCCTGATTAGCATATTTGATTTACTAGTAAGTCGCTAATAAAGTGCACTAGAAGTGCCCAAGGCCTGTAAATCAAA
Source organism: Pleurodeles waltl (assembly GCF_031143425.1). Lineage (NCBI taxonomy): Eukaryota > Metazoa > Chordata > Amphibia > Caudata > Salamandridae > Pleurodeles > Pleurodeles waltl. The sequence goes on from NC_090443.1 coordinate 157,685,563, forward strand.
TGCTACTAGTGGTCCTGCAGTACCGATTGTCCAACCCACATGAGTAGCCCTGTAAACATGTCTCAGACCTGCCACTTCAGTGTCTGGAGGTGCAGTTTTGCACTGCCAATTCAAACTGGCAATCTTTGCTAGACCCTAATCTTTCCTTTTACTACATTTATGTCACCCCTAAGTTAGGCCTTAGGTCTCCCCATGGGCAGGGTACAGTGTATTTAAAAGCTAGGACATGTACTGGTGTGTTTCACATGCTTGTTTTTCCAAGGGCTTGAAGTAGAGCTTGCCTCCTGTTGAAAGTCTCAGGGATGTCAAAGACTCCAGCTTCATCTACCTACAGCACTGGAAACTGTATGTTTTGTGCTGCAACAGAAGAAAAACCACTGCAACCCCATCAACTGCCTGCACCGTGACCTGACAACGCCACACAGAGCTTTGCCTAGCACCACAACCCTGGTCTCACCAGTGCTGCCACCTGACACTGTCACCGAGCCGCTGCTTGCACCGTGACCTGCGGGCCCAGCATTCTGCATCCCCTTGGGATCCCCGACAATGCTCCACTCTTCCCCTGAGGCCTGAAAACACTGCTAGTACGACACACCATCCTGTCCTGCACCGCAGGCCCTGGTCCACTGACACCAGCGCCATCAACTCCAGTGTCATCAACAGATGCCCCTGTATGCACCACGTTTCGCGTGCACTGCATGGAGCCCACACCGTGCCGCACCTCCGCATTGGGCCTACTGACTACAATGCTTCAGCAAGGACAATGGCGCTGCCTGCACCGTGACCTGTGGGCACCACACGTCACATTGTACCCCGACGCCATCCACGCCAGCACTCCTGACTTCATCATCAGCCCGCAGTTCGATCTGCAATGCATGTGACTTCGAGGGCCTGAGGATCACCGCACCGACCTATGGAACAAACACCTGCGACGCCAGCGAGACCGCACTCCGGATCTCATCGTGAGGATCACGACGCCCTACATTTCCAAGGTACTATTTGTGGGTCTTCCCGTAGCTGGCCCGCGATGCTACGGATGGCCTGAACTGTTGGATTTCTTGTTTACAACACCGTAATGGCCCCAGATGGAGCTATGGGCTTCAAGGAACTGTATTTTTAAGTGAATTCTTGCAAAATTCATATCTTTATTACCGTATGTTGGAATATTCTCCTTTTGGTCTTGTTTTACACAGATAAATATTGGCTATTTTTCTAAAACTGGTGTGGTGTCCTTATGTAGTGTTTTCACTATATTACTGAGTGTTATGTGCAAACACTTTACACATTGCTTCTGAGATAAGCCTGACTGCTCATGCCAAGCTACCAAGGGGGTGAGCAGGGGTTTTCTGAGCTGTGTGTCTCCCTTATCCTGACTATAGTGAGGGTCCCTACGTGGACAGGTGGCAAACCGACTGCCAACTATAGACCGCATTTCAAACAGGGGGCTGGTAAACAAAATATATGTGGGTGTTCTGTTATTTTGAAGAAAGATTTATGTGGTGCTGAATTGCTATTAGCAAGTCTCAATGACTAGGTCAGAGACCGGAACTCTCTGTGTTCTGTTGCAGGCTGTTTGCTATGGTGGTTGGTGCTGTTGTGAGCTGGATGATAGTAACTAGCTATTTGGAATATCTCTGAGTTGTTTTGCACGTGTGCCCAATGTTCTGACTAGAGTGGTCTGTGTGACCAAGTGAAATGGTTATGGGCCATGCGACTTTAAAATTTGGATGTAACTTACACGTCTGCTCTCCTAATGCATCTCCAAGAACTGTGCACCATTAGGGAGTTGTTTATTATTGTTTGTAATGTTGTGAACTTCAGCAGTTGTGTTTGTGTGTGTACAACTAATTAGCTGAAAGTTAATAAATATCTTAATGAGGATGTTGTATTGAAGGTTTCAGAGCCATTAAAATATTACCTTTCCTATCTCCACCAGCGAACTTGTGCATTCCACCATTTGTCAACAGGTGATCCATCTGTACTCTGGCACAATCTTAAAAATGCTACTTTCTCTATGAGTTAAAGTCCAGGTTTATCATTACCTTATTAATAGATTGCATTGTAAGCTGGTCATACCCAGGGTGTCCGAAAATGACCTGCCTAATAAATGCAAATTGGATGCCGTTGAAAACGGAAAACATGTTTTCTAAAGAAAGCGTAACCATTAAAGTACAAAATGCGTCCCATTTGGGAACATATCTGGCGGAGCAGGCATCGATCCTCTTGAGTACTGCCTGCTCCCCCCGAATCCATCGACATGATTTACAAATGGAAAGGTGTTCCGAATGAACACCTTCGTCACTGACACTCAGTGTCCACCCCGACTCCATAGTCGGTGACTAAGCAATGGTTGTAGCTGCAGATGTGGTCCCAAACCTCTGAGACATTCCTTTCCGGATCAGAAATATAAGGAGGAAGCCCCTTACAAGCCCTCTCCTACTTGTGATTCAGAAAGGATGACAAAAACATTTTTATGAATCCAAAATATTTTTTCAGCTTCTAAAAGGGCTTTAGTATATTAGGAAAAGCCAGTGTGTGTTGCAAAGCCTGTTATTTTGCTAATCGAAGGGTCTGCAACCACAAAAGGACTTCGTATAGTTGGCCCTTTGTCCGTAATCACAATTCTGAACACAAATACACATTGAGATCCAATGTTTAGATATCAGGTATAGAAGCATTTCTCGACACAGGCCCTTGATGTGGAACAGAGACCCTTTTATATGCATTTCCAAATGACATGCAGCGAACCCGCTCTAGAGTATGAGACACTGTCAGATCTACTTTGACCATAAAAGTCAAGGAATGTATCTTTGCTCTACTTTAATCACAGCAGTTACAAGTTTCACAAAGAGAATTCCCTTGTGAGTGTTAATGCGTTCAAACACTTATTTCTGACATTACACATTGACTAATGAGTTCTGCATCCTCCATTGCACTTCACAGGTCACTAATGTACTCCGTGAACTCAGTGAACAAAGGATGAGTGAGCCGGACAAGGATTTCAGACCTGGCTCACTTAGCTGTTATTCTCCTCAGAGGAGGGTGTTCTCATCTGTGTGATATAACTTCGAATGGCACATTTTGAGATACACCCCTGAAATTTGGTTATCTCAGCGATGACTTTGATGGTGCAAGCCGCTCTAGCATTTTATCTTCCTATAAAACTGGTAGAGGCTAGTCGAGTCCTTAAATGATGTCACCCTAAAACTGCCTTGCATGATCATTTTTAGCTGACTCCCTGTTACTCTGCTAAAAGTCCTTAGGATTATTTTAGCGTCCTAAATGCACCAAACACTTAAAGACTAGAGTGTGATCTCCTTTCCATCCCACTTTTGGGGGGTGGTTGTTCGACTTCGTCGGTGTTTGGGAGTGTGTGTTGTTGGAGACTCAGCACAAGCACACTATACTATATAGCTTTCCTAGCCTAGCACCTAGAGCAGAAGTGGCATTACAACAGGGTCTAGACATGTCACAGATTCTCTATGTCTGGCTTCTCTCCACTGAATGCCTCTAATACCAGGAGCCTCCCAAGAGCACACCAGTATTTCCCCTTATTGGTCATTTGGCTCAATGTTTAGGAATATTTGAAGTCTAGCACGTGTTAGATCTCCACTACAAGCTACAACTATTTGTTGTTTTGTGCACATCTTGAAAGGGCTATCCAGTGTAGATACAGAAACAGAGTTATCTTCAACCCCTCAACTGCTGGGCTCTCCCGACCACCCTTCCCTGTTGCTGAGCCCTTTTTTGGTGATTTGGAGCAGTTGGAGCTTAGGGCTTCATAAACTTTATTCCACATAAGGTATTCACACGAAATTTGGGTCCCTTTTGTCCAACATCCTGGGAATTCTAAAGGTACCCCAGGTTTGTGGATTCCTCTCGAGAAAATAAGCAAAATATAGCCACATTTTGAGGTTTTTTGAGAAAAATAGGGCTAAAGTTCCCCTGATAAAAGTGTCTGTTTTATTTTTCCTAAAAATGGTTTCAATGAACGGTTTGTTTTGCTAAAGTTACCAACTTCCCAGCTTTCAGAAACATGCAGAGCTGAATGAAGAAAGCATTTTTTTTTACCACAGTTTTGGCATTTTCAAAGAGGTAGCCAAGTTTAAGATCGAGCGCGCAAGCTCTTTGACCTGTTGTACGTATTGTGGGCTTATAAACATGCCCATGTCATGCTCATCACTTTCACTCGTTCATGGGCTTGCCTTTCAAAAATCACCAGATGTCATTGGTAAATGCTTTACGTTTGTCCTGCCTTGCAGCTGTTTTTGTCACACCTTTAGACTGCTCCAGTTACATGGATTATTGCACCATTGCCGATATACTTCAGCGTGGGAGAACTATTTCCTTTGTCTCTCCCCTTCATGGTTATTGGTGGCCATGGCACCAACAGCACGAACAGGCAAAGCATGGTGAGCTAGATTGGCGGTATTGGAGCGCTTGTCACATTGTTCACAGTTCCCTAATCAGAGTCATTTCTTGAGGTTCTCCACTTAAAACACTTGAAATTGGTAAATGCTTTACCTAAAACAGAAATCCTCAAAGCAAAAGCGGTTCCCCTGGCACAATGGGAGAGCCAATACTACAATATTTACTGTACTCAGGAAAACTCAACCCATAATGCTTTGCAGACCATTACTTTTACAAAACATTTTTGCTCACAACTCTGCCTGTGGTGGTCCTAGGACAATGGGATTACCACCAAAATCGTTCACAACAACGTGCTCTTTCTGTCTACATCACCTTTGGGTCCCCACGCTAGGTTAGTGGGGACTCCAAAATAATAATCCCTCTCACCATTCAGTAGCGCTTTAAACTTTTTCATGGTGAAGTTTCACTTGATAGCTGGGAAGAGCTTGTGGTTTAAAGTCCTTGCTTGTAATATCATTATTATAAACTTGCACTATGCACTTTAGGGGTTAACTGTGTTGTTTATTGCCATTTTCTTTTTGTGTGATTCTTTTCTCTAGTGGCTAACTATATAGTTACATGACCAATGTTTCTTGCACATGCTATTTTCATTGTGGTGTCCTCTAGGGGCTGTTCTAAGCATTACTTTCATTTCAACTTAGTAAAATATTTGTGGCACTGAAACTTGTCCCATAATGCTTGCCTGCAGGGCATTACTTTTACAAAACATTTTAGCTCATAACAGCCTGTGGTGGTCCCAGGACAAAGGGACCACCTTCAAAACATTGACCACAATGAGCTCCTTCTCTCTACATCATCTCTGGGTCCCCTCACTATGTTAGTGGGGACTCCAAAATAATAACCCCCTAATGCCATGCATTTTTTTTTTTTTTTTTAAGTTGTCTCATGACTGAAGCTATTGTTTTACAGCTGAGAAAAGTTATGGTTTATGTGCTGTGTTTATAGTATTATTAGAATAGTCTTGGAAGCCTTGAAAATGAAAATGTTTAATGCACTATGGGAGTCATTCCGACCCTGGCGGTCCATGACCGCCAGGGCCGGGGACCGCGGAAGCACCGCCAACAGGCTGGCGGTGCTTCCTGGGCCATTCTGACCACGGCGGTAAAGCCGCGGTCAGAAAAGGGGAACCGGCGGTTTCCCGCCGGTTTTCCCCTGGCCCAGGGAATCCTCCATGGCGGCGCTGCTTGCAGCGCCGCCATGGGGATTCCGATCCCCTTCCCGCCATCCCGTTCCTGGTGGTTGGGCAGTGCAGGGGCCCCCTAACAGGGCCCCATAATGATTTTCAGTGTCTCCTTTGCAGACACTGAAAATCGCGACGGGTGCCACTGCACCCGTCGCACCCCAGCAACTCCGCCGGCTCCATTCGGAGCCGGCTTCATCGTTGCTGGGTCTTTTCCGCTGGGCCGGCGGGCGGCCTTTTGGCGGTCACCCGCCGGCCCAGCGGGAAAGCCAGAATGGCCACAGCGGTCTTTTGACTGCGGTGCGGTCATTCGGCAGTTCCCGCCAGGCGGGCGGCTACTGCCGCCCGCCGCGGTTGGAATGACCGCCTATGTCTTCCAGGGGCTCAGGATATGGTTGCACTGCATTATTTCTTCCGTTTCCTTTTTATGTGGTTATGCTTTTTAAGGGCTGTCTGTATGGTTACAAGACCATGGGCAAGATGTATCAAAGGTTTTTACTTATTCTATGTCTATGGGAAAATGTGTTCATACATATGGCCCCATGTTTCTTCGAAATGCTATTTTTATTGTAGTGTTCTCTAGGGGCTGATCTGAGCATTGCAGTCAACATACTATAATATTTGCAGCATTGAAACTCGCCCCATAATGCTTAACAGGGCATTACTTTTACAAAGCATTTTTGCTCTTAACTCAGCCTGTGGTAGTCCTTGGACAATGGGACCACCTTCAAAGCAGTCTATTTACATCATCCCTCGTCCCCACACTAGGTTAGTGGGGACGCCAAAATAATAACCCCTCTCACTAGTCAGTGTTTTTTTTAAGCTTTCTCATGACTAAAACCTTTGTTTTACAGCTGGGAGAAGTTTTGTTTTAAAGGCCTTGCTTGTAATATCATTGTAGTAGGCAAGTTAGCCCTAAAAACACACTTTAGAGGCTAAGTATTTTGTTACACTTCAATACTTATTCCTGTTTTCCCATGGGGTTATTCCCTCTAAGAGTTAATAATATTTTTACATGACCTTGTTTCTAATAAAAAATAATATTGTTATGGTACCCTCGAGGGGCTGTTTTGAGCATTACAGTCTAATGCCAAAAGTGTTTTTCTGATAAAGGTTAATATAATAATTGCATATGTTTTAATAATCTCTCCTTATTACAATTATGACCATAATTCAGGCCAACTTAACATCCTTATTACACTATGGCTGTTTGAACTCTCTTAATATGTTTGGGTGACCCTTCTAGTTTATTTCTCTTCTGTGGCTGTCTTGTGTCGTTTATGGGGGAATTATGTTAGCCAGCCAGCAACTCTGTTGATGGGGTGGTGAAAGTGGCATTCTATTGGAATTAGCATGATTAGCATGGCAGATTTAAATGAGGATGCTGAAAGGCAACATTTTCATTTTTTGCTGCAGTCAGAGGAAGAAAGTAAATGGAAGTGCTTAAGTTATAGAGTGAGGGGCTCTTAATTATGCCCCCAACTGTTGAAAAAAAAGACATATTGGAAATGAGTGTGAAAAAAATAGCCATTGTGGCAAAGGTTTCAACTGTATTTTTTGGTCAAGATGGCCAATTTACAAAAAGCAACATACCATTATGTCCACTGGACCCTTTTGGTTGCAGGTATATATGTTTTGTAGTTTCTCAACTCAAGGTACCATAGGGTGAAATATGTAGATTGATAATGGGTATCAAGGAAACGTATTTCTGAAATGGGCAAAAGATTTGGGGGCATATTTATACTCTGTTTGCACCGAATTAGTGTCATTTATTTTTACTCTAATTCGGTGCAAAACTAACTCCATATTTATACTTTGGTGCTAGACCCCTCTAGCACCAAATTTATGGAGTTAAAGTCATTTTTTGAAAGTGGAGACCTACCTTGCTTTAATGAGATGCAAGGTAGGCGTTCCCATGCAAAAAATGACTCTATGGCCTTAACGCCATATTTAGGGGCATATTTATACTCTGCGGCATATTTATACTCTGTTTGCACTGAATTAGCGTCATTTTTTTTACTCTAATTCGGTGCAAATCTAACTCCATATTTATAATTTGGTGCTAGACCCATCTAGCACCAAGGCCCTGATTTATACTTTTTTTGCACCGCATTAACGTCATTTTTTGATGCAAAAGTGGCGCAAACTTACAAAATATTGGCCCTTATTTATACTTTTTGCTGCAAAACTGCACTAACTCAGTTTTGCACCCAAAAGTTTAGCACCGGCTTGCACCATTTCTGTGCACCAGCCGGGCACTATATTTATGGAATGGTGCAAGCCGGTGCAAAGGGTAGGCTAGAGTTTAAAAAAATGACTTTAGTCGGTGGGGCTGGCTGTATTGAAAAAGAGGGTTTAGCACCAAAAAATGGCTTTAGGCAGGTTAGAGTAAAAAAAAATGACTAACCAGATTAGCGTCATTTTATGGTGCTAAACCTACCATGCCACATGACTCCTGCCTTAGAAAAGGCAGGAGTCATGCCCACCACCCCAATGGCGAGCACAGCGGACAGGGGTCCACTGGGCATGACCATTGCACCCTGTGCCATGTATGGGGGCCCATTTCAGGGCCCCCTATGGCACTTTCAAAAATAAAATGCACTTACCTGTACTTACCTGGGATGGGGTCCCCCATCCTCGCAGTCCCTCTAGTGTGGGTGGGGGTGCCCCTGGGGCCTAGGGAGGGCACCTCTGGGCTTATTCCATGGTGTTCCACCATGGAAATAGGCCCACAGGTCCCCTAACGCCTGCCCTGACCCAGGTCTTAAAAAATGGGGCAAAGCATTTTTTTACCCCTCCTCCCTCCCTTGCACCATTTTTGCATGGGAGTATAAATATGGCGTTAAGGCTATAGAATCATTGTTTGCACTGGAACGCCTACCTTGCATCTCATTAAGGCAAGGTAGGTTTCCACTTCCAAAAAATGACTTTAACTCCATAAATTTGGCGCTAGACGGGTCTAGCACCAAAGTATAAATATGGAGTTAGTTTTGCACAGAATTTGAGTAAAAATAAAATGACGCTAATTCAGTGCAAACAGAGTTTAAATATGCCCCTTAGCGTCAAAAAATGATGCTAATCTGGTCAGAATCATTTATTTTGATTCAAACCTGCCTAAAGTAATTTTTTTTTAAGCTAGCCTACCCTTTGCACCGGCTTGCACCATTCCATAAATATGGTGCCCAGCTGGTGCTAAAAAATGGTGCAAGCCGGTGCAAAACATTTTGGTGCAAAACTGCGTTAGTGCAGTATTGCACCAAAAAGTATAAATAAGGCCCTTGGAGTTTAGGAGAACTGGCTATTTGTAAGTTAGACCTGGCAACATTAGGGTGGTCTTACCCAAGAAATTTTGCCTTTTAACCTCCTGTTTTGTTGCTGTATTATTTTGTTGGCCTTCGGACTCAGAGCGCTTTACCACAGCTAACCAGTGTTAAGGCGCATGAGCCTCTCCAGGTGTATCCATAATTGGTATATTTAATTTATCTGTAAGTCCCTTGTAAAGTGGTATACCATATACCCGGGGCCTGTAAATTAACTGCTCCTAGTGGTCCTGCAGCACTGATTGTGCCACCTACGTAAGTAGCTCTGTAAACATGTCTCAGGCCTGCCACTGCAGAGCCTATGTGTACAGTCTCACTGCCACCCCAAGTTGGCATTGAAAACCTCTTGCCAACCCCAGAATGCCCCTTTTTCTTATATATATGACACCCCTATGGTAGGTCCTAGGTAGTCCATAGGACAGGGTGCTGTGTCAGCAAAAGGCAGGTTTTTCATGTCCTAGTAATGGAAAACTCCTAATGTCATTTTTCATTACAGTCAGGCCTGCCTCTCTCAAAGGCCAGCCTTGGGAATTCCTTATAATATCTTTAAGCTGTAATTTATGATCTGAGAGGAGTATCGGCATCATGTTTAGTACCACTGGACTGGTAATAATAAGTTCTCTTTACTGGTAGAGTCAGATTTATTATCAATGGTTTAGAAATGCCACTTTTATAACATGCCTCTCATAGAATTGCTCCTAGAGGACTTATTCTCACATTATTTATAAATAATTGCAATGGTCTCAAAGGATCCAAACACGACTGAAAAAACATACATCAACATGTACTAGTTATCAATAGAGTACATGAGAAAATCAATGTAGTTCAAATATACATATACACACATAAACATGTGTATTTTGGCATCAACACAGTATATCCTCCTGCCCGGATCACAATCCAAATGACATCCAAAATCCAGGACAGAAGAGTATAGCACCACTTGACTTCAACCATTTGCAAAGTCCCATCATAAACAGTTCCTGATGTTTTCACAAAGTATGTCAATAAAGTGTCATTGTCAATGTTTCGGTCTTAAATGACCATCAAGGGTCCATCAGATCATCTTCAGGACTAAGGCCCTGATTTAAGAAATGTGGTGTTGCACCTAGTGCAGCACCCATTTCTTGCACCCCTTAGCACACACCCCCTAATGCCACCATGTGTGCACTGTATCTAAGATACAGCACACCATGGCGGTAGTTAGGGGAACTAGCGTCAGCATTTTTGCCGCTAGTTCAGAGCTTTGCAGGATAAGTGTAAACATTTTTGACACTAATCCTGCAAAGCCCATTGAGGCCCATTGAAAACAATGGCATTCTTCCTTTTAATACCTGCTCTGAGCAGGCATTAAAAGTGGCGAAATAAATGAAGCAAACAAATCTTTTAGATTTTTTTGCGCCATTTTCACGGCCGCCCTAACTGGGAAACACCCCCTTTGCATACATTGTGCCTGGCGCAGGCATAATGTAACGCAAAGGGTTACAATGTGGCACCATACAGGCATGGCGCCACATTGTAAATTTGGCACAGAATTTTGGCCTCGTTGGGCCATATTAGCATCAAGAAAAATGATGCTAATGTGGCGCAAGGAGGTGCTAGGGGCTCTTAAATCAGCCCCATAGTGTTGATTAAAACATACCTAGTTGCTTACCAACTACAGGTATTAGGTTATAGTTTTTTTAGCATACTTACCAGCACCTTGTCCACATTACTTAGATGTCAGACTTCAGTAGGCTACTGATTAGCTGAATTGGAGCAGAGATGCCGAGACTGACTTTGGTGGTCCTGTTATTCCAGGATTTGTTTGACGTCTAAGCCTGACTGGAGTGATGGTCCCTACTTGGACAAGGCGCAAACCTCTGCCAACTGGAGACCCCATTTCTAACAGTACATCTCTGAATTTGTGGGCACGTGTGTATTAGCAAATGATTTAGAGGGTATTTTTCAAAATGTCTTCTTTCTTGCTTATGTTTGGAAGGCACCAATGCAATGAAATCCAATTGGTAATTACAAATGTTATAATATTTATACTCCCACATCTATTCAGATAAAAAGGGTACCGCACTTGTATGGGTGGGCCTAGTGTCCGCAACAAGAAATGGGCCACAACATAACATGGACACATCACATTTTTCCACTTAAAACTGACGCTTTTTTCCAATGTGGATAGCTGTGGATTTTGGGTCCCAGCTTAGCCGGCACTTAGGGAAACCTAGTAAACTCGCAGATTTTTAAAACTTTAAATCTGGGGGAATAAAAGGTCGGGGTGACTTGAATGGCTTTCATGTTTTTTTAACCCAGAATCCCCTGTAAACCTCAAACTTTGACTAAAAACCTTTTGTCACGTTACTGAGATGGAAAGTTCTGGAATGTGTGAGGAGCCACAAACTTCCTTCCACCCAGCATTAACCCATGTCTCTAACTAAAAATGGTACCTCAAGGGAGGTGCCAGTTGGTGCAAACTGCTGCAGGCCAGAGGGGCTGCTCTGGCTGGTTAGGAGGTGACTGTTCCTGGCTGACCTGGGGGGGGGCATAGTCTGAGCCACAGGAGATCATACCTCTTGTTTCCCCCTGCTCCTCCTTTCCCAGATGTGGTGGTGGAGCCTGGCCACTGATCCTAGGGGAACTGGCCCACCTCTGACTCATGGATAGGAGGCACCAGCTACGTGGGACATTGCTCATCCCACTGGTTGCTGACCTCGTGAGCTGTAGCGTGTGGCCCTCCCTACAGGAGCTAATGTTGTGAGGACACACGGACAGCCAATGTGGCGGGCCCTCTGGAGGACCAGAGGACAGAGGGACCTACTCTCTCTCCATCCCTCCCGATTGTGCTGCTGTGCCTACTGGATCGGCTGGCCTCAGCTTAAAGGCGGGCCTGAGAGCAAGGGCACTGCCTGAAGCGTACTGGGAGTGAAGTGGGGGGGCCCAATCTTGACTTGGCATTGAAACCCTGAGTGGTTTGGTGGAACCCTCCTGGACCTTTCCGGGCCTTGATACGGAGGGGGAACTGCCTCCTAACTATACCTCTCCTTGGACCAGAAAGGACTGGAAAAAATTGCGCCCGCCGACTTGATATTTTTGGTTGCCTGTGCTGCCCCTCCCTGTCCCTTGGGGCAGGAGGGTCAAAAGGGGATCTTGATATTGCTTCCCTTCTCCCTGCAAATGGTGGACTGGAACTCCCTGAAATTCCTCTGACTCATTCCCCTTGGATGTCCTTGGCTGCTCACGCTGCCCCCATGCTGCCTGGGGGCAAGTTGGCCAAGCAGTGGCTATCCCCTTAAGGATCAATCTCAGCAACCGGCCGAGGTGACCCTCCATGCTGCAATAAGGGTAAGGACAAGCGATCGGAAGTGCAGGCCTAGACCAGAATGGATAAATTCACAACCACCTTTCCCCTGGCGGGCAAAGCCCACCAGGGGTTGCTTCACTGGCTCAAATGGTAGTCCACAGATCCTGCTTGTATACTGCAGGTGATCCAAGCATTCCGGGAGGTGGTGGAGACTAAAATAGGGGAAGTAAAGGTGGATGTTTCCCTCCTTTGTCATGACCTTTGGAATATCTCCCATAGAGTCACTAAAACAGAGGATATGATTTCGACAGTGGAGGATGATGTTACCATGCTGAAGACCAAAGTGGCCAGGCTGGAATCCCTTACCACAACCCTTGAAAAGTGGGCTGAAGATGCAGAAAATAGATTTTGGCAGAATAATTTGTACTTTGTCCTCAAATCCCACCAGTTTCCTGCAGAACTGGCTGTAGTTGTGGCTACCGAGAGGCATCCTCTCACAGTAGTTTGTGATCAAAAGTGAGCACAGATCACCAGCCCCGCCACCCGACCGGAGCAGGATAGAGATACCATCTTTCGAGAGGCCCACAAGGTTGGGGCACTACAGTTTCACTCAACTCGGATAATGATATTCCCAGATTACACGCGGGAAACACAAAGGCAGGGGAGATCCTTCAACAAGGTGAAACAAAACTTTGAGCCCTCATTCTACAATATACGTTCATCTTCCCAGCAAAGCTCACGATTATATGTGAGGACAGCTCCCACTTTTTTTACACTCTGGAGGGGTCATGGGAGGGGGCAGTGGAGCGCATGCTTTAGTGGAGTCTGGGGGCAGACCAAGAGGTCTCCTTGAGGTCAAGACATTCCACAAGACTCCAGGCTTAGAAACTCAGACAACAGCGTTGCACCAGATGGTGTAGGGGCATGGGCGATCCAATGGCTCCTCAACCATTTCTGGCATTGAGAACCTATCACCAACTGGAGCCACTGTAGTTGCCAAAGACCTATCTAAATGCTAAGGGGGGACCTAACCTGCATGAGGGCCCTGCAGGTAGAGGCTCTGAGGCACAAGATCCAGAGCAATAACAATGTCCGACATAGACTCCTCACTAGCCATGCAACGCTAGAAGTGCTTACTGTTGCTCTGCTCACTGCAAGGAGGTCACCAGCTCAAACCCCCCCCAGAGTATATGTTCGACTTTGAGTCATATATTTGGTTTGTCTTCATTTATTTGGGTTTAAGGGTGACAGATGCTTTGGGGGAGGAAGTGTGGTGTGGGAGGAGTTGGGCAAGGGGGATTTTGTTCAGTTGAGTTATTGTTTTTTTTCGCATCACTAGTATATTGCCTGTGGCTCATACTATACCCAGACACTTGGGTCCATAGATTCATCTCCTGCATACCTCTGATTTTACCTCACCACAGTTGGCTGCTCCAGGGTGGAGGGTAATGTACTTGCTAGCGAATATATCCCCATGACAGCCTGTATGGTTGTAACATGGGATTTGAATGGACTACTCGACCAGATCAAGAAATCAGCAGTCCTATGATATGCTAAGCATCTCCATCCTTCAATTTGTATGTTGCAGGAAATGCACCTAATGGAATCAACCTGCCCCTTCCTAAATCGATTTGGGAACAGCAAAGGTACAGGATATGCAGGGTTCACCAGGGGGTAGCCATATTACTACATAAGTCCTTCCCCTTTGCTATTACTAATAGAGTCATAGGTCCCCTTAGTCGGTTTGTGGGGGAGGAGGGCCTACTGGATGTTTATGTACCGCCTCATCTGCTCATTCATATGTTTGCAACTCTCACTGCTTGCCTTTCCTGCAGGTTTAACCATTATATGAGGAGACTTTAATGCCACACCTAACCCCAGCACAGACACTACAGGAATTCCTTAACAACACTGTATTACCAAGGTAAATCAGTTCAGAGAATGGCTCGACTTCCTGAGACTCTGTGATGTGCAGAGGATGTGGCATCCGATTGAAAGAACCTATACTCACACATCAAAAGTGAACAGGATGCTTTCACGCATAGACCTCCTATTGAGGACTGCTAAAGATGCCTTGCGTGTCTCTAGGGTGGAGATCCTTAAGACCTGATTCATACTTTTTGGTGCAAAACTGCACTAACGTAGTTTTGCACAAAAAAGTTTAGCACTGGCTTGCACTATTTCTGTGCACCAGCCGGGCACCATATTTATGGAATAGTGCAAGCCGGTGCAAAGGGTCGGCTGATGTAAAAAAAAAAATGACGTTAGTCGGGTGGGGCTGGCAGTATGGAAGAAGGGAGTTTTGCACCAAATATGACGTTAGGCAGGTTAGAGTAAAAAAGAATTACTCTAACCTGCCTAGAGTCACTTTCTGACACAAAACAATCCACACGACATGACCCCTGTCTTAGAAAAGACAGGAGTCATGCCCACCACCCCAATGGCCAGCACAGGGAACCAGGGTCCCCTGGGCGTGGCCATTGCACCCAGTGTCATGTAGGGCCCAATGGCACTTACAAAAATAATACTTACCTGTACTTACCTATACTTATCTGGGATGGGGTCCCTTATCCTCCGCTGTCCTCTGGTGTAGGTGAGGGTGTCCCTGGGGCCTGAGGATGGCATCTGTGGCTTATCCGTGGCCCATCAGGTACCCCTAGTGTACAATATAAACGGGGCGTATAAAACATGCTAGGTAACGCTTACTGACATACTCGTAGAAAATACTCCGGTTGGTTCGGTCACGATGCTCATTTTACAGAAACTAAACCTCAACAGGAAGCACTTACCAATATAAACGTAGCAGGTGCCCCAGTTGAAGCTCAGCTTCTGGAAAGGACAAGCCACCCTAACTCTCGGGCTTGGCAAAGATAAAGCAAGGCTGTGCGCTCAGAGATCCCATAGCAGAAAAAGATCCAGAATCCTTCCTGGAGGTGAACTGATGATGTACTGGAGCGTAATCTGTATCTGACTGTGACGCGCGGTTTCTATCTTCCTCTCCTGGAGGCACAGAGTAGAAGGTTCTCCCTTTATGAAGCACCTGTAAGCTCTACCCGCTGAGCCACGCCCCGTCCACCCTCGAAGTAGGTAAAGGAATTCCCGCCTTTTACCAGTATGATGGACAGCTTTCCAAAACGACCCCAATGCGTTTTACCGCCGACTCCGGTGGTGCGTTGTTGATGCTCAGAAGCACGAGGACATCTCCACAAAGACGCACTAGTAACAATAACATTGCCAAAGGCACACAAGGTTGCTGGAGACGTTTTACCCCGTGGCCCATCAGGTACCCCTAGTGTACAATATAAACGGGGCGTATAAAACATGCTAGGTAACGCTTACTGACATACTCGTAGAAAATACTCCGGTTGGTTCGGTCACGATGCTCATTTTACAGAAACTAAACCTCAACAGGAAGCACTTACCAATATAAACGTAGCAGGTGCCCCAGTTGAAGCTCAGCTTCTGGAAAGGACAAGCCACCCTAACTCTCGGGCTTGGCAAAGATAAAGCAAGGCTGTGCGCTCAGAGATCCCATAGCAGAAAAAGATCCAGAATCCTTCCTGGAGGTGAACTGATGATGTACTGGAGCGTAATCTGTATCTGACTGTGACGCGCGGGTTCTATCTTCCTCTCCTGGAGGCACAGAGTAGAAGGTTCTCCCTTTATGAAGCACCTGTAAGCTCTGCCCGCTGAGCCACGCCCCGTCCACCCTCGAAGTAGGTAAAGGAATTCCCGCCTTTTACCAGGATGATGGACAGCTTTCCAAAACGACCCCAATGCGTTTACCGCCGACTCCGGTGGTGCGTTGTTGATGCTCAGAAGCACGAGGACATCTCCACAAAGACGCACTAGTAACAATAACATTGCCAAAGGCACACAAGGTTGCTGGAGACGTTTACCCCGTGGCCCATCACGTACCCCTAGTGTACAATATAAACAGGATATATAAAACATGCTAGGTAACGCTTACTGACATACTCGTAGAAAATACTCCGGTTGTGTAGGCCACGATGCTCATTTTACAGAAACTAAATCTCAAAGGAAGCACTTACCAATATAAACGTAGCAGGTGCCGCAGTCGAAGCACAGCTTCTGGAAAGGACAAGCCACCCTGGCTCTTGGGCTTGGCAAGGATGAAGCACGGCTGTGCGCTCAGAGATCCCATAGCAGAGGAAGATCTGGAGTCCTTCCTGGAGGTGAACTGATGGTGTGCTGGAGCGTGGTCTGTGTCTGACTGTGACGCGCGGGTTCTATCTTCCTCTCCTGGAGACACAGAGTAGAAGGATCTCCCTTTATAAAGCACCTGTAAGCTCCGCCCGCTGAGCCACGCCCGTCCACCCTCGAAGTAGGTAAAGGAATTCCCGCCTCTTACCAGGATGATGGACAGCTTTCCAAAACGACCCCACTGCGTTTACCGCCGATTCCGGTGGTGCGTTGTTGATGCGCAGAAGCACGAGGACATCTCCACAAAGACGCACTAGTAACAATAACATTGCCAAAGGCACACAAGGTTGCTGGAGACGTTTACCCCGTGGCCCATCACGTACCCCTAGTGTACAATATAAACAGGGTATATAAAACATGCTAGGTAACGCTTACTGACATACTCGTAGAAAATACTCCGGTTGTGTAGGCCACGATGCTCATTTTACAGAAACTAAACCTCAAAGGAAGCACTTACCAATATAAACGTAGCAGGTGCAGCAGTCGAAGCTCAGCTTCTGGAAAGGACAAGCCACCCTGGCTCTTGGGCTTGGCAAGGATGAAGCACGGCTGTGCGCTCAGAGATCCCATAGCAGAGGAAGATCTGGAGTCCTTCCTGGAGGTGAACTGATGGTGTGCTGGAGCGTGGTCTGTGTCTGACTGTGACGCGCGGGTTCTATGTTCCTCTCCTGGAGACACAGAGTAGAAGGATCTCCCTTTATAAAGCACCTGTAAGCTCCGCCCGCTGAGCCACGCCCGTCCACCCTCGAAGTAGGTAAAGGAATTCCCGCCTCTTACCAGGATGATGGACAGCTTTCCAAAACGACCCCACTGCGTTTACCGCCGATTCCGGTGGTGCGTTGTTGATGCGCAGAAGCACGAGGACATCTCCACAAAGACGCACTAGTAACAATAACATTGCCAAAGGCACACAAGGTTGCTGGAGACGTTTGCCCCGTGGCCCATCACGTACCCCTAGTGTACAATATAAACAGGGTGTATAAAACATGCTAGGTAACGCTTACTGACATACTCGTAGAAAATACTCCGGTTGTGTAGGCCACGATGCTCATTTTACAGAAACTAAACCTCAACAGGAAGCACTTACCAATATAAACGTAGCAGGTGCCGCAGTCGAAGCTCAGCCTCTGGAAAGGACAAGCCACCCTGGCTCTTGGGCTTGGCAAGGATGAAGCACGGCTGTGCGCTCAGAGATCCCATAGCAGAGGAAGATCTGGAGTCCTTCCTGGAGGTGAACTGATGGTGTGCTGGAGCGTGGTCTGTGTCTGACTGTGACGCGCGGGTTCTATCTTCCTCTCCTGGAGACACAGAGTAGAAGGTTCTCCCTTTATGAAGCACCTGTAAGCTCCGCCCGCTGAGCCACGCCCCGTCCACCCTCGAAGTAGGTAGGGGAATTCCCGCCTCTTGCCAGGATGATGGACAGCTTTCCAAAACGACCCCACTGCGTTTACCGCCGATTCCGGTGGTGTGTTGTTGATGCGCAGAAGCACGAGGACATCTCCACAAAGACGCACTAGTAACAATAACATTGCCAAAGGCACACAAGGTTGCTGGAGACGTTTACCCCGTGGCCTATCACGTACCCCTAGTGTACAATATAAACAGGGTATATAAAACATGCTAGGTAACGCTTACTGACATACTCGTAGAAAATACTCCGGTTGTGTAGGCCACAATGCTCATTTTACAGAAACTAAACCTCAAAGGAAGCACTTACCAATATAAACGTAGCAGGTGCCGCAGTCGAAGCTCAGCTTCTGGAAAGGACAAGCCACCCTAACTCTCGGGCTTGGCAAAGATAAAGCAAGGCTGTGCGCTCAGAGATCCCATAGCAGAAAAAGATCCAGAATCCTTCCTGGAGGTGAACTGATGATGTACTGGAGCGTAATCTGTATCTGACTGTGACGCGCGGGTTCTATCTTCCTCTCCTGGAGACACAGAGTAGAAGGTTCTCCCTTTATGAAGCACCTGTAAGCTCCGCCCGCTGAGCCACGCCCCGTCCACCCTCGAAGTAGGTAGGGGAATTCCCGCCTCTTGCCAGGATGATGGACAGCTTTCCAAGGCGACCCCACTGCGTTTGCCGCCGACTCGCGTGGTGCGTTGTTGATGCGCAGGGGCGCGAGGACATCTCCGCGGGGACGCACTAGTGGCAATGACATTGCCGGGGGCACACAAGGTTGCTGAAGACGTTTTGCCCCCATGGCCCATCACGTACCCTAGTGTACAATGTGGACGCGGCAGATGCCGCGGTTGAAGCTCACCTTCTGGAAAGGACGGCCCACCCTGGCTCTTGGGCTTAGCAGGGATGGGGCGGGGCGGGGCTGTGCGCTCAGAGATCCCATGGCGGAGGGGATCTGGAATCCTTCCTGGAGGTGAGCTGATGATGTGCTGGAGCGTGGTCTGTGTCTGACTGGGACGCGCGGTTTCTGTCTTCCTCTGCTGGAGACACAGAGTGGAGGGTTTCTCCCTTTGTGGAGCACCTGTGGGCTCCGCCCGCTGGGCCACGCCCCGTCCACCCTCGAGGTAGGTGGGGGAGTTCCCACCTTTTTACCAGGATGATGGATGGACGACTAAGTATTTTTTACCCATGATTCTAATTATGTATTGTATGTGCAGATGTGTTTGTATAGTCATGTGTGTGTGTGTATAAATATATATATATATGTGTATGTATGTGTATATGTTGTTTCTGTGCCTGGCATGTTTCTATGAATTTCTGCTCTCTTTTTATCACACTTATCTACTCATCGCTCTTATGTCATGTCTCTATCAAACTATCCTCCATTCTCACTCGGACTCATCCCAAATCCCTTCGACCACTTTCATCTCCTAAATATCTCTGCCTAAGCTCATCCCTCCACCCCCACATCTAACTCACCAAACCTCACTCTACCTCTGTGACCTCCCACACAACCCTTCTAAATTCTCCTGCATTCATCTCACCCTGCTACTATGCTCTCCCTAACCCTTCCACATCCTCTTTCCCCTCCGCCCCCCTTTTATTCATCTCAAGCCTTTGGATTGAGTAAATGAAGGATAAACTCCCAATTAACACTTCTGGATTTCTTTCCTCCTCCACCCCTCCATTACTCCAGTCAATCTAACTAACAAACTCTCATATCCGCAACTCAAATTAACTCATAATAATACTAAAACTGTACTCCTTATTAAATTATACTAATCCATCACTAATTCTTGTTGGGTACCGGAGTAGCGTGCTACTCATCGAAAAGCGCTTCGACGCCTCGTCAGGGGTAGTAAGCGCTATATAAATACGATTACAATTACAATTACAATTACAATTCATGGTGTTCCACCATGGAAATAGGCCCACAGGTCCCCTAACGCCTGCCCTGATCCAGGCGTTAAAAAATGGTGCAAAGCAAGCTTTGCACCATTTTTTGACCCCTCCTCCCTCCCGTGCGTGATTTTAGCACAGGGGGATGAATATGGCGCTAAGGCCTTAGAGTAATTTTTTGCACGGGAATGTCTACTTTGCATCTCATTGACACGTTCAAAAAATGACTTTAACTCCATAAACTTGGCGCTAGATGGGTCTAGTGCCAAAGTATAAATATGGAGTTAGTTTTGCACCGAATTTGCATTAAAAAAAAATTACACAAATTTGGCGCAAAACAAGTATAAATAAATATGCCCCTCAATGCCTTAATGTCTGGTACCTCCAGGATGAGAATTGTGCAGACTTCCTGACTGCCGAGCTGCAGTGTTACTTTGAGGTTAACACTGGACCCATTGGCTCAGCTGACATACTTGGGCTGGAGGGAATGCTAAGATTCGGGGATTAGACAAGAGATACATCGGCCACACTGACAGGGACCGCAGGTGAGCAATGGTGGATCTGGAGGCCCGTGTTGGTACTCTAAATCGCCATAACACTATCAACCTATCTGAGGCCACGCGGCACCCGGTGGCGTTCACCAGTTTCACACTCCAACAAATGGTCCTGGAGAAGGCCAGGTAGTGCAGGAGGGCCTCTATGGAATGGGTGTATAAAAGTTGGGACATGGCCGGCAAGCTTCAATACTCGCTGGTTACTAGGGACACAGCCAACAGGATAATCCTGGGATCCTCGACCTAACAGGAGCTCTCCACTCTACCTCAGTGCAAATAGCGGTGACGTTCACTCCTATAATATTACAGTAAATTTTGGGATATACTGTCCTTGCACCTTCTCAATCTTTATCTGGATATGGCAGAGACAGGATAGTTTCCTTCAAAGCTAGACACAACTACCCTCATGGTGCTCCCTAAGAAGGGCTGTCCCGGGCAGCGCTGGGAGTCCTATAGTCCAATATTTCTCATTAATACAGAGATTAGGATCTTTGCGAGGATTATAACCACAAGGCTTCAGCAGGTTATATCTAGTCTGGTCTATCCAGGTCAGTAAGGCTTCATGCCTAACCAGGGTACCCAACCGTGTATACACTCGGTACCCTGGGTGCAAATAGCACTGGCCAGCGCTTTTGAGATACCTGAGTCCTGTGGGCTCCTCTTTATTGATTCTGAAAAGCCCTTTGGTGCCACTGATTGGCGCTTTATGAGGTCAGTCATAGCCAAGATGGGGCTGGGAGCCCACTTATGGGGCTATGTTGACCTACTCTACTCTAGCCCAGACCCCAAGTGTTAGTCAACAAATTAGTCTCTGACTCTCATCAGCAGGGGAACATGGCGGGGGTACCCCCTGATGCACTTTTGTTCACCCTCTCTATGGAACCCTTAGCTCATTTGGTGCGATGTGACACCCAAATGCAGGGGTGAAGGTGGAAGAACTCCATGGAGGAGTGAACCCACCTCTGATAGGCTGTGGTGTCTCAGCCTCCTTGAGCTCTACAAGGGCGCCTTTGGTCACAAAGTGAATAGACAGAAGTCCCTCCTAGTAACGGTCCACAGTGACAAGTCCATTAAACAACGGGAATACTCTATACTGCTGAAACAATTGAGCTTTACATACTTGGGAATTCACATCTCCCTACTTCCAGATTTGACATGTAGCCTTATCATAACACTTTTATTATAATGGATGAAAGCAGACCTCTAGCACTGGGCTTCCCTGCCACTTAACATATTGGGTTGCGTGGCCCTTTTTAAAATGATAGTTCTCCCACGCTTTTTATATATATTATTCAGAACGTTTCCTTAGTTATTCCAGACTGGTTGTTCAGGGACCTCTCCTTTATGACCCATGCCTTCTTATGGGCTTACCGCCCACACAGTATTACCTGGTCTAAGTACTGACAACTTACATATGATGGGGGCATGGCAAAGGCGAATATCCAATGTTACAATTGGGCTCAGCAGCTGCTAGCCCCGTAACAGCTGGCTGACCAGTGATTGTGCAATCTCACCGACCATGCCAAGTGTGGCCTCCTGGACATGGACAACTTTTTGGGACTCCTGTATGGTGTCCCACTTCCCAGGATCTCGCAGAAGTAACTAGAGTTGTGCTTTTTCATCTGGTCAGGGTAATCACCTTTTTTAGGATGGCACGACAAGGTCACCCAAAAGACTCTGTTGTGGGTGGGTCGCCGGCTTCGGCATGTGGCTGACTTCCAGGGCTTCCTAAAGTGGGACAAAATTGGCATTAGGAGCTTAGGGGATGTTTGGCAGCAAAATCACATTAAATCCTTCCAAAATCTTCAGACACACTTTGACCTTGCTAAGCCTGCAGCTTAGATATGCCGTAGCTGTGTATAGAGAACAGCTTGACAAGCTCCTTGAATTAATCCCACTAGAAGCCCAGCCGTTGATGGGGAAACTGGGGATAGCCTGCATATTCTGTACTATTGTCTACAATGCACCTGATATCTTTAACCCCTGATGCGGAACTGGGGCGCCTGTATCGGGCCATTGGAGGATGGAAATGAATAATTAGCCAGCATACCTCATCAACAAAATTGCCCTGTCATCTCGACTAGGACAAGTTCAATTGAATTGCCTTCACCTTATGTCCCTCACCCCGAGCAGACTCTGGGCCAGATTTACAAGGCCCTAGGGCCACCAGAGTGTTAGTTTTAGTGATGCTCCGGTGGTGCTATTCACTGCACCATGTTTACAAGGAGGCTTTAAGCCACTTTTTGTGGCTTAATGCCTCCTTGTAAATATGGACCCCTCTGACACAGTTTTCTGTGGCAGAACGGCATGCAATGGGTGTTGTTGTGGGCTTTCCACCACAACACCCATTGCTTTTGACGCTGCCCCAGATTTACGAGAAATCTTAAATCTGTGGCAGTGCCAAAAACTAATGCCACAAGGTTAGTATTAGCATGGCACAATGAGGAGGAATTATTTTATTCCTCCTCATTTTTACTTTTTCTAAGTGTGCTGCAGCACACATAGAAAGAGCAAAACACCATCAATGATTGTATGTGTGCAGGAAGGGACACCTTCCTGCACATAAACAATCAATCCTCTTAACGCAGACACCCTTGCACTATGGTGCAAGAATGCCTGCGCTTGCAGCTAAATTTAGCACTGGCACACACTGAAACACGGGGGTGTGCTGTAGTGTTGTAAATAAGATGCATTCATGCATTTCTAAACTGGCTCAGCGCAGCAAATTTTGTCGCCACACAGTGCCACTTTTTCGTAAATCTGGGCCTCTGTCGGGTGGGGCAGGTGACTGAACCAACTTACTTTCTTTGCCCTGAGGGGTACGCAGATACCTTTCATATGATATGGTGATGCTCCCCGATTGCTACCTACTGGAAACAGGTCTTGGGATATACGCTTACACTGACCCCGAAAGAAGCTCTACTTGGGATTTTGGACAATGTGGGACAGATGAGGGGGGAGAAGTACTTCATTGGTATGGCCACGGTAATTGCCAAAAGGGGCAGTGACTGTAAATTTAAATTGACTGCTGCACCCACAGTGACTGAATGGAGGGCTGGAACGGACTGGTGTGCTTCTTTAGAAGAGCCAGTTTACAAGGCCTGAGATTGTCCTCACAAACATGCGAGGATTTGGGGGAAACGGATGAACTACTATGCTCTGCGGTCTCTATCTTGATGTTTGAGTTTGTAGTATCGCACTGGAGCATGTGGGTGACTACAGTGTACAGGTGGTTGATTTATGTTTAAAAATATGGTACCTCATTTGTGTGGGTATGCTTAGTGCCCAGGACAGGAAACAACCCAAAAAGCAACATAGATACATCACATTTTCTACTGAAAATTGACCCTTTTTCCAATGTGGGTAGCTGTGGATTTTGGGCCTGGGTCAGCCAGCACCTAGAGAAACCTAGCAAACTTGTATATTTTTTTACAAAATAGACACCCAGGAAAATCCAAGCTGGGGTGTGACTTGGGTGTCTCTCTCTGTTTTTTACCCAGAATCCATTGGGAACCTCAATCTTTCACTATAAAATACATTTTCCTCACATTTCTGTGATAGAAAGTTCTGGAATCTGTCAGGAGCCACAAACTTCCTTCCACCCAGCATTTCCCTAGGTCTCCCAAAAAAATGATACTTCACTTGTGTGGGCAGGCGTAATGCCCGGGACAGGAAATAGCCCACAACGCAACATGGATACATCACATTTTTCCACTGAAAATAGACCCTTTTTTTCCAGGATGGCAAATTTGTGGCTCCCCATAGATTCCAGACGTTTACCTCACAGAAATTTCAAGAAAATGCGTGCTTTCAGTCAAAGATTGAGGTTTGAAGGGCATTGTGGGTTAGAAAATGATGTGGAATCCCAATGAAGCACACCACCCTGGACTCCCCCGGATATCTAGTTTTCAGAACTGTTTTGGTCTGGTAGGCTGAATATCCCTCAGGAGGGGCAGCATGTCTACTAGGCCCAGGGCATTGGGGGGGGCGGCTTGAGCCCATGACCAGGAGGGCCTCTCTCCCCAATAAAATATTACATGATTGCAGTTCATAGTGTGTAGTGGGCTTTCTGGCTCCAGGGGGCAAATTAGAGGAAATTGCCCCTTCTGCCTTCAGGGGGTAAAAAGGATGCTTGCTTAGTTATCGGGGTGATGGCATGCCCATGATCATGGTGGGCAGCACCCAACCCCAGTAGTATTATTATTATTTTTTCAAACCCTGGTATCTAGTAGGCTTTCTGCCCTCAGGGGGGTGCAGATGGGGGGCAGTTATTGTGAGAAAGTAGCCTCTTTCTAGCCTTGTTACCCCCACTTTTGGCTTGTTTGTGAGTATATGTCAGGTGTTTTCACTGTCTCACTGGGATCCTGCTAGCCAGGGAACAGTGCTCATAATGAAAACCCTATGTTCTCAGTATGTTTGCTATGTGTCACTGGGACCCTGCTAGCCAGGACCCCAGTGCTCATAAGTTTGTGACCTATATGTATGTGTTCCCTGTGTGATGCCTAACTGTCTCACTGAGGCTCTGCTAACCAGAACCTCAGTGGTTATGCTCTCTCTTTCCAAATTGTCACTAACAGGCTAGTGACCAATTTCACCAATTTACATTGGCATACTGGAACACCCTTATAATTCCCTAGTATATGGTACTGAGGTACCCAGGGTATTGGGGTTCCAGGAGATCCCTATGGGCTGCAGCATTTATTTTGCCACCCATAGGGAGCTCTGACAATTCTTACACAGGCCTGCCACTGCAGCCTGAGTGAAATAACGTCCACGTTATTTCACAGCCATTTACCACTGCACTTAAGTAACTTATAAGTCACCTATATGTCTAACCTTTACCTGGTAAAGGTTGGGTGCTAAGTTAATTGGTGTGTGGGCACCCTGGCACTAGCCAAGGTGCCCCCACATTGTTCAGGGCAAATTCCCCGGACTTTGTGAGTGCGGGGACACCATTACACGCGTGCACTATACATATGTCACTACATATGTATAGCTTCACAATGGTATCTCCGAACATGGCCATGTAACATGTCTAAGATCATGGAATTGTCACCCCAATGCCATTTTGGCATTGGGGAGACAATTCCATGATCCCCGAGTCTCTAGCACAGACCCGGGTACTGCCAAACTACCTTTCCCGGGGTTTCACTGCAGCTGCTGCTGCTGCCAACCCCTCAGACAGGTTTCTGCCCTCCTGGGGTCCAGCCAGGCTTGGCCCAGGAGGGCAGAACAAAGGACTTCCTCAGAGAGAGGGTGTTACACCCTCTCCCTTTGGAAAAAGGTGTCAGGGCTGGGGAGGAGTAGCCTCCCCCAGCCACTGGAAATGCTTTGATGGGCACAGATGGTGCATAAGCCAGTCTACACCGGTTCAGGGATCCCCCAGCCCTGCTCTGGCGCGAAACTGGACAAAGGAAAGGGGAGTGACCACTCCCCTGACCTGCACCTCCCCTGGGTGCCCAGAGCTCCTCCAGTGTGCTCCAGACCTCTGCCATCTTGGAAACAGAGGTGCTGCTGGCACACTGGACTGCTCTGAGTGGCCAGGGCCAGCAGGTGACGTCAGAGACTCCTTCTGATAGGCTCTTACCTGTGTTGCTAGCCTACCCTCCTTCCTAGGTAGCCAAACCTCCTTTTCTGACTATTTAGGGTCTCTGCTTTGGGGAATTCTTTAGATAACGAATGCAAGAGCTCATCAGAGTTCCTCTGCATCTCTCTCTTCACCTTCTGCCAAGGAATCGACCGCTGACTGCTCTGGGCGCCTGCAAAACTGCAACAAAGTAGCAAAGATGACTACTGCGACCTTGTAACGCTGATCCGGCCGCCTTCTCGACTGTTTTCCTGGTGGTGCATGCTGTGGGGGTAGTTTGCCTCCTCTCTGCACTAGAAGCTCCGAAGAAATCTCCCGTGGGTCGACGGAATCTTCCCCTTGCAACCGCTGGCACCAAAAGACTGCATCACCCGTCCTCTGGGTCCCCTCTCAGCATGACGAGCGTGGTCCCTGGAACTCAGCAACTCTGTCCAAGTGACTCCCACAGTCCAGTGACTCTTCAGTCCAAGTTTGGTGGAGGTAAGTCCTTGCCTCCCCATGCTAGACTGCATTGCTGGGTACCTCGTGATTTGCAGCTGCTCAGGCTCCTGTGCACTCTTCCAGGATTTCCTTTGTGCACAGCCAAGCCTGGGTCCCCGACACTCTAACCTGCAGTGCACGACCTCCTGAGTTGTCTTCCGGCGTCGTGGGACCTTCTTTTGTGACTTTGGGTGAGCTCCAGTTCACTCTTCTTCGTAGTGCCTGTTCTGGCACTTCTGCGGGTGCTGCTTGCTTCTGAGTGGGCTCTTTGTCTTGCTGGACGCCCCCTCTGTCACCTCACACAATTGGCGACATCCTGGTCCCTCCTGGGCCACAGCAGCATCCAAAAACCCTAACTGCAACCCTTGCAGCTAGCAAGGCTTGTTTGGAATCTTTCTGCACGAAAACATGTCTGCAAGCTTCTTCACGACGTGGGACATCCATCCTCCAAAGGGGAAGTTTCTAGCCATCTTCGTTCTTGCAGAATCCACAGCTTCTACCATCCAGTGGCAGCTTCTTTGCACCCACAGCTGGCATTTCCTGGGCATCTGCCCACTCCCGACTTGATCGTGACTCTTGGACTTGGTCCTCTTGTTCCACTGGTTCTCTCGTCTGGAAATCCATAGTTGTTGCATTGCTGGTGTTGGTCTTCCTTGCAGAATTCCCCTATCACGACTTCTGTGCTCTCTGGGGAACTTAGGTGCACTTTGCACCCACTTTTCAGGGTCTTGGGGTGGGCTATTTTTCTAACCCTCACTGTTTTCTTACAGTCCCAGTTCGCATTCCACTTCTAGAGTATATGGTTTGTGTTGCCCCTATACCTATGTGCTCCTATTGCAATCTATTGTGACTGTACATTGCTTGCACTGTTTTCTATTGCTATTACTGCATAATTTTGGTATTGTGTACATATATCTTGTGTATATTTACTATCCTCATACTGAGGGTACTCACTGAGATACTTTGGCATATTGTCATAAAAAGAAAGTACCTTTATTTTTAGTATATCTGTGTATTGTGTTTTCTTATGATATTGTGCATATGACACCAGTGGTATAGTAGGAGCTTCACACGTCTCCTAGTTCAGCCTAAGATGCTCTGCTAAGCTACCCTTTTCTATCAGCCTAAGCTGCTAGACACCTCTTCTACACTAATAAGGGATAACTGGACCTGGTGCAGAGTGTAAGTACCCCTTGGTACCACTACAAACCAGGCCAGCCTCCTACATTGGTTGTGCAGCGGTGGGATAAGTACTTGCAACTACTTACCACTTTGTCATTTTGTACTTTTCATAAGAGAAAAATATACAAAACAAGTTCAGTGTGTGTACACCTAACCAAAATGTTTTGCTTTTCTTCTCTTACTCTATTGCTAAGTGCTGAAAAGTACCTCTAAACTTTCAAAAAGTTCTTTAAAAGTTGTAAAAGTTTTTTTTGTTCCTTAAAAAGTTCTGAAACTTTTTCTTTCTTTTTCTGTCCCTTAAACCTTTTCTATCATGTCTGGTACAGGTCAAACTCTGGATCTGACCAGAACTGCTTGTGACCACCTTAGCTGGAAAGGAGCAAGGAGTCTCTGCATTGAAAGAGGTTTAGGGGTAGGGAAGAATCCCTCTAGAGAATTGTTGGTTAATAAGCTCATTGAACATGATAAGGCCATAGCTGGCACATCAGGTGACAGATTAGCTGATGGTTCACACTCTGACTCTGGGGTAACCCCAGTAAAAGTGTTAGATGGGAACCTTCCCAACCTGCCCCTTAGCAGGCCACCTAGCAGGGCTGGTACTGATGTGAGTTCTCATCATAGTATAGAGGTTACTCCTTTAGGCCAGGTTGTTAGAGTGCCATCTGTTAGGGACAGGTCTCCCTCTGTTCATTCACACCATTCTTCTGTGTCAAGGCATGCCCAACCCACCCACCCTGAAGACAGAGTGTTAGAAAGGGAACTCAATAGATTGAGAGTGGAAGAGTCCAGGCTGAAGCTGAAAAAGCAACAGATGGATCTAGACAGGGAAGCATTTGACTTAGAAAAAGAAAGACAGAGGTTGGGGTTTGGACCCCATGGTGGCAGCAGCAGTATTACAGATAGTAATCCTGTAAAAGAGCATGATTCTAGGAATCTCCACAAGATAGTTCCCCCTTGCAAGGAGGGGGATGACATTAACAAGTGGTTTGCTGCACTTGAGAGGGCCTGTGTTGTACAGGGGGCCCCTCAAAGGCAGAGGGCTGCTATCCTATGGCTATCTTTCAGTGGAAAGGGTAGGGATAGGCTCCTTACTGTTAAGGAAAGTGATGCCAATAATTTTACAGTTCTTAAGAATGCACTCCTAGATGGTTATGGCTTAACCACTGAACAGTACAGGATCAAGTTCAGAGAAACCAAAAAGGAGTCTTCACAAGACTGGGTAGACTTTGTTGACCATTCAGTGAAGGCCTTGGAGGGGTGGTTTCATGGCAGTAAATTTTCTGACTATGAAAGCCTGTATAACTTGATCCTGAGAGAGCATATTCTTAATAATTGTGTGTCTGATTTGCTGCACCAATATCTAGTGGACTCAGATCTGACCTCTCCCCAAGAATTGGGAAAGAAGGCAGACAAATGGATCAGAACAAGAGTGAACAGAAAAGTTCATACAGGTGGTGACAAGGATGGCAAGAAGAAAGATGGTGAGAAATCTCAGGATAAGCATGGGGATAAGGGTAAAACCAAAGATCCTTCTTCAAATCCTAAACACTCTTCAGGGGGTGGAGATAAAACAAATTCTTCCTCTTCTTCTCAACCCACACACATTAAAAAGCCTTGGTGCTTTGTGTGTAAAAACAGAGGCAATAGGCCAGGGGATAAGTCCTGTCCAGGTAAACCCCCTGAGCCTACCACCACTAATACATCAAGCTCTAGTGCCCCTAGCAGTAGTGGTACTAGTGGTGGGACTGCTGGCAACAGTCAAGTTAAGGGTGTAGTTGGGTTCACTTATGGGTCCATCATAGAATCTGGGGTAGTCAGTCCCAAGACAGTTTCTGTCACACCTAGTGGCATTGGCCTTGCCACACTGGCTGCTTGTCCCCTTACAATGGATAAGTACAGGCAGACAGTTTTAATAAATGGTGTTGAGGCTCAGGCCTACAGGGACACAGGTGCCAGTATCACTTTGGTGACTGAAAACCTTGTGGCTCCTGAACAACACATCATTGGACAACAGTATAAGATTATTGATGTCCATAACTCCACTAAGTTTCTTCCCTTAGCTATAGTTCAGCTTAGTTGGGGTGGAGTTACTGGCCCTAAGCAGGTGGTAGTATCACCTAGCTTACCTGTAGATTGTCTCTTAGGTAATGACCTAGAGGCCTCAGGTTGGGCTGATGTAGAGTTTTATACCCATGCAGCCATGCTGGGTATCCCTGAGGAATTGTTCCCTCTCATTTCTAATGAAATGAAAAAGCAAAGGAGAGAAGGCCTTAAAACTCAGGATCCCTCTCCAACAACAGGTAAAAAGGGTATCACTGTATCCCCTCACCACCCTGCCATTCAGGATACCATTCCTGTGGTGGGAGAAACCTCTCCTAGGGTGGCACCTGTTCCAAGGGAATCATCAGCTGGTATAGCTGTACTCCCTGAGGTGGAAGTACCTCTCTGAGGGATAACTAACATTGGTGAGAAAAAGAGCACCATTTTAGTTAACATGGAGCATCCCTCCAACTCTCCCAGAGAAACTTTAGTGCAGAAACCCTGCACTGCCTCACAACACTTAGGACAGCATCCCTGCCCTAGTGTGGAGGTCATAGGACAGCATCCCTGCCCTTCTCCAACTCAAGAGAAACAGCATCCCTGTTTTCTCTTCCAGCCATTTGGACAAAGTTTTTGCCCAGCTATGGCTTTCTGAGACATCCCTGTCTGGCATTCTCATCACTAGAAATAGGTTCAGTGGATAATTCCCACTGCTCTAAACTAAACCTTACTGATAGAAACTCTGAAAATATATCTTCACATTGTTGCTTTGCTAAAAAACTTCAAACAGGGTGGTTTACATCCCCACAGGGAAGTAACCATATAGTGGATGATAAAGGGAGTAACCAGTCTATTGCAGAGCTACTCTCTACTTATCACCACTTAGACAATAAAGTCTCAACTGGCCAAGGTTAGCCTTATTGTCCTTCGTTTGGGGGGGGTTGTGTGAGAAAGTAGCCTCTTTCTAGCCTTGTTACCCCCACTTTTGGCCTGTTTGTGAGTATATGTCAGGTGTTTTCACTGTCTCACTGGGATCCTGCTAGCCAGGGACCAGTACTCATAGTGAAAAACCTATGTTTTCAGTATGTTTGTTATGTGTCACTGGGACGCTGCTAGCCAGGACCCCAGTGCTCATAAGTTTGTGACCTATATGTATGTGTTCCCTGTGTGATGCCTAACTGTCTCACTGAGGCTCTGCTAACCAGAACCTCAGTGGTTATGCTCTCTCTTTCCAAATTGTCACTAACAGGCTAGTGAACAATTTCACCAATTTACATTGGCATACTGGAACACCCTTATAATTCCCCAGTATATGGTACTGAGGTACCCAGGGTATTGGGGTTCCAGGAGATCCCTATGGGCTGCAGCATTTATTTTGCCACCCATAGGGAGCTCTGACAATTCTTACACAGGCCTGCCACTGCAGCCTGAGTGAAATAACGTCCACGTTATTTCACAGCCATTTACCACTGCACTGAAGTAACTTATAAGTCACCTATATGTCTAACCTTTACCTGGTAACGGTTGGGTGCTAAGTTACTTAGTGTGTGGGCACCCTGGCACTAGCCAAGGTGCCCCCACATTGTTCAGGGCAAATTCCCCGGACTTTGTGAGTGGGTGGA
This sequence comes from Pleurodeles waltl, assembly GCF_031143425.1. Taxonomy (NCBI): domain Eukaryota; kingdom Metazoa; phylum Chordata; class Amphibia; order Caudata; family Salamandridae; genus Pleurodeles; species Pleurodeles waltl. The sequence continues at coordinate 157,716,773 of NC_090443.1, forward strand.
CACCATTACACGCGTGCACTATACATATGTCACTACATATGTATAGCGTCACAATGGTAACTCCGAACATGGCCATGTAACATGTCTAAGATCATGGAATTGTCACCCCAATGCCATTCTGGCATTGGGGAGACAATTCCATGATCCCCCGAGTCTCTAGCACAGACCCGGGTACTGCCAAACTACCTTTCCTGGGGTTTCACTGCAGCTGCTGCCAACCCCTCAGACAGGTTTCTGCCCTCCTGTTCTGCCCTCCAGGCTTGGCCCTGGAGGGCAGAACAAAGGACTTCCTCAGAGAGAGGGTGTTACACCCTCTCCCTTTGGAAAAAGGTGTCAGGGCTGGGGAGGAGTAGCCTCCCCCAGCCTCTGGAAATGCTTTGCTGGGCACAGATGGTGCCCATCTCTGCATAAGCCAGTCTACACCGGTTCAGGGATCCCCCAGCCCTGCTCTGGCGCGAAACTGGACAAAGGAAAGGGGAGTGACCCCTCCCCTGGCCTGCACCTCCCCTGGGAGGTGCCCAGAGCTCCTCCAGTGTGCTCCAGACCTCTGCCATCTTGGAAACAGAGGTGCTGCTGGCACACTGGACTGCTCTGAGTGGCCAGGGCCAGCAGGTGACATCAGAGACTCCTTCTGATAGGCTCTTACCTGTGTTGCTAGCCTATCCTCCTTCCTAGGTAGCCAAACCTCCTTTTCTGGCTATTTAGGGTCTCTGCTTTGGGGAATTCTTTAGATAACGAATGCAAGAGCTCATCAGAGTTCCTCTGCATCTCTCTCTTCACCTTCTGCCAAGGAATCGACCGCTGACTGCTCTGGGCGCCTGCAAAACTGCAACAAAGTAGCAAAGACGACTACTGCGACCTTGTAACGCTGATCCGGCCGCCTTCTCGACTGTTTTCCTGGTGGTACATGCTGTGGGGGTAGTCTGCCTCCTCTCTGCACTAGAAGCTCAGAAGAAATCTCCCGTGGGTCGACGGAATCTTCCCCCTGCAACCGCAGGCACCAAAAGACTGCATCACCGGTCCTCTGGGTCCCCTCTCAGCATGACGAGCGTGGTCCCTGGAACTCAGCAACTCTGTCCAAGTGACTCCCACAGTCCAGTGACTCTTCAGTCCAAGTTTGGTGGAGGTAAGTCCTTGCCTCCCCACGCTAGACTGCATTGCTGGGTACTGTGTGATTTGCAGCTGCTCCGGCTCCTGTGCACTCTTCCAGCATTTCCTTTGTGCACAGCCAAGCCTGGGTCTCCGACACTCTAACCTGCAGTGCACGACCTCCTGAGTTGTCCTCCGGCGTCGTGGGACCTTCTTTTGTGACTTCAGGTGAGCTCCAGTTCACTCTTCTTCGTAGTGCCTGTTCTGGCACTTCTGCGGGTGCTGCTTGCTTCTGAATGGGCTCTTTGTCTTGCTGGACGGCCCCTCTGTCTCTTCCCGCAATTGGCGATATCCTGGTCCCTCCTGGGCTACAGCAGCATCCAAAAACCCTAACCGCGACCCTTGTAACTAGCAAGGCTTGTTTGCGGTCTTTCTGCACGGAAACACCTCTGCAAGCTTCTTCACGACGTGGGACATCCATCCTCCAAAGGGGAAGTTTCTATCCCTCTTCGTTCTTGCTGAATCCACAGCTTCTACCATCCGGTGTCAGCTTCTTTGCACCCACAGCTGGCATTTCCTGGGCATCTGCCCACTCCGTGACTTGATCGTGACTCTTGGACTTGGTCCCCTTGTTCCACAATTACTCTCGTCTGGAAATCCATCGTTGTTGCATTGCTGGTGTTGGTCTTCCTTGCAGAATTCCCCTTTCACGACTTCTGTACTCTCTGGGGAACTTAGGTGCACTTTGCACCCACTTTTCAGGGTCTTGGGGTGGGCTATTTTTCTAACCCTCACTGTTTTCTTACAGTCCCAGCGACCCTCTACAAGCTCACATAGGTTTGGGGTCCATTCGTGGTTCGCATTCCACTTCTAGAGTATATGGTTTGTGTTGCCCCTATACCTATGTGCTCCCATTGCAATCTATTGTGACTGTACATTGCTTGCACTGTTTTCTATTGCTATTACTGCATAATTTTGGTATTGTGTACATATATCTTGTGTATATTTGCTATCCTCATACTGAGGGTACTCACTGAGATACTTTGGCATATTGTCATAAAAATAAAGTATCTTTATTTTTAGTGTATCTGTGTATTGTGTTTTCTTATGATATTGTGCATATGACACCAGTGGTTTAGTAGGAGCTTCACACGTCTCCTAGTTCAGCCTAAGCTGCTCTGCTAAGCTACCCTTTTCTATCAGCCTAAGCTGCTAGACACCTCTTCTACACTAATAAGGGATAACTGGACCTGGTGCAGAGTATAAGTATCCCTTAGTACCACTACAAACCAGGCCAGCCTCCTACAGTTATCCACATCCACCACCCCAGAGGTAGAAAGACTGATGCCCCATTTGAATGCCCATGGTGGGCAGCCCTAATCCCTATATTTAAAACAATGGTTTGCATTGTATCTAGTAGTCGTTTTGCCCCTTGGGGTAGCTGATTGGGGAAATTACCCATATATATATATATATATATTTATATATATATATATATCAAACCAAAACCCTTTCAGGGATAGAGCGACGCATGAATTATGCAAAAAACAAAGGAGAACTCTGGGAAGTTCCCAATTTTAGGTGGAGAGCTGCTCTAGTAAGAAGCACCCTGCAACACCAGCGACACTCTAGATTTGCTCACCTCAAATGTCTGCTTATCTAGCAAAGTCTTTAAGCATAGGATCAGCACAGTGCTATCCTCGCCGAGCTAGATAGTGACAAAGTCTTTTGCCATTTGTACAGCAAAATCTTTAAGCATAGGATCCTTGCCGAGCTGTAAAATGACAAAAGCCATTTACCACTCCAGGCACAGTATTACAGCTTTGGACTGGTCAAATACCATCCAAGCCAACCGAGAGCGAAACACGTGTCAGGGGTTGCTTTACTCATTCCAGGTTGGCTTGGATGGTATTTGACCAGTCCAAAGCTGTAATACTGTGCCTGGAGTGGTAAATGGCTTTTGTCATTTTACAGCTCGGCAAGGATGACACTATGTCAATCCTATGCTTAAAGATTTTGCTGTACAAATGGCAAAAGACTTTGTCACTATCTAGCTCGGCGAGGATAGCACTGTGCTGATCCTATGCTTAAAGACTTTGCTAGATAAGCAGACATTTGAGGTGAGCAAATCTAGAGTGTCGCTGGTGTTGCAGGGTGCTTCTTACTAGAGCAGCTCTCCACCTAAAATTGGGAACTTCCCAGAGTTCTCCTTTGTTTTTTGCATATATATATATATATATATATATATATATATATATATATATATTTTAAGTCCTTTCCTAGTGTCTAATTGGCTTTCAGCCCCCACCCCCAGGGGGGCAGATCAGGGGAAAGTATCCCCATCCACACCCATGGGGTCAGAAATACTGATATATTTAAATAAGCTGGGGAACAGAAGTCCTTGCCTATGGGGCCACTCCCTCATCCCTTGTGTCTAGACGGTGGATCCCTGCCCGATGATCGCTCTGCTGTGGCGAATCCCAAGCAGGCATCCACTGGGAAAAAGAGGTACCATTGGAAATGGAAGATTCTCCCCCTTTTAATGATACCCCTCCCACCTCAATCAGCGCTCAGGGTCTGAGATATGCCCCCCGAGCACTGCTGCAGTGTAAGTAAAACAAGCCCAATGGCTTGTTTTATTTTCACTTTAGTGTAACAATGCCAGTGCTGATCGACTTCATAGTAAAAGAAAAAAAACACTCAGGCTGCTCTTCCCAAGCAGCCTGAGCTTAAAATGAAAAAAGGAATCCCAGAGGGGCCTTTATTTACCTCCTTAGTGTCAGCCAATGGTCAACACATACTTTGGCGATAGTGCAGGTGTTGGCCATTGGCCGACACATGCACCTAAGTGGTTAACCAGTCTCCCATCACTAACAGTCTCTAACAATAGGCCCCCTAAGATGTTGCTTTGTTTGATAGGTCAGCTTGGGTTTTGAGATGTACTGTGACATCATTTACAGGATGGGCCATTAATTGCAGATGCTCCATTTTACTTTCCTGTAAATAAAGTCTGATTATTCATAGAAGCAAAATCTCTGACAGGACCCTGTGTTATCCAGTATTTAAATCCACTGCCATCTTCTAGAGTAAGCTTTGACTGGTTGACATCGCTACACCTGGAGACTCAAGTGCTCAGCCCAGCTGGATTACACCAACATTGACATCTTAGGACAGCAGTGGTAACCAAAAAGTTCCATCTTGGATATTGTTGTTTACCACCTGCAATTTAGTACTTAGTACCCCAAAATACCAAGAACGTGTATTGCAGGGAGCAAGTATTACAATTCTGAAAAAAGTTTTTGTTGTGTTAGCAATCTACTTTAAACAAGTCCCTCTCTAAGAGTGATTAAGTAAGTGAAACAAGGAATTAAGTAGTTGGAGTATATGTCAGTTTTAGGAAGATGAATGAGAAGTGGATACACACTCCAATGGCTGTCCTTGATGGCAGCACTGTCTGTTGACTAGTGAAGGTTTGGATAACTGACAGGTATCCCTCAATAATGGGAGCATGGGCTTGTGATTTGCATGGCTGCCAATCTGCCTGGTGAGAACAAGTAACTGGCTGAATGAATGAGTATAATCAATGAAGTCTTCTTGAACCATCCTATTCTACAAGCCTGAAAAAGACTGCTTTAAAGAGCTGGTGCAAGAAAAAGCCTCTAGTGATTAGCTTTGTGGGAGCATCAAAGAGGTGATCAAGTTTGTTTACCTGTGGAGGCTGAATGTATGATAGCAGCAAAGAAGCTTCACATTATTCTGAGCTATTTTGCACTTACTTTTGTAGCTCTAGTTGTATAACCGTTTACAGATCAATGAGTACAAAAGAAGCTGAGATGATGTTATAAATTATGTCATCACTGATGTAGTCAATGATGTCATTTGAGATGTCATCAATGACGTCATAAATGATGTCATTAAACATGTCATGAGTGATGTCATGTGCGGGATCATAAGCAGTGCATAGCGGGGGCGCAAGTTAAAGTTAGTGCTGCTAACTATAACCGGTGAATTTCTGTATTTTTTTTAGTTCAAAGTATAATTAAGATTCAGAATGTTCCTGTTGTCACTGACAAACTTACTAACTATAACGTTACTTTAACCTTTGGTTATTTCATTGAATTTCTAGATGTTTTTTTAACATAAAGTAATATTTAATTACGATCCGTAAATCCAATCTACTGCCATGCACGGCCGGCGAGGGGTTGGCCTGGTCCCATCACCCTGGCCCAGTGTATTTTTGAGGGGGAGGGGTACATTCGGCCCACTTCATCGAGCTGTTATCAATCCTAGTGTAACTTTTAGGGGAGGGGACATGAGGCTCCTTCCACGGGTGAGTTTCGGCCCCAGGGACCCCATCCTCTGGTGCCTGGTGTCACTCCCCCCCAGGCCAATTGAAGCCCGAGGACCCCATGCCCCTGCACTGTTAAAGGTGGTGCTGGGGGGAACTCCAAGGTCACCTCGGCCCCAGCCAGCTCCCCACATACAGAGGGACCAGGTATTGCTCCCGCCTTCTGGGAGCAGCTCCTATTGCTGATCCTTGGGACGGGAGCAATATTTTTATCTCTTTCCCTACACACATCACTAGGGACATGAATGCAGATCAAAAGTCTGCTAACAGCAGGCAGGAGAATTGTTTTTAAAGCCCCACCAACTGGGAGTGAACTTGGTGTTTGCTCCGCTTGGCGGGAGTTTTGAAAATGCTCCCTCCAACCAACAGCGAACACAGGTTTCCCTGTCCGTGACTGTGCAGGTAAGGATCCCAGGACATAGCATCTGAGCTGGCCCCTGGGGATGGGGTCCCTAAGGCCAGTAATGGCTTTGGGAGGGGGCCTGCACGGCTCCCCTCCCTAAAATGAACTGTCCTGTGGGTGGGCTTCCCAGGGCCTTTAAAGTCTCAGGGAGGAGGGCTATGTGGCCCCCTTCCTATTTTCAACAATTTCAGCCACAGGGGTGGGCTCCCAGGGGCATGTGATGGCTTGGGGAGGGGAGGCTACATTGCTCCCCCACCATCTTTAACCATTTTGGCCCTGGAGGTGGGTTCCTGGGGTCTCCAATGGCTAGGGGAGAGGGGTGCATGTCCCCTCTCCCCATTCCTAATATTTTTGGCCACCCAAAAACTTTCCAAGAAGGAGCTGAGGTGGGTAAACTTTTTTGGGGGAAAGTTTTGTGAAGATGTGCTAAATAGGTCCAAAGTTATTAGCAAAACAAAAATGTCTCTTCCCATAGGAAAGCAGACCTAACTATATATATATATATATATATATATATATATATATATATATATATATACACACACATATATACACACACACATATATATATTACCCAAGGACGTAGTTTCCTTATAAAAAGTGAATTTTTGTACTTGCCTATACCTTTTGCACCGTTTGACGAATCTTCCCAAACTTTTCGGAGAAAAGTGGCAAGTTGGGTCTTATTGTGCATTGAACATTTCGGGACGATGAGTCAAGTGAGGGCTGAGAAAAAGGGGGAATTGGTCATAAAAAGTTATTTTCCCATGTTAATTCTCATAGACTCTTTAGACACTGCTGCAGCCCAAACTGCTGCACGAAATGACACCAAATTTGACAGAAAGGTAGCTTTTGGTCCACCGATCACCCTTTTTCTTTTCTGATGCAAATCTGTTCCGTAGTTTTCAAGATATTAAAGGAAATCCAAATTTCTATCTGGGCGGAGCCTATGCACAGTATCATGGTGAGATCTGATTGGCTGTCAACACTTCTTTAACCAGAAAGTGATGGCAGCCATCGTGGACCAATATACATGATAGCACCTCATTGAAATGCTTTGTAGTGTATTGAGGAGTTGGAGGGTCAAAAAAGAGAACGTATAAAGGATGATAACAGATTTCAGTTGCCATATAAATCATTTGTTGCTGAGGTGATTTTATTCTGTGAAAAGGCCTTCTGCTGGGATTTCATGAAGGATGTTTGAAAGAAAACTGTTTTCTCATGTTTTTCTTATAGCTGTTATGGAAGATGCTCTAGAAGCTTAAAAGAGAACATATTTTCTGGAAATTCTAACTTTCTTTCCCAGCCATATGAGAATGAAGTCTGACATCCACAGTAATACATGTACTTTCAACAGGAGAAGCCTGTCAGTTGATTCCCTTGTGTTCTACTGCAGCCTTTCAGAGTGTTCTAAAGGACAACTAGAGTGCTAACAATCTTATTTATGACAAAAGTGTGACGCACCTGAAGCCATCATGAGTTAATCAAAGTGGTAAAACTTAAAACATTTACTTTAGAAAGGAACAAAATAAGGGGGTTCATTTTGTCATAGAAATTATGGTCAGTGCTGTAGAAAGAAAAATTATAATACATTTTAAGTGAATTCTCAAATATCTTCCTCTTCTATTTCATTAAAACATTCTAGCATGTAGACTGAACGTACACATTCTGAAATCTATGTCAGGACCAGAGGGAAGGATTATTCATTTCTTGCTTCACTTTTTATTAAACAGCCACTCTGGCATGTAGACTGAAACATGCACATTCTGATTTTATGCCAAAAGTGTAGCACATCTGACTGCCATCTTGATGGAAGCGAAGTGGATGCTGAAAGCATTTTCTACTGCAGTAAATAAGGAGATTTGGGAGCTTCATAACAAAGATGGCCACCAGAGACAAAAGAGCCCAAATGTAGCACAAGTATCACCCAAATGTAGCCCAAATATAACCCAATGACCGAAGTGTGCAAAACACTAAGGGGCATATTTATACTCTGTTTGCGCCGAATGTGCGTCAAAAAGTTTGACGCACATTCAGCGCAGACCTGGCCCCATATTTAAACTTTGACGCCCGACCCCGCGGACATCAAAATTCCACCGTGAGCGTCCTTTTTTGGAAGCGGGAAACTGCCTTGCGTCAATGATATGCAAGGTAGGCGTTCCCTTCCAAAAAATTACTTTAAGGCCTGTGTGCCTTATTTACACCCCAGAGTCATTTTGACGCACAGAAGGGGGTGGGCCTTAAAAAACAGCGCACAGCCTGATGTGCAGCGTTTTTTAACGCCTGGGTCAGGGCAGGCGTGAAGGGACCTGTGGGGTCGGAAGGAGTCCAGAGGTGCCCTCCTCTGCCCCCAGGGACACCCCCTGCCATCCCCACCCACCCCTGGAGGACACCCATGGATGGGGGGACCCATCCCAAGTAAGTGCAAGTAAGTTAAGGTAAATATATTTTTCTGGTTTTTTTAAGTGGCATAGGGGGGCCTAATTTGGGCCCCACTACATGCCACTGTGCCCAATATCCATGCCCAGGGGACAGAAGTCCCCTGGGCATGGCCATTGGGCAAGGGGGCATGACTCTTGTCTTTGCTAAGACAGGAGTCATTGCAATGGGGCTTGTGCGTCAAAAAATGGCGCAAGTCCGGTTTGAGGCCTGATTTTTGCCTCAGACCTGACTTGCACAATTGTTTGACGCACAACCCCCATTTTCCCCTACGCCGGCGCTGCCTGGAGTGAGTCTTTTTTTTTTTTACTCAGACCAGTCCGCAACGCCGGCTAACGTCATTCCTTAAATAAGGTGCCCGCATGGCGTTAGCCGGCGGTAAAACTTTTGACACACAACTGCGTTGGCGCAGTTGTGCGGCAAAAAGTACAAATATGGCCCTAAGGGCCTTATTTATACTTTTTGGTGCAAAACTGCGCTAACGCAGTTTTGCACCAAAAAGTTTTGCACCGGCTTGCACCATTTTTTAGAACCAACTGGGCACCATATTTATGGAATGGTGCAAGCTGGTGGAAAGGGTAGGCTAGCGTAAAAAAAATGATGTTAGGCAGGTTAGAATAAAAATAAATGACTTTAACCAGATTAGCATCATTTTTTTACGCTAAGGGGCATATTTATACTCTGTTTCCACTGAATTAGCGTAATTATTTTTTACTATAATTCAGTGCAAAACTAATTCCGTATTTATACTTTGGTGCTAGACCCCTCTAGAGCCAAATTTATGGAGTTAAAGTCATTTTTTGGAAGTGGAAACCTACCTTGCCTTAATGAGATGCAAGGTAGGTGTTCCAGTGCAAAAAATGACTCTATGGCCTTAACGCCATATTTATACTCCCATGCAAAAATGGTGCAAGGGAGGAAGGAGGGGGCATATTTATACTCCGTTCGCGCCGGATTTGCGTCGTTTTTTTTTACCCAAATTTGATGCAAAACTAACTCCATATTTATACTCTGGCTTTAGACGCGTCTAGCGCCAAAGTCCATGGAGTTTGCGTCACTTTTTAGCGTGGACACCTATTTTGCGTTAATGATATGCAAGGTAGGCGTTCCCGTCTAAAAAATTGACTCCGAGGCATGTGCGCCGTATTTACACTCCCGGGCAAAAATCACGCCCGGGAGTGGGTGGGTCAAAAAAAATGACGTCCAGCCGCTTTTGCGTCGTTTTTTAGCGCCTGGTCAGGGCAGGCGTTAAGGGACCTGTGGGCTCGGAAGGAGCCCAGAGGTGCCCTCCCATGCCCCCAGGGACCCCCCCTGTCACCCTTGCCCACCCCAGGAGGACGCCTAAGGATGGAGGGACCCATCCCAGGGAACATAAGGTAAGTTCAGGTAAGTATTTTTTTTATTTTTTTTTGTGGCATAGGGGGGCCTGATTTGTGACCCCCTACATGCCACTATGCAAAATGACCATGCCCAGGGGACAGAAGTCCCCTGGGCATGGCCATTGGGCAAGGGGGCATGACTCCTGTCTTTGCTAAGACAGGAGTCATTTCAATGGGGGTTGGGAGTCGAAAAAAATGGCGCAAATCGGGTTGAGGCGATAATTTTGCCTCAGCCTGACTTGCCCCATTTTTTGGCGCCCAAGCTCCATATTCCCCTACGCCGGAGCTGCCTGGTGTACGTAATTTTTTTTCACGCACACCAGGCAGCGCTGCCGGCTAACGCCGGCTAACGTCATTGTATAAATACGGCGCCCGCATGTCGCTTCAGAATGGCGTTAGCCGGCGTTAACTTTTTCGATGCACAACTGCGTTGGCGCAGTTGTGCGTCGAAAAGTATAAATATGGCCCGAGGTGTCAGAAAATGGGGCAAAGCTTGCTTTGCCCCATTATTTTAAAGCCTGGGTCAGGGCAGGCATTAGGGGACCTGTGGGCCTATTTCCATGGTGGAACACCATGGAATAAGCCCACAGGTGCCCTCCCCAGGCCCCAGGGGCACCCCCACCCACACCAGAGGGACTGCGGAGGATTGGGGACCCCATCCCAGGTATGTACAGGTAGATTGCATTTTAGTTTTTGAAATTGCCATAGGGGGCCCTGAAATGGGTCCCCATACATGGCACAGGGTGCAATGGCCATGCCCAGGGGACCTTTGTCCTCTGTGCTGGCCAATGGGGTGGTGGGCGTGACTCCTGCCTTTTCTAGGGCAGGAGTCATATGGCATGGGAGGTTTATCACCATAAAATGACGCTAATCTGGTTAGAGTCATTTTGTTTACTCTAACCTACCTAAAGTCATTTTTTGGTGCTAAACCCTCTTCTTCTATACTGCCAGCCCTACCCGACTAAAGTCATTTTTTTTTACTCTAGCCTACCCTTTGCACCGGCTTGCACAATTCCATAAATATGGTGCCCGGCTGGTGCACAGAAATGGTGCAAGCTGGTGCTAAACATTTGAGTGCAAAACTGAGTTAGTGCAGTTTTGCAGCAAAAAGTATAAATAAGGGCCAATATTTTGTAAGTTTGTGCCACTTTTGCATAAAAAAATGACGTTAATGCAGCACAAAAAATATATAAATCAGGGCCTTGGTGCTAGACGGGTCTAGCACCAAATTATAAATATGGAGTTAGTTTTGCACTGAATTAGAGTTAAAAAAATGACGCTAATTCGGTGCAAACAGAGTATAAATATGCCGCAGAGTATAAATATGCCCTTAAATATGGCGTTAAGGCAATAGAGTCATTTTGTGCACAGGAACGCCTACCTTGCATCTCATTAAGGCAAGGTAGGTCTCCACGTCCAAAAAATGACTTTCACTCCATAAATGTGGCTCTAGACGAGTCTAGCACCAAAGTGTAAATATGGAGTTAGTTTTGCACCGAATTAGAGTAAAAGAAATGACACTAATTCGGTGCAAACAGAGTATAAATATGCCCCTAAGGCCCAGATTTAAGAGGGCCTAGCTCCATTCCAACGCCATATTAGAATTATTTTTTTTACACTAATGTGGGATTGGAAGACCAAAAATGCCACGCCAAATTTACAAAGTGGTGCAATGTTTGCATTGCGCCACTTTGTAACCCCTTGCACAACATTATGCCTGCATCACGTATAATGTATGCAAGGGGGTTGTTACGGGGCAAGGAGGGCCAAAAAAATGGCGCAAAGAAATCCAAGAGATTTCTTTACGTCATTTTTAAGGGCATTTTTAACGCCTGCTAAGAGCAGGCATTAAAGGGAGGCTACCATTGTTTTCAATGGGTCTCTGGGTGCTTTGCAGGATTAGCATCAACATTTTTTATGCTAATCCTGCAAAGCACCAGACTAGCGTAAAAAGTTATGATGATAGTACCCCTGACTATTGCCATGGTGCGCCGTATTTTACATTCGGTGCACACATGGTAGAGTTAGGGGGCGCTAAGGCGCTAATGTGTGCAAGAAAAGTGGAGCTGTACAAGGTGCACCACCACTTTTCATAAATCTGCCCCTTATTATTATTTTTTTTATTTTTTTATTATATAGCTCAGACTTGACCCAAAGGTATTGGAGTGCTTTACATGGGTATCACGTACATTACACAAGAACACATTCCTTTTTGGCTTTAGGCATGGGGAGATTAAATCACATATTTATGTTAAAGTGGTGTATCACGGTGCTGCGCCAAAAATAGCAGTGCTGTGCCACTTTAGAGATGCAGAGGTGCACTGTGCTTAGAGGAATACGGCTCACCCCTGCATTTCCCCCTGCTCTGGCGCTGAATTAAGCTGCCTAGCGCTAACACAGGCATCCTTGCACCATAGTGCAAGAGTATCTGCGTTGAGGGGATATATTGTTTATTTGCAGGAAGGTGTCCCTTCCTGCACATAAACAATCTATAATGGTGATTTGTCACTTATATGTTTTCTGCAAAATGCAGCACATATAGAAGTACCAAAGCGTCATTTTGAATGATTGTTTATGTACAGGAAGGGCCACCTTTCTGCACGTAAACAATGTCCATGGCATTTTGCTTCTTCTATGTTTGCTGTAGAATTCAGCACACATAGAAAAAGCAAAAAAAGAGGAGGAATAAAAGCATTCCTCCTCATTTTGCCTTGCTAATGCCACCCCTGGGGTGGCATTGGCTTTTGGCACTGCCTCAGGTTTACAACAACTCGTAAATCTGAGGCAGCGTGAAATGCCCACCGCTACATCCATTGCGCGCCCCTCTGATGCAGAAAACTACATCGGAGGGGGCCATATTTACAAGGAGGCGTGACACTACAAAAAAAGTGCCGTTACACCTCCTTGTAAATATGGAGCAGTGCTTAGCACCACCGTAGCATCATGAAAAGTGACACTCCGGTGGCGCTAAGGGCACTTAAATATACCCCAAAGTGATTTTCCCACAATCACAGGATGTCAAACTGATGCTGTAACTCGGACCTGGTTCCCCAGTTGCAAAGTCTGCATATCTGGCCATAACACCACATTATCTCACCTAAGTGGAACATATAATCAAGTGATCAACTGGATAAAAAAGTTAAGAAAATAAATAATTTAAAAGTGCCTTGCCTCTATTTGAGAAACTCGTTTTAGTTTTTTCAGAGCACTAACCATAATTTCTATGGGAATAAGGCCCTCTCTTTTTATAATTTCTGAAGGAAATGCTTTAGGTATTACAGCTTTGATTACATCAAGATGACATCAGATGTGCCACACTTTTGTAATAAACATAGAACATTAGCAATCTAGTTGTTTATTAGAATACTGTGGGAGGCAGATGTCAGGGGCACGGACTCAGATAATTGAGGGCGGTTAGGAGGGTGCAGAGGCAACAAGTTGAGCATGCTGGGCAGGTGGGAGGGGCAGTGGAAGCACAAGGGACCATGAAGTGCAAAGAAAAGGGGGGCAGGGGCAACAGACCAACCATGCAGGACAGGCAAGAGAGACTGTGGTAATATAACACACCATTGAGGGCATATGGAAGAGGCAGTACAACCATATATACCAACAGACCCAATTCAGGAGGGAGACTCACAATGTTTTTAAGAACTGATGTAGCATTGTTATCTTTCACAGGAAGCAATGCTCATCTTGGCGGATGGCTCTTTTGACTCTACTACAAGGTGTGGTAGAACCATTAACACAATTTCAGTTCAGTCCAATTAAATTACACACCATGACCAATATGGCCAAGGAAAGGGAAAGTCCAGCCAGGAATAAAGTTAAGGTGTTTATTACAAACTCAAGCTCAATGTCATGTAGACAATTCGCAAGACCAAGTTATAAAGATACAAGGCTGTCCAAGGAGGTTAAATAAATGTAAGCAAACTAACATTAAAAGAATTAAGCATTGAAGAAGAGAACATTACATGTCATTAATAAAGGTATCGGCGATACAGAAAATAAACAATGCTCAGAATTAGAAGTCATCAGTCAAATCAATTTAGTAGAGTCACAAACTTAGCTAGGCATAGGAAAATCCCTACATCAGGGTAATAATACCTGTGTGGGGCGAAATACATGCGGGCAAAAGACAAAAGGAAGGACAAAAATATTTTGAAAAAGGGAAATCCCAGGCAAAAGATAAGTAAAATGGAAAGGGTCAGCATGTCAAAAGCTTGATCAATAGTCTTCTGAAAGGGGTTGGAGTAAAAATCTCTAAGACTCAATGGGACAAGCAGGGAGGAAGATACCTCTCCAAGGGGATCAGCATCCAAGATTCTTCATCAGCATAGGTTCAGGAATGCAGGAGATCTGCAAGCGTCAGGGAAATCTGAAGAAGATGCTCAAAATCCAACTAACCATGGATAAATTAAAGCTCCTGAATCATTTGAGTCTGAAACAGGCCACATCCCTTTGAAGGGGCATCATCCAATAGAAATCAATCACACAGCTCCAGGTTGAAACATCAAATTATATTCCCAGCTGTGTTCATGGGAACATCTTCCATTTGTGTGACTTATGCAAGTTTGAAACAATTGTATTCAATGGCAGTCCATGTTCCACGGTGTTCTGCTCCCAAGGTCAATCAGATATTCTCTCTATGCCTAAATAATAGGCCTCTTACCAAAATCTCATTTTCTTATGAGAACGAAGTCTAAAAGAAAATTCACATTATGGAACAAATGAATCAGCATTTCCTGCACAGTCATGGATTACAAACTACAAGCTTCATTTAAGCTGACACAAATGAATTAAATGAAAACACTTAATCAATATGGTTTAATAAACACACTCTAATATGCAAACTTCTAAATTCAATGTTAATAATACATTCATTTTAAATGAAAAAAGAACTTTGTCAATGCATTTCCTTGAGTATAACTGAAGAATACATTTCTTCCATTTTTGCATACATTTTTGATTCATTAATCATTAGAAAATCAATATTGTTACAATATATTCTTTTAGTCTAGGGTCTAAAAGACATTATAAAATTAATTTATGTCTGTTAACATGTGATTTAATTCAAATACACCCTAAGTCGAATTCTTCCATATAAACAAATGCACATTTTTATGACTTTTGTAACATGAGGAACAACAATAAAATTTAGACTACATCAACCCAAAGGAGCTTTATTTGATCTGTCTCCTGCCTAAAATCACCTCTTTTCCAATATAAGTCAAGGGGAAAACCAATTCAACAGGTTTAAAAAAATAATCTCCCTATTTCAAAATCTTGGCAAGTATGGTATATTGAATCACTGCGAGCAGGAGGAATGGGGTAGGGACATGGACTAGGATAACAGAGGGCATGAGGGAGATGGGCAGGAGCACCAAACTGATCTTACAACGCAGGCATCTGGAATTACAGTAGCACAAATCACTACACAAGGCAAGCTGGACGTCAGTACAGCACAATGGGCCATGGAAGCAATAGGGAGGGACAGGGCCATGAACATGGAAAATAGAGAGCAGAGGGTAAAAAAGGGGCAAGGACAGCAAGCTGACCATACCGGACAGACAGGAGGGACAGTTGCAGCATAGCAGATCATGAAGGGCAGGAGGGAGGGGGCTGTAGCACAACAACAAACCAGACAAGGCAAGAGGAAGGGGATAGGGTCCTGATCATGGAAAAAAGAGGGCAGCGGCTTGGGGACAGTGTTAGAGCTGCAAGCTGACCGTGGAGGGCAGACAGGATGAACACTGGAAGCACAACACACCATGGAGAGCAACAGTCAGTCTATAATGGCACACACACAGACAACGGAGGGAAGGTGGGAGGGGGTCAGAGGCAGCAAGCTGATGACACAGGGCAGGTTGGAGGGGCTGTGGCACCACAGAAGGCCATGCATGGCAAGCAGGAATGCTAGTTGCACCAAAACACAATGGCGGGCAAGAGGAAAGGGCAGGGGCATACACAAAGGACCATGGAGGACAGAAGGGATGGGTAGGGGCTGGACAGAGCCAAGAGAGGGCAGGGAAGGAGCTTCACAACGGACCACATGGGATAGGCAGCAGGAGCAGTTGCAGGACAACAGAGCATGGAGAGCAGAAGGAAGTGGTAGGATAATCGACCATGGAGAACAGGTGGGAGGGGATAGGGGCATAGAACTCAGACAGGCAGGGTGGAGGTGGCAGGGACAGACAACAGTCATCTGACCATGCTTGACAGGTGGGAGGGTCAGTGCCAGCTCAACAGAACACTCAGAGTAGGTAGGAGGGGCAGTGGCAGGCCCATGGAACGTGATAAGCAAATAGGAGGGAGCAGAGTCAAGCACACAGACATCGGAGGGCAGGGGGGAGGAGGGGAAGAGCAGCAAGCTAAGCTCAGAGGTTAATCAGGAGGGCAATGATGGGGCATAGAACTGGGCAGTAGGGACAGAAGGAGTGGGCAGACACATCAAGCTAAATGGAAGGCAGTTGCAGCACATTGGACCATGCAGGGCAGGAGGGAGGGGGCTGGTGCATGGACTTGGACAAAAGAGGGTAGGGAGGAAGTGGATAGGACAGCAAGCTAACTGTTCAGGACAGGCGGGGAGGGCAGCAGCAAAAAAATAGCCACATGGAGCTGTAATGAAGGAGCAGGGGTATGGCCTTGGACAATGGATGGCAAGGGGGGAGGGGGCAGAATTCTGGGGTGGGGGGGCAGCACAATGCCAGTTCAGGCCATGCACCTAACTCCCTCCCTAACATGCATTGTGATGGGCTTTTTAATTAACATTTTAAAAAAATGGAAATTCACTGAAACAATCAAAGGTTACAGGGACATTGTAGTTAGGAAATAGAATTGAAAAAACATAGGAAGTCACTTAAAAAACCAAAGGTTATCAGAACATTAGAGTTAGGCTCAAATTTCAAAGTACAAAACCATAAAAATTCACCAGTTAGAGTTGTTTCAAGTGACTATAACTTGTTCCTTAAGGTATTTAAAACTTGCGCCCTCGCCATGCACTGCTAATTACCTTAGATATTACAGCACTAATGACATCTACTATAACTTCATTGATAATATTACTGTAAAGTTTGCAGTAACACTATTGATGAGAAAACTGTGCATTGCAGAGGCATGAGTTATAGTTACCTTAGGGCATGGCTGCAAACAAGCACTCATTTCTGTAAAGTACAAATCATCCTAACGTCTTGCGCATGACCAAGGCCAAGCAAGTGTGTTTTCTCTGAAAAGTTATCTGTAATCCTTGATGGAGGTGTTTGCATCCTTGCTCTTTCGAGGACAATATCTTATGTAGTGATACTACAAGCATGTAAAATGGCCTAGAAGTCCTGCCCCAGACTAGTGGTATGAAACGTTTTCTCCCCCCAGGGTGATGGAAAGCTTACTAAAAGGCATCCCAAATCTGTTTCCCGCTGATTTTGGAGATGCTTTCTTGATGCACAGAAATCACATCTCGGGGGCGTGGTCTGCCGGGTGGCCACTGCAGGACGGGGCCAGGCCTGAGGCCCCACATTAATAATTTCCGCGAACCCTGGATGCCCCCTCCCCCACCGTGTCATAACTCCCCTGAGAGGATGTACACATGGGGAAGGCGCCCCCCGCCCTTGTCCATGACGGGAGAGGCACGGAGAGAAGCTAAGGGGCTGAGGGGGAAAGCAAGGCTACTCTGCCCCAAGTGAGGAGAAATTAATGAAGGACACCCCCATCTAGTTACGCCATTGATGGGACCCAGGGGCCCAGAATGAGTGCATTGCTGGATCACAGGATTACAGGACATCTACACTGGGAGAGGGCATTTAAGACCTCACACGCTGCGTGCTACAGGGGCCCATGGCTTCCCCTGCCTGGACAACATCATTCTGCCCCTCCTCAACCCCCCTCCCTCCTCCCCTGCTCTCTGCCATGGAGAACTCTTTCATATTGCGTCAGGAGGGGACCCTGTCTGGCCTCTGCATGACTATATTTGGTCACCACTGCTGCAGGAGGGAAGAGCTGTGGACAAAGCAAGACAGCTGTCTCCGCATCTCTACCCCGTGGAGAGGAGATTCTCAGCACTCTGGGCACTGTCCCTCTCCCGCTGCTCTCCTCATCCTGCTTTCTTGTCGAGGGCCTGGGCACGTCTGTCACCTCATTTGCGGAACTGCGGACCGAGACCTGCATGAGCCTGTGACGACCACAGCTGGCGCTGCGGGGTGTGTCAATCCACTGATTGCACAGCCTATCACTGAGGAGATCACACCACGCCTGCACCCCACCTCCAGTGCCCATAAACCGGTGATGCCAGGGAGCAGATCATCCAACAAACACCTGGGTAAGCCAGCGAGACAATTGCTCTTCTTGGAAGCTCTGAGACAGACCAGAGCCCCAACCCAGGCACCCCAAGAGCACCCAATCAACCAGTCTCGCGCCATGGCGGATGCCTCACAGGGCGCAATAATGGACCGTATCCTGCAGGAGATCTCGGCAGTGGGCCGCAGGCTCGAGGGCATGGTTAGCATGATGATCTCCCTAACAGAGGATACAAAGTCAGTGCTTCTGGACATTGCAGGTTTGCAGTCAAGAGTGACCACACTGGAGCAGCGAGTGGCGACAGTTGAGACGCAGGCCGCGCTCGCCTCAGACAGGGACCAGGAGCTCTTGTATCTCCGCAGCAAGGTCATCGATCTCGAAGACAGAAGTCGTAGAGACAATGTCCGCTTCCTTGGCTTCCCGGAAGAGATAATAGGAGTGTAGTCCTTTCTAAAGAATACTTTACCTCAACTCACTGGCCTCACCTTCGACCCTCGCCTAGAGTTTCAAAGAGCACACAGACTGGGCCCCAAACGTTGAGAGCGGACCAACCACTGTCAGCCTATAATTGCTTGCTTTTTCCAAAAAGCGCGCATGCAGGGCCCATTCCATATGAACGACCTCCAGATACAGATGACATCTGACTTCTCTGAAGAGACTAGTGAGCGTAGAAAAGCATTTCTAGCCCTGCATCCCCGCCTGCCATAGCTGGAGATCAAATTTGGTCTCTTCGAACTGGCAAGGATGTGGATCACAAAGAATAATGTATCCAAAGACTTCTACGACCCGACGGACCTGAGCCTCTACCTTGACAGCTTTTCAGACCACCCTTTGGACACAGCCAGCCGGCTTCCATCCCAGGCCCTGATCACCACGGCCTGGAATTCACTACTGATGGAAACTGCTCTTGAACGACCGGACCATGACCCCCTCAGAGACTTCCAACAGAGGACCCTCTAAGAACCATGACGACAGGGTTCAAATATTGCACGCAGTGGCAAAGCACACTCAGATGACAGACAGAGACAAGTCCCGCTCTCCTCTAATGCCTTCTCCAGCCCCTACCTGAGAGGGAAAGAACTGGATGTATAATCTGCAGGTTGCGGAAGGCGACGCCGTCATTCTTCAAGCACCGAACTTACCTGCTCCGAACTTACAGCCACGACAAATGGCAGATGAGTGTTGCATACTGTTCTTCCATTGTGATCTGTTTTCCCTGTTTATCTCGTTCTGAGCTTGGGTTATGTCTCCACTGGGTTACACACTAGCCCCTGGTACCACTTTGATGTCCTACTCTCTGTCCCTCCTCATAGCCACTGCACCCTGCATCCAGGCCGGTTCTGTGCTCTTCTTCCTCGCGGCTCTTCCCATGGAGAGAACGGTCAATAGTTCTACACCCTTAGCGGCTGTAAGATGCTCCCCCCACCAGTGTTACTTCTACTTTTATAGCCTATAAAAAGCTTCCCCCCAGCCCCCACACGCCTGCACACCATATTGCTGTACAAGACACGACTGATCCCCCTTTTATTCCCCCTCTCTATGCCCCCTCTCCCTCCTTTCCCGTACTTTAAAGCGGATGTTGCACACTGCAAGAAGGTTGCGGGGGCTCCTGCTGTAGGATATTGTTGTTGAAGATGTGGAAACGAAACAGGGGTCTCTGATGTCTTTGCTATCCCAAGGGCGCCTGCCTTTCCTGGTTGTGGGGCCAGCTGGTTGGGATGGTTTTTTTTTCGGTCTGGGCCTAGACCCGCAGGCTAGAGACTCCGAAGAACGGATCTTTAGTGCTCTGCCACAGCTCCTTTCATCCCTTCTCCCCCATCCTTCTACCCTTTTCTTTTTCTTCTTTTTCATACTTCCGTCTAGTTACTACTAGCTTGTGCACCCATTTTCAAACCCCCCCTCCTCATAGCTCTTTGCTCTTATTCTCCCTGCTCTTCTTTCCTATCGTTATCCTTTCTCTCCCTTCCCTCTTCTTTGGTCGTCCTCTCTCAATTTTGTCTTTTGGTTGCCCTACCTCGGTATCGTCTCCACCTTGCGCTTTTCACCTACTGTGACTTTACTCCACCCCCCATCCTCCACCCTTCCCACCCCCTCCTCCTGATCCTTGTCCTTGTCTTCCGTCTCGCCTGCCTTCTTGCGCTAGTGCAAGTACCCACCTTTTCTGCCCCCATAGCTCACTTATTTTCTACCAACACCCAGGCGCGATCCACACAGTAGTCCTCATATGGTGAGCTCTCCCCCAAATACATCTACCCCCATGCGGATCATTTTCTGGAACGTCAGCGGCCTGACCCATTTCATTAAGCTTAAAAAGATACTCTCATACCTCCAATCGAAGCGAGCAGATGTTGCTCTGCTACAAGAGACCCACCTAGACAGGGCGGAATCTGCTAAATTGCATCGGGATTGGGTTGGGACGGGGTTATACAGCTGTAGCCCTTCTCCCGGGGAGAGAGACGAGGATACCCCGCGAAAATGTGGAGTCGCCAGACTAGTGTGGAAAAGTATTCCCTGTTCGGTTTCCAAAACATGGATAGACACGGAGTTTCGTTATGTGTTTGCTAAACTCAAGTTTGGAGATTCCTCCCTCTGCGTGGGATCCGTCTATGCTCCCACGAGTTCCACACGTTTGTTCTTTCTGCGACTCAATCGCCTGTTGTTGGAAATAGGGGCCACCAGAAATTTATTAGGAGGGGATTGGAATTTGGCCAGAGATGCAGTGTTAGACAGGACGGGCCCCTTAGATGTGGCCAACAACGGGGATAGGGCCCTGCAGACTGACGTGATGCAAGACAACGGTCTGGTGGACTACTGGAGAATGGCATACCCGGCTGATAAAGAATGCACTTTCCTGTCGCCGGTCCATGGTACTCAGTCCTGCCTGGATTATTTCCTCATGTTGCACGGCCCAGAGGCGCAAGTTACGGATGCCCGGATATTGAAGGGTGATCTATAGGACCATTCCCCAGTGCTAATTGCGGTCCAGTTGGGTCTGTCGTCTCCCGGGCACAAACCCTGGAGATTGGCAGTCCACCGGTATCGCTCGCCACAGGGCAAGGAACGATTACGAGAACACATGTCCACATACGTTCAGAACAATCAAGGCTCTACTGACTCTCAAAGAGTCCTGTGGGCAGCGGCCAAGGCAACTGTACGAGGGCAGATGATGAGAGACGCTGCACTGGCGAACCAAGACACGAAAGCACAACAAGCGAGCCTGGAGGAATCGGTATGACAGCTGACGCGGCAATACACAGACCACCCGTCCCTCCCCATGCGCAGACGTTTGGAATCTGCCCGCATGGCGCTCAACGACTTGCACACCACGCGGGCCGAGTACGCTCTTCAATGCATACAGGGTAGACACTACGAGCAGGGGGAGAAAGCGGGGAGGCTGCTTGCGGCTCAACTCCGTCAGAGAACAGCAGCCATGGCCATACCAGTGCTGACAGCCCGCTCCGGAACGGTGCTTACACACCCACAGGACGTAGTTAATGAGTTTGCATCTTACTACAGTCATCTCTATACCCCTGAGTCGACAACTACACCCGAACACATAGAGATCTTCTTAAACGGCATGATGCTACCCTCCCTCCCTGCGGAAGTGCGCGCCCTCCTAGAAGGAGGCATTAGCCGACTAGAGATATCACAGGTCATCTCTGACCTTCCCTATCACAAATTGCCTGGTGAAGACGGCTTACCAGTGGAATTTTACAAATGGGCGGGGATGAAGCGATTGATGTCCTACATAGAGCGCTTGATGACGCCTGTCAGACGGGCTCCCTAGGCATGATCTCTAACACAGCCACGATAGCGGTCCTACCAAAACCTGGACGTGATCCTTTACTTTGCAGTAACTATCGGCCAATCTCCCTCTTAAACAGGGACCTTAAGATCCTAGCCAGCATTTTAGCGAACTGCCCACGTAGGGTTATACCCTCACTTATACACCATTCCCAGGTGGGATTTGTGCCGAGCCGCACCTTCAGAAATAATTTGCGTACCCTCTGCCACACCCTGTGGACATCTAGAAATATGCCGAAAGCTGCCCTAGCCTTATCCTTAGATGCTGAGAAGGCGTTCGACCACATTGAATGGCCATACTTATTTGCGATCTTAAAAAGGTTCATCCTCGGGGACCAGTTCATCTCCAAAGTCCGCCTCCTATACGATAACCCCACAGCGTGGGTTAATTGTGGGGGCTTTCTCTCAGAACCCTTCCCCATTTGAAGAGGAACCCGCCAGGGCTGCCCCCTTTCACCTCATTTATTCTTGCTGGCTATGGAAGCGCTTGTAGCCACTATCCGTACTTCCCCCTCGATAACGGGATTCACTTTGGCCGGTGGCGTCTCAAAAATTTACCCCTATGCCGACGACATCCTACTCACAGTAGTAGACCTCCGGCGCTCCCTCCCTGCGCTACTGGATCCCATCAAGACTTTTGCCCCTATCTCTGGTTATCGAGTGAACTGGGGAAAGAGCGAGGCCCTGCCCCTCTCACAGATGACGACGAAGGCTGACATACACCGATATCCATTCCGATGGATGCCAAAAAACCTTAAATATCTGGGTATATTAGTCAACAGAGGGCTGGAACAGATGGTGACGGATAATCTTACCCCACTGATTACACAAATGAGGCTGGACTTTGACAAGTGGTCCCACCTGGGACTCTCCATGTGGGGCAGAGTGCAGGCGGTAAGAATGGTTACAGTAACGCGCTTTACCTATGCCCTCGGCCTCCTGCCTTTCCAGATACCTCTCCCGTTACTCCGATCTGTGGATGCAGTGATTAGAACCTCTGTATGGGGCTCCATGCGACCACGCCTGGCTCCTACCAAACTCATGGCGCATCGTCCCTACGGGGGTCTGGGCCTCCCTTCGGTGGAATACTACACCCTAGCTTTACAAGTGTCGCCCTTAGCTACACTAACATCGGACGTATTGGAACTGCCTCAGTGGGTAGCAATCGAGAAAGCTCTGCTCTCCCATGACGGCGGCCTAGAGAGTCTCTATTGTACTAGCTTATCCTCCTCTACATCTATGAATCTGATACTGAGGGCGACACGAGCAGCGCGGAGAAGGGCCCACCTCCTACTTGGGGTTCACCCTTCTCTGTGTACCCAGGCACCCTTGTAGAACAACGTTGGCCTGCGGATAGAGGGGAGGGCCTTCTCCTGGCCGTCCTGGAGAGAAGCTGCTATAGTCCATCTAGGCCAGATCCTACAGGACGGAGCGATCAGGACTTTTGCCTCGCTACGGGAGAGTTTTGGTCTCCACCCTCGACAAGAATGGCGGTACCTGCATCTTCAACACTGCCTGCAACATAATGCAGGCATTGCTCAACAAGGATCAAAATCTTCACCTGTGATGCTGTACCTCCGAACGTGGGGAAAGCACAAGGGTGTTATGGCAGGTGTATATGAGGTCCTCACGCAACATAAGTTCACGCAACCCCTTCTAGAAACTCTCCGTTTACAATGCCTAACTCGCCTGCAGAGATCCTTTGACGTGGAAGACTGGGTGGACTTAGGCGTTTGCGAGGATCGCTTGAAATTCAGCCCCTTTAAGATTATCCATGACTGGTACTGGACCCCGGTGTGACTACATAGAGCAGGACTCCTCCCGCACGCGGCATGCTGGGGCTGCCCAGAGTTGCATTGTGATCTACTTCACATCTTGGTCGACTGCCTGTCGGTCCACCCTCTGTGGGAGGCCGTTAGCCTCACCCTCTCCACCTCAGTTCCACTCCCAGCACGGCTACCTCCCTCTCTTATCATCTTACACAACATGGATACCCTTCCGGTATTATCGCGCCCCTCCCAGAGACTGCTGCATACTGCACTCGCCACGGCAAAGATAGGTATCCTTCGTCATTGGCACTCGGCGGACCCCCCCACACCAGGAGAATGGATAACGGCGATGACTCGGATAGCAGCATGTGAGAAGGTCATTTATAACCTCCAAGATCAGGCTGCCCTGTTCCACAGAATATGGGCTCCGTTCCTTACTGATCCTCCGTCACCGTAAACACCGTAAACATTGCTCCATAAATAATGATCCCCCTCCTGTGGTTCCTTATCATCTGACCTCTAAATGGTATTGCCCATGGCTTAGTATCCACACTCACCACCTTCACATCCCTCTCTCCCCTTCACTATCACTATCACCATCATTATCACTATCACTATCATTATCACTATCATCGCTATCACTATCACCACTATCACTACCTCGATGTTCCCACCTACGCATACACTTTCATGCCCCTACCCATTGCGCCTCCCCCTTCAGTCGTTCTCTATCTTTCTCCCCTACATACCTTAGCCCCGACTCCTCTTTCCCCTCCCCCTTTTCTTCTTCCCACAAATACCCTGTCCCCCCACCTTCCCGTTTTCCACAATTTCTTCCTCACCCCCCCTCAATCCCCTTTCCTATTTTGCATTTCACCTTCTGTATGTGCCTTCTTGTTCCTGGACGACCATTTCTCATTTCTCTCTTCTCTTCTCTTCTCTTCTCTTCTCTTCTCTTCTCTTCTCTTCTCTTCTCTTCTCTTCTCTTCTTTCTTTTCTTTTCTTTTCTTCTTTCTTCTCTCTTTCCTTTTGTTTCTTCTCTTCTCATCCCTTCCCTCCTCTTTCTTCTCGCTATTCCATTACCATTCACTCTGGACCTCTTATGGACATGCTCCCCTCTTCTCCCTCTCTCCCCTTCCTCCCCCCATACTCTTCAACATTCACCCTCTTTCTCCCCACAGTCTATTGTATAGCCGTACAATTGCCTGGACGACACGTTCTATATTGTACATTCCTCTGTAACTCTCACACCGCCCCACTAACACCGAGCCACCCTGCTTGCCCGCAATTGCGTTCACCAATGGCCCGTGGCCTGGCTTGAGTTTTCACCAACCCTTTCTCTCCTTACCCCTCCCCCCCCGCCCACTGTCTCCTCAATTTTGTTAAGGTCTAGCACCTACGAGATTACGATTGATGATGTTTAATCAAGGATATATCCAATACAATTTGATCTACACTTTTTATGCACAGATATTGGAAACATGTATACGCATAAATATATGCCTTTCCTTCAGTTGGCGATTCATGTTTTTCTCCTTTCTGTATCGAACCTTTGTTGCTAAAAAAAATAATTACAACATAAAAAAAAGATCACATCTCTACCAAACAAAGAAACACATACTTCTGTAAATTACAAGTCATCCTAACATCTTGTGCATGGCCAAGGCAAAACAAGCATGTTTTTTCTGCAGTGCCATCTTGAAAAATGATCTGTAATCCTGGATGGAAATGTTTGCATCCTTGCTTTTTCAAGCACAATATCTTATGTAGTGATAGTGTTAGTGCGCCTGACCTTTTAAGTAAACTTACAAGGGGATGCGCAGAGGTCAATGAACCTTTTGACTCGCAATTAAGATGTTCTTACCATAGCTCCAGTACATAATCATTAGTAATCAATAAAATCAATAATCAATGGAGTCAGTAATTGTCAAGTACCATGACCTTTCAGTCATGGATAACCACACCTTTAGTAAAAGTTTAGATTGTTTATTTACCTATATTAACAATGCTAAGGTCAAGTAAGTGAATCTCAATATCAAATGAAACACATACAGGAACAACACTGGCTGTCCAAAGTGGCAGAAGAAACTCAATCTAATCAAAGCTTGAACTACAACACATTCTAAGGTTATGGTGAACATCAATAGCAAAGTCAACTGTGTCAAGGTGATAACATACATGAAGTTTAGCAGAGGAATTCATCAAACATTAGTCCCTGTCAATATGATTTTATTAGTGAGGATCCTTAACTAACATCCGATTAGCATCAGCATGTTGGGCTTCATGCAAAACAATTTAGTAACACAAATTTGGAGAAACATCTAACTATGGCTCTATCAAAACAGCACAGTTGGTACTTAGAAAGAAAAAGCAAATATGCATACTAATCACAATCTGGATATACCTATCCTTAGAGTTGATCAGCACAGCAGAGTCAGTCTTCGTCCTCAGGACATCAGTCGATCAGTAAGGCATCAGGCTTCAGCATCAGAGGTCAGGAAAAGCAAAATCTTTAAGCATTAAAGTTAAGCATTTCTCTTGTCAAGACACAATATGGGCAATCGTCAGAATAAATGTCTTCTCAGAATGAACAAATCTTCTCTCCCCGTACTCTTGTTAAGTCAAAACTGTAAAAAACTACCCCCCTAATCCCTATTGGTCAGTTAATCGCATGATCACACTTTGTCCAATAAAACAAAAATCTTGAATCTATGAATTCTAATATTACTCCATTCACACGTCGTTGATTGGTTTGTTTTGCAATGTCCTCATCATCCGGCTTGTCAGGTAACACCATTGTTGCAGCTTCTACTCTAGTCAGTATCCTCATTGTTCTTGTCCTGGGAAAGTTAGTCTCACACACCTTACTTATAAAATGTTCCATTAGTTAGATCATCTTCCAGCAGTCGGTTCTCATGGAAGGCTTCTGTTATGAGCACATTTAAACAATACAATAGAAATTCACAGTTCCGCCCTATCTTCCGGACATAGATACCCGCCCACCTCCGCTTCCGAATCTGCTACCGGCTATGATCGCTTTTCGATCTAATTGCAGGCGCTATGCGAGTTCACCTCGGCATTTGGACTTCATCTGTTTTTTTACACTTCTGTCAGCGAGCGTGCTACATTCCCTACTACATTGTTTAGGCGCGCTGGTGAAGAGGCGTGTAACACAGATGCTGGCGAGAGGATCAAAGGTGGCATCCGCTGGAGCTGGAGGTGTAGCTGGAGCCGTTGCAAGCCAAGAGAGAACCCGTTGCTCTGGTAGTGCACGAGAATGCAAGATGGTGAGAGCTTCTACATGGATGGCAGGTGGGCAGGATAAAACAAAGATGGCATCCTCTGCAAAACTGGTGAGTGGTCCTTTAGGTAAATATTCTAAATCAAAAATACACACTGATTTGGTATTAAAAGGTAAAGAGACCACTGGCAACAGTATTGATATAGATGGGACTGTGGAGCCAAGGGCGAATATATTGACTGGTGATTGTGTGATCGAGCAAGAGGACAGAGAGATACAAAAGGAATCTTTACAAGCAGTAAATTGCAATCTTTCCCCCATCCCTGCACGTTTAAATTTACCCATGGAAGAAGTGGCTGAAGTAGTATATGAGGAGGGCAGGAAATCTGAACCAAGTAACAATTCTGCTCCTAGAGACACCATAGCCCAGACAGAGGCACAGGTTCTGACCCAGGCCCTGGCTCATGATTTATCATCAGTAAATATGCGTGAGAAATCACAGAAGGGCAAACAAATACAGTGTAAAAGGGGGCTGACCTTGAAAATCGGTCAGGATTTAGATCTGGGGGATACACTTTTCTCTCTATCAGACCAATCTAGCTGGATGAAGCTATGGAATCTAGGGAGGGGAGCAGTTGGGCTTGGAAAACGTCCTGGTCCAAAGCAGGCTCTGAGACAACCATGCCGGATGAGGATGAAGATAAGAAGTCTGAATAGGGGAAAGGGTCAGGTCAACCTGAAAGCTTTAAAGCAGTTACGATTAAAAAAAAGATGAAGAAGAGAATTTCTTGCTCAGACTCACCTGCCCGCCACATCTCCGCCAAAGCATCTAAAGCCTTACAATAGGATTATTCCGCTGTACCTGGACTTGGTGGTCTTGGCTCCCTGGGTGACTCTTTAGCTGACACAACCCAAATTTCCCTAGAGATGATACACCAGAGTATTATTTAGCATCAGGAGGAGACAAAGGCTGAGAGCCGCAGAACACAATTGGCTTGCCGCAAAATGCAGGGAGCTATTCAACTGGTGGCTTAGACTTGTACCGACTTTGCAATACGTATAGGAGAGGCTGAAACCTGTATATCGAAACTGGGGGATGACACCGCTGCAAATGGGGAGATTAGAGAATCTCTGAGAAGTCAAATGGAGGACACTCAGTGGAAAATGGCAGATCTCGAAAACAGAGCAAGGCAAAATAACCTCAGAGTCCTGGGTATCCCAGAGGGGTTGGAAGGGGTAGACCCACAGAGTTTTGTGGTGAATCTCTTTAAGGAAGCATTCCCAGATCTAGCGCCACAGGATTGGGAGAAGGAAGTTCAGAGAGCCCATAGATTCCCTTCAAACTGAGAAAAACAGATATGAAAGGAGGGAAACCCAGGGCTATATTGATATGCTTTCATAGCTTTCTAGCAAGACAGGCAGTGTATGACTTTGCTCGTCCGGATCGCAAACGTACTGCTTTAGGATGTGATTATTTCGTTAGGCCAGATTATTGTGATGCCACAGTCGAGAGAGGGTGGAGACTTAGACAATTAGGCCCGTATTTATACTTTTTTAGCGCTGTATTTGCATCATTTTTTAACGCAAAAGCAGCGCAAACTTACAAATTATAATTGTATTTCGTAAGTTTGCGCCACTTTTGCGTCAAACAATGATGCAAATGCGGTGCCAAAAAAGTATAAATATGGGCCTTAATCTCACTGCTGCAGAACAAAGGCGCTCACGCCTTTTTGATGAATCCAGCCAAACTGAAAGTGATCATTGGTTGAAGGACTCTCTTTTTTCTCTTGGAACTGAAGGCTAAAGAGTTTCTGGACTCACTTTGACATTTCATTGAACTGATAATGGGGGGCTAGAAGGCTAGAAGGCTGTTATCACCATATTATGCCTTTTTTTTGGTGATACATGAGGGTTAGAAATACAGTTTTGGCTATATGATGTAAAGTTAGATGGGTTGTGGTTCGGAGGAGTTGAGAGGGAAGCACCAATTCATCAGGGGAAGGACCTGGCTGGTCATGTCCCACATAATGGGTGGGAGGTGCGGGGGGAGCTCAGGGGGCTCAAGGGTTGGGGGATGGGTCAGGGTGGAGGATGTGGGGTAGACCTCAGGGGGTGCAAGGGTTGGGGGATGGGCTGGTAGGGAGAAAAGGGAGACACGTGAGGAGGGCTGGGGGGGTCAGGAGGGAAGTTGGGGCTGAGGAAGGGCAAGGAGAACAACTACATGATGGTATGCAGATGGGATGCTTTTATTATGGCTGCAGTAAAATGGGATGGCAAAGGTTGTTGGGGAATGAGCTATTTTGGACATAAAAACTATGGGCCTTGGGCCATCTAGAGGAAAGAATATGGTGCATAGGTTAAGAATATGTTCTGTTAACATATGTGGTTTGAACAATCCCCAAAGGAGAAGTAAGGTGGCTGTGGCTATAAGAGCAAAGCAAGTCGATCTGGTCTGCCTACAAGAGACCCATATTCCCTGGGGGAAAAAGGAGGTATTGAGAGGGTTAGGCATGATACTTTTAGCCTGTACGCAGAAGACAGGAGCAACACGGGGAGTGGCAATTTTGGCCAGAGGTTCTATATGTAGTCTAGGTCGTTTGATGGTAGATATAGGTGGCCGTTGGATTATTATAGAATGTAAATCAGGTGCTACTAGTTTTACCCTTTGTACCGTTTATGGCTCTAACTTTGATGAAGTTGAAGTACTTGACGCATTAAACTTAGAATTAGCCTCTTGGCCACACCTTTGGTGATCTGTGGGGATTTTAATATTCACCTTAAAGTTAACAAAGGGTTTACATCATCGGCTAGATATTATGGATGCAAACCCAAGGTGTATAAGGTTCTGTGTGACCTTATACAAGGACATGCTTCAGTGGATATATGGGAAAAACACCTCTTTTATTCTTTTACTCCACCAGCATTAGTTTCTGGAGCAGAGATAGAACTTATCCCTAGCTGTATGGGAAAAACTCAAATCCCCGGACCCTTGATAAACATACTACTCTTTCCCCCACAACAAACCGGTACACCTCAATTATTTTTTTACTTCACCAACATTAGTTTCTGGAGCAGAGATAGAACTTACCCCTAGAATTTTATCGGATCATAACCCACTGTGCCTGGCTATACCGCTGACTGGAGTCTGGAGGTCGTGCCGTGTTTGGACGTTTGACAGAAAACTATTATGGGAGCCAGCCTATGTAGACTACATCCGAGCATGGCTGACACAGTTCTTAGACGATAAGAGGGACACCACGGCTCCAGGAATAATTTAGGATGCATTAAAGACTGGAATAAGAGGGGAGACTCTGAGCTTTGGCTCTCACTTGCAGAAAGAGAGGGAGGCTGAGGCTAGGAGCTTAGCTCAAGAGCTCATGCAGGCTGAGAGGAAACTGGTACAGAGCAGAAAGAAGGGAGAAGAAGCCAACGCCGATCAAACCAAGGTAACAATACTCAAGGCAAAGGCCAACCAGCACCTTAGTAAGGCAGTAGCAGAGAAGTACCAGATGTCTAGGGCTGAATGTTATGAGCACGGGGAAACTACGGGTAAAATCTTAGCCAGGTGGGTTAGGCAGAAGGCCTTAGACAGGGATATAACAGAGATGGTGGATTCTCAGGGGTGCACGGTGGACAAACCAGAAGAGATTATGGAAGTCTTTAAGTATTTCTTTGAAAAGCCATACTCTGAAGATGCACAACAACTAGTTGGGGGCTCTGGGGGATCTGTGGAGTTCCTGAGGGAACTACAAACAGGTAGACTCACTCAGGAGGTGCAAAATCTACTGAATGCCCCAATATAATTGGAAGAAATGTTAGAGGCCATGAGATCCCTGGCCGTAAGAAAAGCTCCAGAGCCGGATGCCTTGCCACTAGAGTTTTTTAAAGTGTTTTGGCAAGAACTACGAAAGAATATGTTATTAACATTTGTAACGGCCCACCTGGGGCAGATCCCGCTTTCTTGGGAATTAGCTACTAAGTTAGTGTTCAAAAAGAAAGACAGAGCTGCAAAAGACCCGGGGTCTTACAGACCTATCTCACTGTTGAATTGCGATGGGAAAATATACGTCAAGATCTTAGCAAGTAGACTGGCACGGGTTATTGCTCCATTAGTATCTAGAAGATAACATCCTGAGAGAGGGACGGGAGACCATATTAGAAGAGTTATATCCCTGCTTGATCTTTCGGAAGTACAACAAACATCTCTGGGCCTGATCTTGCTAGACGCCGAGAAAGCATTTGATCTTGTGGCTTGGCCCTTTTTATGGGAGGTCTTGAGATGGAAGGGTATTGGGGAGGGTTTTTTAACAGCTGTTAAGGGATTGCACAAAACCCCAAAAGCCTGGCTACGCTTGGCTGGCTTAGAATCTGAACTAATATCCATTTTGACGGGAACAAGAGAGGGATGCCCCTGCTCTCAGCTATTATTTGCATTGTATATAGATCCCTTCTTAAGTAAACTGGAAGAGTGTAAGGATATTACCCTAGTCATTTGCTGTGGGGAGAGCTATAAGGTGCTGGCATATGCAGATAACTTGGTGAGAGATGCAACGAACCCAGAGGCAACGGTTAAGGAAATTGAAAAACTGGCCAGCGTATTTGGAGTATATTCCGGCTATAGGATGTATAAGGATAAGACTCAGATTATGGGGCTCATTCTGAGCCCGGCGGGCGGCGGGAGCCGCCCGCCTGGAGGGAGCCGCCAAATGACCGCACCGCGGTCAAAAGACCGCGGCGGCCATTCAGACATTTCCTCTGGGCCGGCGGGCGCTCTCCAAAAGAGCGCCCGCCGGCCCAGAGGAAATGCCCCTGCAACGAGGACACCGGCTCAGAATTGAGCCGGCGTAGTTGCAGGGGTGCGACGGGTGCAGTTTGCACCCATCGCGTATTTCAGTGTCTGCATTGCAGACACTGAAATACACAGTGGGGCTCTCTTACGGGGGCCCCTGCAGTGCCCATGCCATTGGCATGGGCACTGCAGGGGCCCCAGGGGCCCCGCGGCACCCCCTACCGCCATCCTGTTCCTGGCGGGAGACCCGCCAGGAACAGGATGGCGGTAGGGGGTGTCAGAATCCCCATGGCGGCGGAGCGCGCTCCGCCGCCATGGAGGATTCCCCCGAGCAGCGGGAAGTCGGCGGGAGACCGCCGACTTTCCGCTTCTGACCGCGGCTGAACCGCCGCGGTCAGAATGCTCGTGGGAGCACCGCCAGCCTGTTGGCGGTGCTCCCGTGGTCGGGGTCAGAATGACCCCCTATATGTTTACCCCAGATTATTATTAGAGACAAGCGGGTTGTATCCGATGCTGTACATTTGGGGATAAGAATCACTGGTGTAGTAGGTCAAGTTGTGGAGCAAAATATGGCCCGATGCTGGCCAAAATCAAGAAAGATTTACATAGGATAAACCATCTCTACACTTATCTCTTCTAGGTCACTGCAAAGTATTAAAAATGGATACCCTGCCCAAAATATTGTATCTTTTCTGGGCCATCCCCCTGGAGTTCACTAAGAACTGTCTAACAAAATTGGAGAGTATCACAAACAATTTTCTGTGGGGATACACTAAGGGGGTTATTACAACTTTGGAGGATGTGTTAATCCGTCCCAAAAGTGACGGTAAAGTGACGGATATACCACCAGCCGTATTACGAGTCCATTATATCCCATGGAACTCGTAATACGGCTGGTGGTATATCCGTCACATTTGGGACGGATTAACACCTCCTCCAAAGTTGTAATAAAGTCAAGAAGGGCTTTGAAGTATATGACACTCCCAAGATCCCGGAGTGGGTGGTCCCAGTTCACGTTATATTATTATGGGTGCACCTTGCAGCAGATGAATGTTTTGATCACTGCAGAAACGCAGGGGTGTTCTTATGCTGATTTTCCTTTGATCTACAAGATGATTGATCCTGGGGTCGGAGGCTCAAGGGTGGCTTCAGAAGCACATAGAACCAAGCTACCATAAGATTCATGGTCAAACGGGCAGCCCAGGTGAAATGGCGGCAATTGAAGCAACGGTGCTCTGTGGGAAGGAAAAATAGTTACACACCAATGTCAGCTCCCCCCCCCTTCCTTTGTCTTTCACAGTTCTATAGTGGATATCTGGAAGCAACAAGGAATAATTAGGATCGTTGGTCCATACGCCAACACTACACTCAAGGTATTTACTTGCAGCATCAATATGATCTACCTCGGTTCCATTTTTTAAAATTCCTGTAAATCCGAGATTTTCTCCACTGCCACAAAAGAGAAATTCCTCTTATAGATAAGATTCCAATAATAGAAGCAGTTAGGCATAAGGGTAGGATAGGGGCACTTTATAATCTGCTATTAGACAAGCAGATGGATGATGTGGAGCTGCAGAATGAAAAATGTAATATTTGTTTTGGGAAGCAGGGAAACTGGGTGGAACAATCTTTGGAAATGGCAGAAAGAGCATTTCTTGCTTCCAGCTTAAAGACCCAACATTACAAGACGTTGTTCAATTTGTGTTATATGCCGGCTAAAGTCTGTATGTAGGCTGGCTCTGATGGCACTTGTAATAGCTGCGGGGAACCGGAGGAGGAGATTGTTCATATGTTTTATGCCTGCCCTAAGTTAAAACCACTGTTACAGGCAACTGGACATTTTTTAGGGGGTATCATTGGGGTCTGGGTCATTCTTACACCCACAGTAGTACTGTGGGGGTTGGATTCTGCACAGATAAATGGGTGTCTGAAAAATACCTTCTGTTTATGGCCATGGCGATTTTGCGGTTGTGTATTGTCTCAGAGTAGTTAAGGACCGAGCCTCCAGCATTTGAGAACTGGAGGGCAAGATTACTGGCCCTCCAGATCTTGGAGTTAAGCTTAAATAGGCTCAAAGACTATAGAAAGAGAAACTGGGGTCAGCAGATCTGGTCAGCACTGAGTAAGTGGTTGGATGAAGCTATGACATAAATCGGGGTATTAGCCGGCTTCAACTGTTTTTTTTCTTCTTTGGACGATGCTGTGGTGTTGGTGATATGTTTTCAATATTGCCACCCAATATGTTTCTGCTTTCTCTTTTGATTTGAGGTCTGTTTTTGTCTTTTTTTGTTTAACGTTGGTAATGCTCTCTTGTCCGCAAATAATAATATAAAAAATAAATAAATCACAGTTTATTCTGTCTTGGTCAGCTATTTTAATAAGCAGTAAGAAATACAGCTTTTACATGCGGCCTGGCAAGTAGCCCATGATACTCGCTAAGTTAAGGCCTACAATTAATAAAGCTAAAGCAAAATTCATAACCCTTAGTATGACATATTACTGCATTAGTCTAACATATATTCAACATTTCATAAGTATTATGTAATTGATTAGTACATTTCGTCAACATTGTTGGCCATTCTTCGTAATCACATTTTCAAAAGCGTGCATTATTTTCCTACATTATTTTATGTTCTACATAAACATCTTACTCAAAATACATAAACACTCATTATTAATTTTTACTAAAACACCGGCGCCAGCAATCCCTCCTCTGATTTACCAAATATGTCATTACACTGACTATTACCTACAAATTATTCATCAGCTAAATTTCTTTCAATTCAATCTCTTCATAATTTTATTTCCCCTTTGAATTTTCCCTATATAATTTTTCCCTTTTCTTTTCCTCCCTCCTCTGATTATTCTTTGACCTTTTCAAATTAATTCTTTTGCATAATTTACACAATCCCCATATTCCAATTAAACAAACCACAACAATTAATATCCCTTGTAAACTTTTCAATAGTATCCCATTCCAAATGTTGCTGAGCCAATTCCCCGCTGAAGCAAACCCTTTGTCAACCTTTTCCCAAACACTGGTTCTTTCAATCCTTTCAAATCAGCACTTTCTTTAGTCAGATTAGTAAGTAAGTCTCTTTTCTCGCTACTGTTTTCAGGTATACACGAACAACAATGCCTAGAATTAATCATTCTGCAGACTTCACCATCATTCGCTAAAAAAAATTCTAAAGCAAGACAATTTTGAAGAGTCATAGCTCTATCAGTAGCTAATTCAGTATCTATCAGGAGCATGGCTCCTGAAAAATTTGTCAGCATGTTATCCACAATAATAGACAACTTTTGAATCTTTATCGAATTCAGAATGACTCCTACTGAAGGAGTCACTGCTCCTAATACATCTCCCACTATAGTAGAAGAACACTCCCTCCTCTGTCTCTTATGATGTAATTCAGTCACTTTTGAAAACTTTTTCAAATCCTCCATTTGCTAAATCTTTGTGTAAACTATTCCCAAATAACATGTCCCATACCATCCTCTTGGAAGACGGTAATATGCATTAAGACCACAGATGTAATAAATCCCTGGAATTGCAGGGTCCTGTCCATTCAACATGAACATCCATTTACTCCAAAACAAAAACACATGCCTACATTCACTTGTTCCCACAAATAAAGTGTCAGTGCGCGATTTAGGCCTATATATACAAAGTTTCCCTATGTGTTATGCATCTAAAGCTCATTTCCTTTGCGTCTTAATTACACTATAAGCATAATCATGCCTATAAGTCCTTTTCTCTATGCCTTTTTCTAATTTCTCCTTTAATGCCTTTCTCCTGTCATCTGTATGATCTAAGAAGCTTTTCTCTAAAGGTGTAAGCAAGCATGTCAAATTATTTCTATGCGCATGAGCTGTGCCAAATGTCAATGTAGGTTCAAAGAAACCTCTAACCATTACAATGTCATTATCTTTAGCTACTCTACTCCAATACCTAATTATAGGAACAAATGAAAACACTACATCATAATTTGAGTAAAAGTACTCTATGTACTCTTGGTTCTAAAATGTCGTTAGTAATAAACTACAACTTATCCCGTAGGTGTTAAAGGCAGACTATGATAGGTGACTCCTTCCTCGACTGACGAAGGAATCTGTGTACACACAAAGCAATTTTTCAGATCCATTGTCTCAACATACTCACTTAATAAGCGATAGAAGACATTAGAAGAAAGTTCTCCCTGTGCATTAGTATCCTCATGCAAATATTTCTCATCGAACCTAAACTTCTCTAATGACGTTAGTGCAGTAGTTGTCTCAAAAGCAGAAGTATGGTTGGCTTCTCTCTCAAGAACCGACATACCCACAATCAATACTACAAACAATATGCCACACATAATCGCCAAACCAATGCTCGTATATTTACAGCGCCTAGCATCTCTATCCTGATTACTAACGCTACTCATGATCTGTAAACAATCAGTAAGCAAAAGAAATTTAGAAAAACTTGCAGCAAAAATAAAAAACTTGACAACTCTTTTTTCAGCTGTTCAGGCTCACTTCCAGGATCCCTGTCAAAATCGGTTAGCAGCTTTGTCAAATCAGGTTTCAAAAGTCAAATCAGGTTCAAAAGTCAAGTCAGGTTATCAATGCCTCTTCCGGTTACTTTCAACAGTTTCCCTTTAAAAAAAATGATCTCAGATTATTTCAACTGTTCAGTTCATTAGCTTCTTTCACATTCCAAAATATTGATGCAGAATCTCTCTATCAAAACAAAAAGACATAGGCGGTCATTATGAACATGGCGGTTCGGCCCGCCATGCCGGCAGTGGCGGCTGAAGCCACCAGCCGGCATGGCGGGCCGAACCACCACATAATGAAATGGATGATGGCCGCCAGCGGCAGCCGTCACCCACCGCCATGCTCCCGCCGCCAGGCAGCCTGGTGGCGGGATGAAACACCATCCTCCAGGGTAGCTGTGCTACCCTGCGGATAATGTTTCAAATGCCGCCAGCCTTTTCCTGGCGGAATATCCCGCCAGGAAAAGGCTGGGAGAGGGGGTGCCCTGGGGCACCGCCCATGCCCTTTGCATGGGCAGTGCAGGGGCCCCCGTGCAGGCCCCGTCGCGCATGTCACTCATGCGCGACGAGTGCTGCTGCACCCACCGCACACCAACATTGGCGGCGGCTCTTCACGGAGCCGCCCTCAATGTTGCGGCGTGTTCCCCACCAGGCCGGTGGGCGGAGACACTGACTCCACCCGCCGGCCTGGCGAGGAAAACATTATACGCCCGGCGGGTTTTCCAGGAGGCTGGCGGTCGATGGAAAGACCGCCAGCCTGAACACGGCGGGAAATCCTGCAGTGTTCAAAATGACCGCAATAAACTCTTGCTGCCATTCATTCGTAGTTGCATACGCCCATTAAGGACCTGCATATCTTCGACATGCTATTCTCTCTCTTTTCAATTTTGGAGTACCATTCAGCTCTCCTTCACTTAGATCTTCTCTGCTTGTGGTATCCTCTTCTTCTTCGATTATTGGTTCAACAACCACTTCTTTCCCTCTTTCCACCTGTGACTCTGGCCACTTATCTCCTTTCAGTGGACCTTTTGTCAGTGTTCTCTTCAGAGTCGAACTTAAACCTTCCCCTTGTTCTGTGGTGTTTTCTCTTGATGGACCTGCATCCGGTCCAGGAGGAGTCAGATCAGAGTGACTTTGATCCACCTCAACTCTTTCCCCTTCTGGCTCTGGCAATTGCTCTCTTTGTCTCTCAAGATCATCTGCTTCTGGGAAAGCCCTCCTCCGACTGGGCTCTCCTGCTGCCTCAATTGAGATAGGCTCTCCGTTACCCTTCTGGAGGTCGTCTTCTTCGTCTCTCACAGGAGTTACTGAACCGTCCTCAATGGGCTCAGATCAGGTCTCAGTTCCCCTTTGTTCTCCTTCCTGCCCTGAGATTTGTCTTGCTGTTGTAGGTACTCTTAACAACGCTTCTTCATGATCCAGTGGACATGCCACTTCCTTCCCATGGCTTGCATGAATCCAGTTTGGAATTCCAGCACACTTTACAGCTATGGTAGTTGTCAAAAGTACCTGGTAAGGTCCCTTCCAGCAAGGCTCCAAACACATCTTTCTCACATGTTTTCAGACCACAACCCAGTCTCTCAGGTTGTGCGGAGGGTCATGGATCGGTGGCAGTGTGGTGGCTTCCACCTGCTGAGAAAAAAAGCAAACCACATCAGCCAGACCTTTGCAGTAATTCAGCACCATATCATCTGTAATGTGCATTTGCAGGCACCGCTGTCAACCTCATTGATCTGCCCATGAGGATTTCATGTGGCGACAATCCTGTCTTCCTGTCAGGTGTGTTTCCCATTGACATCAATACTAAATGCAATGCGTAAGGCCACTTCAAATTCATGGATGCACACATCTTTGAAACTCTTGACTTCAAGGTACCATTTAATTGTTCCACTAGTCCTGATGCTTCAGGGCGGTATCTACAATGCAACTTCTGCTCAATGTTCAATCCTGCACACAGAAATTTAATGACTTCATTGTTGAAGTGACTTCCCCTATCTGATTCTAAAGAGATCGGAAATTTGAAACATGGTATTAGTTCCCTAAGCAATAATTTTGCTACGGTGAGACTATAATTTCTTCATGTAGAGTAAGCTTTAATCCAATGACTAAAGATGCAGAAAATCACCAACACATATCTCAAACCTCCACACACAGGCATCTCAATAAACTCCATCTGCATTCTGATGAATGGACCTCCTGCTCTTCCAATGTGGCTCAAATTAACCACTGTTCCTTTCCCTGTGTTTTGTTGTTGGCAAATGACACATCAAGGGCAAACTGCTTCAGCAACTTGTCTAAACTTTTGGTTAAACCAATCATGTTTGAACAAACAAAACACTGCATCCCTGCCAATATGTGCTTGACCATGATAATACCTTGCCATTTGAGATAACAGGCTATTTGGCAAAACCAACTGACCCTCTTCTGAAACCCACAATTCATCTTGTCTTAGCACACATACCATTTTGCTCCATGAGCGCTTTTCCTCCCTGTCATCATTATTCTGCAATGTTTTCAATTCTTCCAATGTGTCAAATTTTTTCAATGCATAGCTTGTACAAGTTTCGTCTTCTTCAGGTAACAGTTCCCACTTGTCTTTGAACGATCTACAGTTCAATGTGCGAAACCTTGCGACTTGATCCGCATATCCTTTTCCCAATGACACAAAGTCCTGTGACTTCAGATCTGCACTGCACTTCACCACAGCAATATTTTCAGGTATTTGAATAGCATCTAATGATTCTTTAATTCTCTCACCATTTCTTACTGGTGAACCAGAAGAGGTCAGGAAGCCTCTCTGTGACCACAACTGGCCAAAGTCATGGACTATTCCGAATCCATATTGGCTATCGGTATAGATGGTAACTGTCAACTAAGCCGAAACATGGAAGGCTCTAGTAAGGGCTACCAGTTCTGCTACGTGGGCAGAATACACTTCTCGAAGCCAAGAAGCTTCCAAGGTACCAGTAATTGTGCACACAGCGTATCCTGCTCTTGGTGTCCCTGCATTGTTTCACAGACAAGAACCATCAACAAAGATAATTTGTTAATTTTCTTCCAATCTCTGATGTCAGGTCTCGGTTTTGTGCACAAATGAGTTACTTCAAGACAATCATGTTCAACATCTTCCTCTTTTTCAATTTCAACATTTTCACTCGGAAGTAAGGTTGCCAGGTTCAGCACTGTACATCTTTTCAGTGACAAATTTGGTGAGCCTAGAATACTCTTTTCATATCTAGTCAACCTCGCACCAGTCAAATATTGGGTTTTCGTCCTTGTAGTGAAAAATCTCAATAGAGTGAGGGACCGTTACAGTTAGGGGATGTCCCATCACAATACCCTCACATTGTGTGAGGCTCTGACCAACTGCTTCAATTGCATGCAAACAACCCAGTAAGGCTGCTGCGACTGGGTCCAAAGTAGCTGAAAAATATGCTACTGGGCAGTTTACACCTCCATTGACCAATGTGTCAAGACAGACAAAGAACATGCCTCACGCTCATGACAAAACAATGTGAAAGGTTTTGTGTAATCAGGCATACCCAACGCTGGAGCCCTGCACAGACTCTCTCTCAATTCAGTGAATGCTTTCATTTCATCCTGGTCTAACACTGTGGGATCAGTGACTTCCTTATGAGTTAGCTTCTGCAATGGTCATGAAATGACTGAAAAATTTGGGATCCATTGGCGTCAATAGCCTACCATCCCTAAAAACATCCTGACATCTCTCTGTGTGGTTGGGAAATTTATATGCAATATGGTTGTAATCCTTTCTTTGAATATCTTCCTTGAACCCTTCTCAATCTGGAGACCCAAATACTTCACTACTTTCTGACACTACTGCATTTTCAGTGGAAACACTTTGTGACCATTCTTTCCTAAATGGTTCAACAGGGCAATCGTATCATACTTGCACTCGTCCCTTGCCTTGGACGCAATCAGTAAGTCATCAATGTACTGCACGAAGGTTGATTGGAAAGGCAATTACAACAACTCCAAATTATTTTTCAGGATCTGATTAAATATGGAAGGTGACTCTGAAAACCCTTGAGGAATTCTGCACCAGCAATAAACTTGATCCAGGAATTTGAAACAAAAGAGAAATTGATTATCCTCCTGAAGAGGCACAGAAAAGAATGCTTGTGACAAATTGATGAGAGTAAACCACTCAGCATCGCATGGAATCTGGAACATTATCACTGCTGGTGTCACGTGGGCTCTCATTATTCTAAATGAGACTACTGGATTTCTGGGTAGCAGGATCTATAACGGTGTGGGGGACTGAGTCTGACCCACGTGTAAAGAACTCTGTCACCCTAAATCCGGTTTTTGCTCCGGCTAACTAGCAGTGCCTCATTTCTCCCATGTGGAAGGAATGATTTGGCAGCCGAGCGCATGACATCTTTGGAACTTCTCAGGGAAGTCGTGGTTACTCAGATCCAAACCAACTCTCTTATTTCCAATATGATCTCATATACAAATGACAAAGACAGTATAAGTTTTATATAATGTTTTAATAAAACGACTGTATTTTAGATATTAAGGCGTGAGCCGCAATAACCAGAACGATACAACACAGTAGGATTGAAATAGTCACTAGGAGAGTAAAACATAAGAACAAAGCTATCATATTGTCTAATAGTTTCTACTCTCCCTGTGCTTGTTCTATTTTGGAGCACAGCATGTTAAGCTTCTAGCTTGCCTATTAGAATCACTGTGGAGACATCAGCCCTCATACCTGAGCAAAGACCTGTGATCTTGGTTCAGCATCTGCAACGAGGCAGTCAGCGTCTAGTTGTGGTTCCCTGGTCGGAATCTCCCTCTCGCGTGTATTGGGACAAGGAAGTGATTTTATAACTAACATGTCATCATGATCACAAAATGTCCCTACGCAGGAATGCCAAGTCTAAACTCTTACCACGTCTATCGGCAATGTACCAGACTGTATCCTTGACTGAAGCACAGAGTAAATATGTTATGGAGAACTCCAGTGCTGAAGTAGGCAAAACAGTATGATATGAATAAAAAAATAACACCGTAGAACTGGCTATTTGAAAAATAACAGTACGAAGCCTAATAAAAAGCATGTAGAGCAAAGTGCACAGAGGCTCTAAGCTGTCAGCAAATGAATAAAATATATTCAGGGCAAAGTGCACAAAGGCCTAAAGCCTGAAGCTAAAGCGCAATGAATACGTAAAACTAACCACACTACACTGGGTTTGGCACCAAAGGACATTTGACCGCAATCTTGTTTTTTTTTCTCAAATCATCATGAACAATTCGAACCTTCCCACAGCACTTTTTCAAACCCATTATTGATGAGTTATATGAACTGCTCAATACTTCTTTCAGAACCCCTTGCTTCACAAAGTCCGCAATTTTCTGAGTTACTTTCATAAGGACATATGGTACTGTGGAAGTTGAGGGAAAACTGCATTTGATTTTACAGTAACTTTAACTGGCTCAACTCCCTTTATTAAACCCACTTCCTTTCCTGTCAGATCCCACACTTTCTCCTTAACTGCTCCGTGCACATCAGGATGAAGCTCTTTCATTGTGAACATCGGGAAAACTTCAATGAAAGGGTACTCCTCATTTGAAGTTTCATATTCTATATCTGGGGCTTGTTCCTCTTTGTCATCACTATTCGCCTGGATTTCAATCCCATCATTTGAACAAGTAATCAAACACCTCGTTTTACACAGCAAGTGTCTTCCCAGTAGGGACACCGGTCTTGAATCGCAGACTACAAATTTATGCAATCCCTGCAAATTGCCAATCTCAACTTGAACTGGGTCTGTAATCGGGTTTGTCAAATACTGGTTTGCTACTCCTACAACCTGAACTGCTCTACCTGAAAGGGGCCAGTTTGGAACTTCTGCACTTCCCATTGTAGAGCGTGTAGCTCCTGTGTCAACCAAGAATCAAACCTTATGACCCATAACTTTTCCCTTCACATAGGGTCCTCTTTGATCTACTTCTACGGAAGTATTAAGTGTGGCTCCTCATCTGAACTGTCACTCGTCCATTCATCATTTATTCCATTCTCACTGTGTAATGGGAATTGGTGCACTGTGTTACTATTTCTGTTATGCCTCTGACCTGTGACCTGTCGAGAAAGCATCATCTGTTGCTGCTCCATCGGGGCTTGAAGTATAGGAATTTGCTGTCTAGGTACCATAGGAACCTGCTGTTGCATTGGCTGCAACTGTGACTCTTGTGCACGGGTCATTTGCACCTGCTGCATGAGCTGAAAAATTTGCACTTGATTCACATTATTCTGAAAATTTGGATTAGGACCTCTCACTCTCGGTCCTCTCACATTCTGGAATGAATTGATGTCACCTTCCTGCACCATCATTGGACACTCCCGTTTCCAATGTCCATCGGCTCTGCAAATATGACATGGCAATAGGTTCTTCATTCTGCACATCATTCTGAACCACTACAGTATTTACGTCTGGACCACGATTCATATTGACTCCATAACCTCTACCTCTCATCTGGGGCTGAAACATCACCTGTATTCTTGTCTCTCTCTGGTTCACTTGTTGGCCAATCTACGCTCCTTTACACTCAATCCACAGATCAGCTGGGACCACTATCTCTAGTAATATGTTCAAGTCTTCCCATAAACACTTTGCAAGTATCACAAACCTATCTGTCTGCTGATACCATTCTACTGGCTTTTATCTCAATATCGTATAATCATTTGTGAATCACAGAATCTCACTTCTGCTCCAAGGGACATGAACAAAATCCCCCCCTGGAATCTCTCTCATTGGTAACATTTTTACTGGATCTATATCCTGCTGCACACTTTCAGTCAGTTCCAAAGAATCCCTTTTCCTCTTGCCTCATTTCTTTACCCATCTCCCTTTCCAT
This sequence comes from Pleurodeles waltl, assembly GCF_031143425.1. Taxonomy (NCBI): domain Eukaryota; kingdom Metazoa; phylum Chordata; class Amphibia; order Caudata; family Salamandridae; genus Pleurodeles; species Pleurodeles waltl. The sequence continues at coordinate 157,759,746 of NC_090443.1, forward strand.
TTGTCTAATGCTCTCTAGGTCTGAGCACTTTGGAGCAATTCTTTAAGGTGTCTCTTCATTCCGGCAGATCTCATGTGTTCAAAATCTTTAGCCTCAAAATCTAATCTGTAACTTCTTTTCAAATGTTTCGTCTTCTCTATTTCTATGCCGTACTTCTCCGCCAAGTCTGCTAATCTCTGATGTACATTGCTCACTTCTCTTGTAATCTTTGGGAACAAATATCTCAACTCCGCCTCTGCGTAGGATTCTAATCTATTCCCCCCCATAGTTCCCTCAATGAGTTCACCTGCTTCCATGCCTAGCCTCGCATAATTTAAATGCTCCTCTCCTTTAGAGGCACTCTGTGGGGTATTCAGCTTGTCTAACCATTCAGTCAGCTGCTCAGCTGTCAATCCTTGTAACAAAATATTACCTGCTTGGACTGCGAGCACCTGCTGTGCAATTGCATTCGGAGTCTGCGGTGTCAATAATTTTAGACTCTGACTAATGTTTGGACCTGCCACCGTATCTGGAAGTGCTACAAGTGGACTAAGGTTTAGCAATGATCTTGATCCATCACAAGTCTGTCCCACAGGAGAGACTACTCGAGCATTTTCATTGTGTCCTCCTCTCATTAGGTTCTGGGACATTGTTCCCTGTTCACCAACAGTCAGCTTCTTCTGTGCAAATAATGGTACAGCTGGACCAACAGTAATTGGTAGCGATATAGCATCAGGGGCTGCTCTGTCATTTCTGCTGTGTGGGAGAGTAACTCCCATATTCTGATTCTTCATCGGAGTCATATCTGACTGTGTCCCTGTCACTGGAGTAAATCTTGGCATTACCTGTGGCTGCACTTGGGGCAGTAAAATCGGAGTTGGCTCAGTCTGAACCAGTATCGGTCTAGGGAAGACCTGTGGTGGCTACACCTAGTTTTGTACTACTGGAGTAGTAGGCACAGCAAGACCACTCTGCATTGCATTCTGCATCAGGCTAGCATTAACCTGCACCGGACTCATTGTTCCATTACCCTGTGTCAGGGCTGTCGGTTCAGCACTGGTACTCGGACCCCCCTCATGTACTGTATATGGTGGTGGGCGATCCCTCAATAACTGTGTAATAAACTCATCATTGTCCGATTCTTCCTCTACTGTAGAAGACTTTCTAGCCTCCCTTCTCTCGGATGGACTTTTGTTAGTCTTTCCAGTAGCTGTCTTTCCTTCCTTCTCATTCTCCTGCGTAATTGCCGGAAACAACTTAATTCCCTTCAAAGTCTCCATACTCCAGACTCTCTGAACATAGTCCCATCTACCCTCTGCTAGAGTCTTTTCTGCCTTTCTCAACCTTCTCTCGAATTTCTGATGCTGTTGCTGTCTGGCTACTAACTCCAAAATCGCTAATGACTCAAACTGTACTGGTCTCGGAAGGGGCTTCGATTCAGATAGCACCATCGGTAAATGCTCCAAGACCCTCAAATTGAACGTTCCATTTGTAGGAAACACCAAGCTCCCATCCTTCTCTGTCAATTTACACCTTTGCTTTAGCCAAAGACATGGCGCAACACCGTTCTCTTCCATTACAATGTAAGCTAGTGTACCTTATGGCGGTGTAGCCTCGCCTACACTCGTTGTAATATACGTATCTTCCCTTAGGGTACTTTTTAAAGCTTTGAAAAATTTCATCTTTTCGACCTTTTGTTATTCAAAATCAAATCAGGAAATGACTTTTAATCCTCTCACCTACGTTCTCAACTAATTGCCTCTTACCGACGGCTGCCAATCCATGCGCGACCCTTCTCACTAACAGACCTATCCCAGCGTGGCTCTAATGATGTCACACTCACATGTACTGCGACTGACAAAGTCTTGCGGCTCGTCTTCCTTCACTCCAATTCACACAAAACGAATGCAAATATTGCAAGCACTGATGAAAAACCAAAAAACAAAAACAAATCTGCTGGTTTACAACAGGAAAGGTAGCATAATCGCTTCAGAAACCTTATGGATTTTTCACTGGTGGCTCTTCCCACACTTAGAGCTACTCCTTCTTTCTCTGTCTCCCAGATTCGCAAGCAAAATTTGACCCACAAATTTTACTCTCAACTGATCAATGGGTCGGTCCTGGTGCACATAGGACTTGCCAAATCTCAGTCAAAATTTTCTTTCACTCACTATACTCACACACATACTCACACACTGACTTGTCGACCATGCCCGATCAACCTACTAAACCTACTAAACCAAACAGATTACAACATAAAACCAAGTGTCTCAAACACTTTTCAATATACTCCGGAGTCTTAGACCACGCAGGGTCAGTACATCAACAACCACGTGGACAGTTTTTTAGCACAAAGCGCCACAGACATGTGAAGTTTGACGACTTCCCTACTCTCACAGTGCGGAGTACGCACACTCATTCTACTACTTCATTTGGAGTACGCAAACTCCCTAAAATCCTCCCAAACCCCACAATTCACCTGCGATTTGCATAAGCTGTGCAAGCGCAACCTATTTCACTCACACTATCACTAGAACTCTGGGAACATCCTCAAACAACCATTAGTAGGATCCAGGATCTGGGAAAGTCATTTCTGGACATAAGGGAACATCATTTTCTCTCCAATTATCATCGCTAAAAAACAAAATCCAAATCTCAATAATAATGAATTCTCAAAAGGACCACCTCATCAAACTGCTACCACGTCCGTTTGTCTATTATTTTATACCGGATGTCTATGGTAAGCTCTTAAGGAGACGAACCATCAGTCTGCTACCACGTCTGTTAGCGCGCCTGACCTTGATAAGTAAACTTACAAGAGGATGCGCATAGGTCGATGAACCTTTTGACTCGCAATTAAGATGTTCTTACCAGAGCTCCAGTACATAATCATTAGTAATCAATAAAATCAATAATCAATGGTGCCAGTAATTGACATGCACCATGACCTTTCAGTCATGAATAACCACACATTTTGTAAAAGTTTGGAATGTTTATTTCCCTATATGAACAATGCTGAAATGAAACACGTACAGAAACAACACTGGCTGTCCAAAGCGTCGGAAGAAACGCAATCTAATCAAAGCTTAAACTACAACACATTTTAAGGTTATGGTGCAAATCAATAGCAAAGTCAACTGTGTCAAGGTGATAACATACATGAAGTCTAGCAGGGGAATTCATCAAACATTAGTCCCTGTTGTTATAATTTTATAAGGGGGGATCCTTAACTAACATCCGATTAGCATCAGCATGTTGGGCTTCATGCAAAATTTGGAAAAACATCTAACTATTGCTCTATCAAAACAGCACAGTTGGTACCTAGAAAGAAAAAGCAAATATGCATAATAATCACAATCTGGATATACCTATCCTCAGAGTGGATCAGCAAAGCAGAGTCAGTCTTCGTCCTCAGGACATAAGTCGATCAGTAAGGCATCAGGCTTCAGCATCAGAGTTCAGGAAAAGCAAAATCTTTAAGCATTAAAGTTAAGCATGTCTTGTCGCGTAGGCTCTCATTATTCTAATGAGACTACTGGATTTGAGCTGCAGAATTGCCAGCAGCATGGTAGAGTGAGTCTTAACCCACTACAGGTGATACCTTTCGCTCTAATCCGAGTTTAGCTCTGGCTAGCTAGCAGTGCCTCACCTCTACCCAAGAGCAGGGATGATTGGGCAGCAGAACGCATGACACAATTGCCTTCTCAAGGAAATTGTGGTTACTCAGGTTTCATCCGTTTCTCTCACTAACATTAGTCTCACATACACAATGTCAAACAGAGGCAGTATATGTTTCAATAAGGTTTTAATGAAGCAACTGCATCTTAGATAACAGAGCATGTACTGCAATAACCAGGACGATAAAGCATGACAGAATTAGAATTGTGACAAGGAGAGTAAAGCATCGAAATAACACTACCATATTGTCACTAGAGTAAATAGACTAATTCCTACCTAAGCTATGATAGAGCACAGCGTATGCTGCCTTTCAGGTTCCCCCTGGGAAGACATCATCCACCATACCTGTGCAAAGGCCTGAAGTCTGCATAAGCAGCTGTAGCAAAGCGTTCAGCAATCAGCAAACAGTCATGGTTCTCTGGCTGGAATCTCCCTCTAACGTGTAAGGGACAGGGAAGTGTTTTTATAATAAAACAGCTGATGTTCTGAGAAAATGTCCCTATGTTAGAATGTGTGTTTTTCTATGAATGTCAGAGACAAAACTTGTACCACGTTCACCGGCAACCTATCTTACTGCAGTCTTTAAGGAAGCACAGAGTGAGCAAGAATGTCTTGTTTGAGAACGTAGTGCTGGCCTAGGCAAAAACAGCTAGATAGAGAGAAATTAAACAAGACCACAAAAGTGGCTATTATAAGAATAATAAAATGAAGCTGAAAAAAATATATCTAGGTTAAAGTGCACAGCGGCAGGCATAGTATGCTAAAATAACGTGCATGGAGCTATAACTAAAAAATGGCTACTCAACAGCTCAACTTACCTCACTTCCCTCGTCCAGAGGGGAGCCCATGACAGCTCCTTTCTCCCATGAGATCCCTTTAAAACAAGCATTGGAAAAGCCAGTACGTCTCATGTATCAGAAAGCTATTGGCTTTGCCAATACCTTTTAGCCACGTTCTACAGCAGTGTGGCTGCGCAGCATGGCAAAAAGTAAAGTTAGAAAAAGTGCTATGAGGTGGTCAGTGTCACAGCACATGTTTTATTAGAGCAGGTGGGAGTGTGCAAAATGGACAAGGGGCAACATGGGCAATGCGAGGGTGGGAATCAACAGCAATGGGACGTTTTAAAAAAGTGCTAGATGCAGCCAGTGCTGGCCTCGTCATATTGCTTTTTTACTTATATCGATTGGGAAGGGCAGAAAAAACAATGGGGAGTGGGAATCAAGAAGCAACCCAAACAGCGGGAGGGTGGTGGGAGGAAAGAAGTAACAAGGACAAGGTTGGGAGGTCAGAATGCAACATTGACAGTGGGTTGGGATGTGAGAGTAGAACAAGCAACACGGATAGGAAGGCTAAAATATTACCTGCAGAACAGTGAGCAGTGAATGGACAGCTGAAGGACACTAATCAAGCTAAATCAAGCACTACTTGGTTCATGTTCCAAGCTGAAAAAACAGAACATTACATCAGCAAGCACTGACCAATTAGGTAGCAAATAGGAGTGACAATGATGCCAACAAATGGTAAGCAATGAGTGGGCTCCAAGCACCTTACAGTACACAAAACGTCCTGCAGTGAAAGCGCATGTGCCGTCAGCGAGTGAGAACTAAAGCTGTGTTGCCTGTGAGTGAGGTTTTTGAGAGGTAGCTTTCACGGTTGAGTTTCACATTAGTGTTGTCGTCCTGTACAGATTTTAAATGAGTCAGATATATGTCCTTTTGTCTAGAAAATTCAGGGCATGTGTTACCCAATGCCACAGCCATTATGAAAAACTTAAGGTTGCAACATATTCATATACAGAGTGGCCCTAACCACAAATAACCACCAGCTAATAAATCTAGGGGCATATTTTTAAGCCCCTACCACCACCTTGCGCCAAATTAGTATCATTTTTTTAATGCTATTGTGGCTCAGCAAGGCCAAAATCTTCCCGCCATTTTTTCAAAGTGGCGCAATGCATGCATTGCACCACTTTGTAACACTTTGTGCTACATTTTGCATGTACTAGGCATAATGTATGCAAAGGGGCCGTTCCCCTATTATGGGGGCCGAAAAAATGGTGCAAGGAAATCTAAAAGATTTCCTTGCATCATTTTTTATGGCACTTTTAACGCCTGCTCAGAGCAGGCTTTAAAAGGGGGCTTCCATTATTTATAATGGGTCCTTATGTACTCTGCAGGAGTAGCACCAATATTTTGGCGCTACTCTTGTAGAGTAGATCAATAGCGTCAATAAAAATGATGCAATTGCCCTTTACCCTGCGCCATGGTATGCAGTATCTTAGATACGGTGCACACATGGTGGCTAGCAAAATAAGGATCAGCAGCTGTGCAAGGATATTATGAGGTTCAGGCAAAATTGCATATTGATATATGTGTGCTCTCTTCTCCCTAGCAACACGGCCTTTATGAAGGCCAGTTGTTGCGATCTCGCAGTCTCTTGCCGCCATTTATAATGGAACCATGAAGTATGCTGCCTGCAGTGGCCCTAAAGTAGTATTGATCCTCATATAGGTCGCAAATGCTATCCCTAGAAGACACAATTGCAAACTCCAAATATGGGCTTGGATTCAGTATTAGGAACTAGTACTTATGCTCGTTGTCATATATGTACACAGCAGGCCCTTCACTCCCTCCCCACCCTAAATCCATGAATGTATTAGCGCGTCTCACCTTATTTGGTTTCTTATCATTAGTTTATAAGGGAATGCATTAGAGGTTCAATGGACCTTTTGAATGCACTTAAAGTAGTTCCCACCATAAAACTCAGTTTCTATAACAATACCAATAAATAACATGAATAATCTTGGGAGTCAGTAATTTCCATGCACCATGACCTCTTTGGCCATGAATAACCATACCTTTATGTAAAAGTTAGAATGTTTATTTCCCTACTTTAACAATGCTAATATCACGTAACTTAATCTCAAAATCAAATGGTACACATACAAAAACAATACTGGTTGCCCGAATCTTCTAAAGAACCTCAATTTAATCAAAGCGTGGGTCACTACACATCTAGAGTTACAGTACAAACCAATAGCAAGAATAACTGTGCAATAGAAATAGCATACATTTAGATCCAGCAAAGAAAAGACATCAACTGTTGTTAGTATTTAGCAAACTTCATCAGTGAGACTCCTAACTAACCTTCTGATTACAATGGCATGCTTGGGCTTCATGCGAAACAATTTAGTCAACACAAATTTGGAAACAAATCTAGCTATGGCTCTATCAAAATTAGGGGTTGGTACCTAAAGGCAAAAGCAAATAGACATGGCAATCAGTAATATGATCTTATGCCTCACCTCAGTATGGTTCGGCAAGCTGCAACAGTCTATGTCAATTGGACATCTGCTCTGTCAGCATGGCATCAGGATTCATCAATAAAGTTCAAAATAGAAATGTCTCAGGAACAGACATAATAGGGAAAATACTTCTCGATAAAACTTAGGAAAAGTTAAGCGTGTGTTCTCTTGGGACGTTCAGCAAAAAAAAGAAGCAGCAGAAAACCAATGAACTAGTATCATTGGCCCATCTAGCTGTGAATGCTTTCATTGGTAGATTAACAATTCTAATTCTTATATATAAGCTTTTTTGCAGAACTCAGTCTGATACTATTCAGATATGACTCAAAGCTGGAAATGCATCATGACTAAAGTTAACCAGCCACACCACCATTGATGGAAAGACTAAACAGCTTTGGGACCAGAATGCACCCCTGCCTAACTCCTTGCTTAATCTGGATTCTGGGGGTAAAATCACCATCTGTACAGAACACCAGGATCCACTGTACTGAACCTGCCTCTAAACCCCGCTTGAAAATATGAAAAGATTTGATGATCTTCTATCCATGTCAGGAGTCTATAAAGGACCCGTCTACAGAAATATTTTTGGCTGTTGTCTGTAAGACTGATCACCCTACAGTTGGCTGGGTCATCCTTCCTCCCTTTCTTGTGGATAGGAACAATAATTGCTCCTGTCTAAGAGGGGGGAATATCTTCACCTCCCGTTATAGCATTGCTGAGAGCATTTAAATAGGGGACCCAAGTGGAGGGTGGGACAAATACAGGTCCCCTGGAACACCATCTGGGCCTGGGGGTTTATCTCACTTCATTAGGCTTAAGGCTTGGTCTGTCTCATTCAATCAGAATTCTACAGACTTTCAACCTTTCTCATTAATTTGAATGTCTGTCTGATTGTCTCTAGGCAATTCATCAAAGAGTATCATATCAGAGTCCCTCTTCCCAAATAACTTGGAGAAGTGTGTCACCCACATTTCTGGTAGCACAGTCGGATCAGGTTGAAGATCTGTACACTGGCTGTCATTGTCTAAAATTTTCCAAAAACACCTTAGTGTTCTTGTTTTGAAGTGCTTTTGACAACTCATCCCATGGGGCTTCCGCCCATAATTTTCTGCACTTGCTTACAATTTCCTTGTAGCAGGTCCTCACCGATACTGTCTTCCTTCTATTGTTGGACTTAACAGCTCTCAAAAGTGCCCTTTGGTTTTGCTAATCTGCAATCACCAGAGTACCATCTAAAGTGCTTACTGTGTAATTGACCCCTCTGCCCTTCCCTAATGAGGTATTTCTTGAGTCGGTCCAATAATTTGCAATGGAGGCTAACAAATCTAATCACATTTTTATCAATATCTTCATGGGAACCAAGAATTTCCACAAAGGTTTGGTAAATATGGCTCACAGTTGAACCGTTTTTGACAGTCACAGCCCACTTGACGTTCCCGCGGTTGTTAGTAATAATAATGTAATTTGTTGAAATATTGGACGCGAAGTGTAGGTTTATGAAAAGGCCATGCTGAAATTGTGTGCTAAGAGCATCATGATCACCATCTGCTTTTGACACCACTTCCATATCCACCCCAGAAGGCAAAAGTTTGATGTCTAGAAATCTTGCTGATATAATGGCCTCTTTTAAAGGTAAGTTTGGAGGAAATTTCAGAAGCAGTGCGACCATTGAAGGTCCTTAGCCCATGTATAACTAAAATATCAATGATTGGATTGCCTACCTTTGTTAACCTATAATCACAGGCAATCGATGAAGGAGGAACCCCCTCCACTTTATTCTCATCTCGAATAAGGGAGGACAATGTTCCCCCGAACCCGATAGGTGTGTTACAATCACCTGCAACAATTTTAGGTAATGATGGATGTGCTTAATCAAGCATATCGGACAATAAATCAATAAATACCAGACTGTACACAACTGGGGAAGACCGTATGTAAATGTTAATAATTACAATGTGTCTAAATTTTGTAGGACTAGCAAGAGATATAACAATACCCAGCAGATCTTTACATTGGTCGGTATTATCTTGACCCTACTAAATAAATCAATTTTTAACCATATTGTCGGACCTCCAAAAGCTCTTTCTGCATTTGGCGATACACCATTAGCCAAGAAGGAGAGGTACCCCATCCTAAACACCTATTCTGTCCCCCAAGTCTCCTGAAGTAGCATAATATTGCGTTAATCAATGAATGAACCCCCTTCTGGTTTACTTAATTTAGCTTTTATCCCTGATACATTCGAGGAAAGTAGCCGAATAGCATTATCTACAAGGGTACTTGACCCCAGTATGGACTCAATGGAATTTATAGGATGTGTAGATTCTTCCTCTGGTGATGGTAAAGTAGCTAAAGAAAAATAATCCTTTATTCTTGCATCCATAGTTACCCTCCCAGTATATTTGGGATAAATGCTTTGAGGCAGAACAGCTGTTTCTTTGAGGTTTATTCCTATTTACCTCATTGAACTTGAAAGGTACTCAGTCAACCTCTGAAAAGTTTGTGGAATGGACAACAGTGGCTGAGTGTGGTCTAGGATAAAGCCTATTTAGATTAGGACTCCTAGGTTCTAGCATACATTGCAGAGGATGTACCTTCCGACTTATGTTCAAACCACTGCTTAGCCTGGATTTATGTTCCAATTCAATAAGCCCCTCTACAAGTTTATGGATTACAAGTGATATGCCTATTTAGTCATAAGTTGACTGATTATCAATATGGTGGTATATGCCGTAAAGGTCTTCTATTACGACAGATCTCATATTTCAAATTTTTCTAAGCCAATGGATAACTCTAACGGTTAGAGAGTCCTGTGATTCTTTAGTATCATCAGAGAGTTTAGGCATGTTGATCATGCAGATGGTGGTACTCTGTCTTGCATTGTCCCCATGAGCCCTAGGGTTGAAGCCTAAGGGTCTGTTAGCAGATGCATACATATCAAGAGGAGTAACAGGATATGGTTTTCTTGGCAGTGCATTAGTACCCAGTGGATAAAAGGAATGTTTCTGTTCACCCCCAAGGATGACCTGGGAACACAAACCTAAGGCCCAATGAGTGGGCTGTACTGGTGGAGCCCTGTCTGACCCTTTACCTTGTGATGCAGTCTTTTAAACCAATGTTCTCATCTTTTAAAGGGTTTATCTTTAATTTGGTGTCATCCCTCCGATGTTGTGTAACTTAAATACTTTGTTGGGTAACAGGTGTCTAACTGCAAGCAGGTCTATCATCGTCAGTATGCCCAAAAATTTCAAACCTATTTGCGCATTCATATTAACAATAGTAGGAGCAGTAGTATCAGTGCTCCTGGCTTGTACGGGCAGAGTACTATGTTGAGGAACTAATATGGGTTATATCGTTTTGGGCTACAGTGTTTTTACAAGCTGTTTTTTTCAATCTTGGGGATTCATTGGTTAAATAAGATTCAATGATACCTTTCTTACCCTTGTTATCCATTTCACCCTTTTTCTTGATGGACATAAGGTCCTCTAGCTCCTCTATCAAGACATCTATTTCATCAAGCGTGCAATTTTCAGCTGAGTACCTCAGTAGCTTTTTCACATTCTCCAATTTGGGTAACTTTTCAGCAGCCTTCCGTTTCCCCATGTGTGCTGTGTAAGCTTCGATTAGTAAAGACGTTTATTTAAAGTACACCGCCTCGTCAGGGGGTTATATAATTAGAATTAGATTAAACCTGTTTGTAAAACTTGAATACCAGCTCAATTGTATGATCAAATGAGAGCATTCCGCAAATTATTCCACCAGAATACACATGATTCTGACACCGTAGATCAACATGTTATAGGAAGAAAAGAAAAAAAGAGAAAACAAAAATAGGCAATATTTAACAATAGAGTACCCGTTTCAGCAGAACACTATAAATAGGCTCCTAGTCAGTCAGTTAAGGATAGAAGAACTGTTAAAAGGAGAAAAATGAGCCTCAGTAAGACAGTGCCTTCCCAAAATGAGGAGCCAGGGAGGTGGCCCAGCTTGGCCTCTTCCGGTCTATGATAGGTGTAGATGTGCTGGCCATGGTGCTGTGGAAGTGCAGATGTGCCTGTCCTTGGTGCTGGGGGTTTTGTGTCACTACTTTGTAATGCTTAGCGGTTCAGGGCCCTCCTCCTCTCAGGCCCCTCCTTCGACAAGGGCTATGTCTACTGGGACTTATGGTCTCCCAAGTTGCAATGCAGGTATCCCGCACAGCGGTTTTGGTGTCAGTGCTTCGTAGCTCTGAGCACGTCAGGGCCCACCCCCTTTCAGGCCCCTCCTTTGAGCAGGGCAATCTCCTGGGAGTCATGGTCTCCTGAGGTGCAATATGGGCATCCCGAGCAATGGATTCGATGTAGGCGCTTCGTGGTGCTGAGCACATCAGGGCCCTCCTTCTCTCAGGCCCCTATTTCAAGCAGGACAGTATCTCCTGGGACTCGTGGTCCCCTAAGGTGCAATGTGGGCATCCCCTACTGTGGGTTTAGTGTTGACGCTTAGTAGCGCTGAGTGCATCAGGGCCCTCCTCCTCTCAGGCCCCTTCTTCAAGCAGGACAGTGTCTACTGGGACTCGTGGTCCCCCAAGTTGCAATGTGGGCATCCCATACAGTGGGGCTGGTGTTGGCACTTTGTAGTGCTGAGCGTGTTAGCGCGTCTGACCTTATTTGGTTTCTTATCTTTAATTTATAAGGGAACGTGTTAGAGGCTCACTGGACCTTTTGTCTGTGCTTAGAGTAATTTCCACCATAAGTCTCAATTCCAATACAAATTATCAACAATATCAGATATTTAGAATTTCTATCCCTGGATGCCTGGGACATATTGTTTGGGGTCACAGCAACAAGTTTTCATGTTTATTTTGTCCTTAGGATAAGTAGACCCAACTGCCTGCGGCACAAACCCTTTGGCTGCCAGTTTACAGAGAACAAAACTGTCTGCAGTTCAGGTAATGTGTATGTCTGTATGTTAATGCTGTTTGAACTTGTATTTATGGTTCATTCATGAAATGCCTTCATTATTGGGATGAGTGTTGTAAATAAACATTTTCAGTTCAAACTGCAATACTGACAGTGGTTTCAGTAAAAATAAAGTGTACACACGTTTGAAAAGTTTAACAATATGAGACGAAGTATAATGCTCCCAGAATGCTCTCTGATTAGATGCAAATGTTTTCAGAAGCTTGAAAGCAAGAGTGATGATTCTTTGCTTTCAAAATAAAATGTGAAAAAAAAATGCAAGTAGGAAAAAAGAGGTTCGATACTATGACACTTTAGGTGCTATTTCTTTGAAGCATCATTCAGCAAAATGTGTTGATGCATGCTAGTATTTCCCAAAAATATTGCTAATGGAAAGTCAGTGTAACCATGTTCAACAAATTTATAGGAAGCATGAAAATAAACAAGCACATGCAAAGCCAACCGATCTGACATTTTTTGTGAGCCTTTTGGTTTCATAAATGCATGTCTTGTTTTGACATGGCTTTTGTAACACTTTATTGTTGTGGGATGCGTCAGGCCCTCACCACAGACACTGGCAAAAAGTAAAAAAAGGTTGTGGTCTCAAAAGGCACACATTGTCACCAGTGGTGTAACAAAGGCCCTGCTGCCCCCCTCCAGGGTGCTCCCTCAGCAAAGCACTTGCCCTGAGTGAGTCTGGGAGGCGTGGGCGCCCTCCATGTTCTTTGCAGGTAGACCCAACTACTTTGTGTGCCAATATGCTCCTTGTGGAAGAGCAGAATGCTATCACTCATAGTAAAGCCGCCGACAGAGCAATAGAAGTTTAATTAAAGCAAAATGTCTTTGTAAAGGCCAGACCCATCTAGGGACATCATTTTAAAGAAAGTCACATAAGTGCACACATGCTATATATGTTTAAATTAGTGGCTTTCAGGTAATCGCAAGAACTTACAGATGTTTACTAGGAAATCGTACTCCTAGAAAGTATTTGTGAACTGTATTTTAGCACAAGCAAATATATATGTGTAGCAAATATAGATGCGTAGGTTTGCTCATGTGAAAATGTATTGAGTGTTTACAAGTTCACATTCCCTCCAACCACTGTTTTCCCAACCCAGTAAGAACTTCTACTTCTGCCATTGTCAGGAGTAAATTTCCCACCTTTCTATTTATGGGAAAAGATTAGAGAAGAGCTGATGAAAATAATTAAAACATGCAAGTGAGTAGGTTTGCAGACTCAAAGGCATTCCAGCCCTGGAACTATTGCGTAATGCTTCACCCAGCCCCAGTATGTAGATCTGCGGAAAGGGGGCAAAAAATTAAGAAATTGCTATATTAGGGATTGAAATTGCAAGTATTCAAGCACTACTATGGTAGTAGCCCAGGCATAATCAAAAAGGCTATCATCAGAGCTCTTACATAATGAGATTGCTGCCATAATTTGTTGCCGCAATACATGGAAACAATAGGACAAGTAGATGTTTTTACAGGACAAGAAGATTTAAGAAGCAAATAGTCACATGGACTAGTAGATATTTTATTAAATTCAACATCCCTGAATATCAATCAACAGTATCAATAATCTTGCAAAGCAACAGATGAGCGGAGGTGGATGTTGAATTACGCTCTTTACTGCTCGGGTGATAAAGTGTTGTCCTTGAATGCTCATGCCGGGCAGCCATTTTATGGAATGATGTCCAGCTATTTTTTACCCTTTTAGGCATGGTGGCCTCTGACAGCTAGAGGTTGCTGGAGCACTGGCAGTTGACTGTCACTGATGCCCATTTAATACAAGCATTTTCAATGCAACGGGTCTCGCATTTGTTCGAGTTGGAGCTATTAGCGTTGTAAAGCAAAAAGAAAAAGGCAGCGCGATCGCGCTATGTAAAATGCAGTGCGATCACGATGCGTGGAAAATAAACAGATAAAGCAGTCCAGACTCCAGGTTGAAAACATCGAGCCTCGTATGTTTTTGGTACTTTAACGGTGCTGTGTAGGTGGGCTAAGCACCGGAAAAGGCATGACGTATGCATGCCTTTCACAAATGAAAGCAAGTGGATTTTAAAAGGCAGGCCCACGAACCAATGTAAGTGACTGACGTGGCATGGGCGTGGTTTGAATCCCAAAGAGAGATTACAGAATGGACAGAGCACTTTGTGCTCGCCCATAAAAATCGTATTTCTTGAAGTAGTTCAACCCTGCCATCTCAGTGTTGCATCACGGTTCTGACAACAGCAGGTATGTGCTGTCGTTAGTGTGACCATCCGTCCGTACTTTTCACGGTCTCTCCATGACTTAACTCCTAAAAATCCGTATTCTGTGACAAAGATTTCAAAAGACCGCATTTGTCCGTCAGTTTTGCCTTTGTGCAAAAAAAAACAATTTTGAAGTGAAATGCCTCTACTGAAATGAAAGGTCGCCTTTGCTGTGAACAGGAGGGAGGGGCAGACACGTACGAAATACAGTCCTTCTCACCAGGGTGCTGGCTGCCTGAAAAGAAATGCAGATCAATGAAGTTGGTTAACCAGTAAATGAAAAGGCTGCTTGAAAGCTGGTAGAGGCGGCCCTAATTGATAGAGAGACGTTAAGCTTCCAGAAGACAGACAGACATTTTTTTAGAAGTATTGTAGGGAGTGTTTCAAGCTGTGTTGTGGACTGTCTGCTCTCAATAGACAATTGTAAAACTCTTTGCACTACGTGTATTCGCCAAATTACTAAAATGCACACTTTGAAAACATTTTTTTAATGTTAACCTAATGTTATGTCCACATTTTGTGGTAGCCTACCTTAATGCAAATTTCAACTAAGTGCTTACACATTCACAGCGCTTTCTGTGACAGGCAATAACCTCATAGCACTAAACATACACAAGTCAGTAGTTCTTGCTGAACTAAAGTGAATTCAGTTCAGTGGACTTATGATTGCACACACATACACCTGCAATGATCACATTAACCAAGAGATGTTCATAACATAAAATAGCGTGTTTCCCACTGGATTTTTAAAACTTGCATGTACTTTACTTTGAAGGTGTGCATTATTTTATATGCAGGTACCTGATGGTGAAAGATCCAAAAATAGTTACACAATATTTTGCTCTTTTTTAGCTATGCCTTTGATTCTGCCTTCACACTCACTGACCACATCCCTAAAGCCACTGGTGATAGCATAAGTTGGCCTGCAGTTCCTAACCACCACTGTATACCTTTTTTTAAAGACATTGATCCTCATTATTATCTTGGCGGTCGAGCACCACCACGCCGGCATTGGCGGTATGACCGCCGACGGCATGGCGGTGCTCAACCGCCATATAATGATGCAAGTACCACCACCTACCGCCAGAGCTGAGTCGACCGCCGGGCTGAAGGTAGCCACCGTCGACCTGGCACTCGACCATAGACCGCCGGTGGGATAATGATCCCATTTCCACCAGGGGTTTCCTGGTGGGATACCTGCCAGGTATTCCCTGGCGGAAAGCAGGAAAGGAGGGAAAAGGCTCCCTGGATGCTGCTCCGCCAGCAGCGCTTAGTCTCCATACACCGCTACGCCTATTACTGAATCATAACAGGCATGGCGGTGTCTGGCTGACGTGCCGGTGAGGGTGAAGCAGCATCCACCTCCGCCACTGACCACCAGTATGGCGTCTGGTGGTTCACATCGCCATCAATGGCGGTGTGCCACCTGGCGTCATTTTATGGCTATCATTGGACCGCCAGCACTGGCGGTCCTGCCGTGGCGGTGATCTCGGCGGTCCACTGTTTGGACTGCTGAGATCATAATGAAGGCCATTGTGTCAAATTAACCTGTGATCTGTATTTACTTAACACAATGTACTATTCTTCTGACAGAATTGTTTGAAACAGTGTCCTCTGGTGCTATAGGGAATTGAGAAAAATAAAGTAATTTAGTCAGTTGCTTAATTCCACTATGTGTAACCTGGAACCCTGGGTTTAAATCCTGGCTCAGCCGCATGACTAAATTGTGTGATTTAAGTCACATCTAGTTACTTCATGTGGCTAGCTTACTTGGTATTGACATCTGAGGGCACAATCAAGTAATTCACTTCAGGATGTATCCTGTGTAAAAACCTCACTTGTATATGTGTCAATAGACTGTAATGTTCCTCCATCCATAAAAATAACATTGTGCATGACATAAGGAAAACCTGACAGTTTGAACCCTTTGTTCACCCATGGCTTTATCAGGATGGAGGGTTAAAAAATGTTTTACAGCACATGTTTAGAAACCGCCAGTTCAAATAAATGCCAATGCAATGTTGTGATCTAATATACTAAATTGAAACACTTCCATGTCCTAAAGAAATACTTTCTACATTTTAAACAGTTTAGCGTGTTTTCTGTCTAATTTGTATCCCAAATAATTTGAAGGTCCTGCCCTTTGGCACTCGGGTATGAGCCAGACCTCTGGTTCAGGCTTGACTTGACTGCAGAGCCATTTTTAGACATGGACAGAGTGAGCAACTGCCCAGGGCCTAACATTCAAAGAGGCCAGCCCCTACCCACCCTACACAAGAACCACCAATGGTCCATCGCACCAGCAGAGTGTGCCACTGTAGCAGAGTGCTGCTTAGTCAACCACTTAACAGTGCCTCTGCTGTTTCTGGCCTCCCTACTGAGACTTCTCTCCAGGTGTGCAATACCTTCTAGTACTCCCGGAGGTCCAATATGATTTAAGGAATTGTCCTGCCTTTTTCTTCTCTTTCTTATTTATCAGTGACCCTTTAAATCAGTTGCTATGGATCTCTCATCTGATCTTGACTTTATCCTGCTCTTTATTCCTCTGTCTAGTGGTCCGATTCCCAAACTCCAAGATAAATATAGAGTCCCTAACGCACACTCTAATGCAGCAGCTGGGCATTCTTGGTGCCTTGAGACTACAGCCAAGTTGTGGGTACCCCACATCCTGCCATTTGGTGTGAGAGCTGTGAGACTGTAACCCACACCATCTGCTCTGACTCATTACTTTTTTTAGGTTTGGCGTCTAGTGGAGGGTCAGGTGAAGCAGATGTGTTTATTCAATTTACCTAAACTAGTATAAAAAGTCACTTACTGTAAAGTTTCCCGAACTGTTTGGAAGGTGTATTGAAATGCTTACAAACATAATCAAAATGTTACTGTTACTTTCTCGCCAAGAAATACTGGGTACACTTGAGTAGGATTGATGGATGCCATTGGCACAGTTCTTGAGGGCATCAATTTACTTTTCAACAAGGGCACACTGCACTATCTGAATGTAGCATACATAGAGTCATACTCACACACAGCACAGTGAATAGGTAGTGCAATATAAAAATAGTAAATAAATGCATTGCGAAACCAGTGGGGCATGGCCACTCCTCCTTTTTTCCTCGATTTTTGTCCTGAATTTTTTACAGTGCCAGCCTGAATTACCTCCATGCCAGGTGGTCACCCTAGGCGTCATACAGGGACTAAAGCAGCTTTGTGCTGGAGTGGAAGGCTTCAGAAGTCAGGCCCTCTAATGCCAGGGGCTTCAAACTGGGGGGTGGTTGGCCCTAGGAAGGGCCTCACATGATCCTGGGTGAGCACCAGGCTCTGGTCAAAAGAAGCATTATGCTGATAACAGGGCTTTGTTTTTAAGCCAGAACAATGAACAGCAGTAAACCACTCTGTTAATAGGCCACCACTAATATGTTTTGTCATTTATATCCAAGCTGGGAGTATGTGTCAAAACTGGAATCGACTCCAAATACTATTCAAAACCCCCATCCCTAATAATCACACTGCGGATACTTTTACAAGTTAGTAAGGCCTGCCTGACCAGAATAGTGTGTATGGCATCATGCATTTAATCGCATTTTTAAAACAGTAACATAACTTAGCTGCAATGTTTAAATAAGTCTAGACATATTTAAATATTGCCAATTTAGTAGGACAATTGTGAAACATTTGGAGGGGGAGATGATTTTTCCATGGTGGGGGCAAGGCATGAATAAGTTTGAAGACCACTGCACTAAGGACAAAACTAGCTGCAGGAACTATAAACGATGCTCTGCTTTCCATTTTCCTTGTTCTCGAGGCATGAACTGAGTAGGTTTCCTGCCTCTGAGGAGCTCCTGCCAGCATCTTGTTCTCTGGTGAATGTAAAGCAGCTCCATGTTTATTCTGCCAAGGAGCACCAAAGCCTGCTCATTTAACCTGTCTGCTTTGGATAACGCTGACACTGTTTACCTTCAGGAGCTTAGCAGGCTCTGAGGGTGCTGGAAACACAGATTATTCCATTTATAGAGGAGTCTCATTTGAAGTTTTGCAAAGTTTTCAACTTCGAATAGGTATTATTTCACAGTGAAAATGGAAAATCGCATTACATGTGGTGCTAACAATTTTAAGAGAGAATGAGAATAACTATGTAACTCAGCTGACTTGTGGCCAAAGAAAAGTGGTGATATTTTTTACATTTACATTTGTGCATTATAAATGGTAAAAGACTACAGAGAAAACCTAAAATAGAAGAATATAAGCCAAGATATACATAATTTTTTCTTAATTTTGAGCCGTGTTTTTTGACTTGACTAAACCTTTGCCACCGTTTGACAAATCTTAATGAAATTTTCCAAAAAGAAATGTTCCTGAGAATTTTGTTGTACATGGGAAGTTTCGGGGGGGATTCGTCAATTGGGGGCCGAGAAAAAGGTGTGGGCAAAAAAGTGTGTTTCTCATTATAATTCCCAAAGCGAGTTTAGACACAATTACAGCCCTAACAGCTGGATGGAGTTACACCAAATTTGGCAAGAAGGTAGCTTTTAGTCCAGAAAGAGTGTTTTTTGTTATTTTGTGTAAATCGTTCAGTAGTTTCTGAGATAGTAAAAGAAAAAGAAATGTAGATATCTAGAGACACGAAGGAATTGCGATTAATAATGAGCTTGTGCAGAGATCTGCAGAGCTCTGATTGGCTTCCCCCACTTCAAGTGTTGGCAGCGATCTTGGGACTCAGCTTCAGCTAAGTCCCAGAAAAAAAGATTTTAAAAAGAGGAAAGGGGCCAGGGTAGGTTCACCCTGACCCCTTAATTCTGGAGGGACCTCCAGGGCAAAAAATCACTTTTTAAGAGAATTGTGCTGCAAATTTGTGACGGGTTGTGAATCTGCACTTGTTTTGATAAAGCCCGGTCCCACCATATTAAAAATAAAGGAGGGGTGTCCAAAAGGCTCCCCCTCCTGGGCTTATTTATGTCCCGGGGACCCCCACCTCCCTGGGCAAAATCAGTAAAATATGGTAGGGGGTCCTGTGGACCTCCTCGCAAACCCAGGGACCGCAACCTCCCTAGGGCTAATATTTTATTATATGTGGGAGGCTGCCCCTTCCGCAGCCCGGGAATCACCTGCTCCCTTGGACAAAATGTGTAAAATAAGTAGAGGGGATCCTGTGCAACCCCTGCAGTCCCGGAGACAGCCACCTCCCCAGGGTTAAAATAAAAGAATGAAGGGGGTCAGTTGCGGATCTCCAACCACAGAGACCACCACCTCTGAGTGGCTAAGTGAAATGTTAGAGGGGGGCATATGACCCCCCTCGAGGAGCCAATAATTGCCCTGGGGACCACCACCCCCCAGGGCCGGCTCCTGCTACGTCCTGGGGTGCCCACCCCTGGGACATATCTGTTTGCTGTGAATTGGCAAGAGCTTAGACAGAGCGAACACTCCAGTTCCAGCAAGCGTGAGCTGTCAAACAGCTTTCACCTGCTGAAAGTAGAGGTCCCCTCTGTTTCCTTGCCCGCAGACCTGAGGGCAGGGAAACATAGGAATCAATTTCTCTCCTGGACAGTGCGATACATGTTTAACAGCTCCCTGTCTGGGCCAGCAATGCCAGCCCCCGCGGGGAGCCAACTGAGACCGCGGGGGCCTTCAGGCTCCTCATATGGTCCCATTGCACACAGGATGCCATGCGTGGTACCCAGGACAGATGGCTAGGCACCAGAGCATGAGGGCCCCGGGGCCGAGATTGGCCCAGGGATGGGGGCAGGCAGCCCCCATTGCCCCTCCCACAAAAAATATGAAAAGGCCGGGCCCTGGGGGATGTGGTACCGGGGCTGAAATGAGCCATGTGAGGGGGGGCAGCATGACCCTCTGCCTCCGTTTACTGAAGGCCGGGCCCTGGGGGTGAGGTCCAAGGGGCTGAGATCGACCTGGGGAGGGGGGCACATGGTCCCACCAAAAACAAAAAACTACCTGTTGAGACCAGGTGGGGTCCCTGGGACCAAATTGGCTGGGGAATGGGGGCCGCATGGCCCCCTCTTCCATATATTGAAGGCCAGGATGTGGTCCCTGGGACTGAGATCAGCCCGGGGAGGGGGGATGCAAGGGGCGCCCAATTGAATTGTAGAGGGCCCCCAGCGAATGGGGTTCCCCAGGGACAAAATAGGCCAGGGGAGGGAGCCCGCATAGCTCCCCTACCCCACACTGGACATTTATTCAGCGAAGTAGCACTTACTAACTAACCAGTAGAAAGGTCTCCAGTTGGATAGACATTTTTTGCAAACTCTCCGCTCTTATTGGATAAATGAGCAGGTGAGCTTCCATTCTGGTCATGATGCTCATTTCACAGAAATTGAACCTCAACAGGAAGCACTTACAGATGTAAATGCAGCAGGTACCCCTCTGGAAAAGACAAATTATCCAAACTCCCGGGCTTGGCGAAGGCAAAGCAAATGTGTTTACTCCACGATTCCATATCGAAAAACGATCTGAAATCCTTTGGGGAGGTGAATGCATCTGTCATTTATTGGAGCGCAGTCAGACACTCTCACACCCAATTTCACACTCACATAGACCCTGTCCACTGTCACACCCAGACAGACACTCTCACACCAAGAGACAACCTCTCACACCTATTCTCACACCCAAGAGACAGGGCCTACGGCCAACTCCTATTGTGCATGGCCTCAGCCTGTGCACAGCGTGGGTTTGGGTGATTAGGGGGGGTTTGCCACAGGGCCTGGCCTCTGACATATCATATAGTAGTTAAAATTACTTTAAGTTAAAAAAACATAGACATTCCCTGAAAAAAACAAAGGTTATGCAGATGTTAGAATTAGGAAATAGAAGTAAAACAATCTTAGAAATTCACTTAAAAAAAAACAAAGGTTACAAGGACTTTATAGTTCTGAATTTACTGGCACAAAACTAGAGAAATTCAGCAGTTATTGTTATTTCAAGTAACTATAGCTTGTGGCCTAAGGTAACTATAATTCGCAGCCTTGCCATGCACTGCTAATTGACGCAGCTATTACAGCACTCATGACAACTTTTATAATGTCAATAAAAATATAAATGAAATATTAGAAGTCAAATTATTGAAGAAAAAACACTGTGCTTGAGGGAAGTGCGAGCTATAGTTACCTCAGGCCTCGAGTTATGGTTACTTGAAATAATCTAACTACTGAATTTCTCTGATTTGGTAGTTTTGTGTGAGTAAATTCAATGCAGAACCTAACTCTGACGTCCCTGTAATCTTCGTTTTTTTAAGTGAAACCAGTTGTTGTAAACCAGCCAAAAAGCCATGCTGAAGATGCAGGCTTGCAGTTTACGGGAAGTCAAGAGATTACAGGCGGCTTCCGCTGCTTTCCTGGGGCTCAGCTTCTAATGCCCAATGACCTGGTAGCCATGGGCTGTAAAGGAGTGCCACAGCCACTGCTGCACAGTCCTCCGCGTGCCGCAGTCACTCAGCTCTGCACCAAAATCAGAAATGCCAGCACCCAAAACAGGAAGCAGCAGCACTGTGTATTCCTCCAGGATCTGTAAATCTGGATCGGCTTTAAAGCTACCGGGTAGTAATTAAAAGCTAACATTGAAACTGCCCTTTATAGGGCCCTATACTCTTGTCCTTAACTTTGCAGAGAAAAGAACTCTGATAGATTTCTGAACAATTAATGTAAAACACGTCAAGGTAATCCAGGTCTATGATTTAGTTCCTGATTTTATTTCATATCTTCTTAGTTAATCTTCCCTTCTCTTGAGTGTTTGCTTTTTCTTGGATGTTGTATTCCTGTTGTTTTTTGTGAAGCATTGTACTCTTGAATAGTCCCTACTTTGACCTGAGTCGCATCCTCATGTTTATAATGGACCTCAATTGAGAGTTCTGGAATTGGGACTGAAGGCAGTCAAAGTGTCTGTCACTAAGTCAAACAAGCACTGGCAACGCCAATAGGCCTTGCCTATGCAAGAGCTCGTCAATCAATCAATCAGTGTTTGTTAAGCACACCTACTCACCTTTGAGGGTCTCAAGGGGCTGATGACAGGGGGGTGTTTGGAGCATCCATCAGTGTGGTGGTTCTTCAAATAGCCATGTCTTCAGCTCTTTTGTGAGTGGTTCTTCAAATAGCCATGTCTTCAAATAGCTATGTCTTCAGCTCTTTTGTGAAGTTGACGAGGGGAGTAGTAATCTGTCTGAGATGGGGCGGTACGGCGAGAGAGAGCTGGGCTGAGCGCACCTGGGTCCTGTGGGGTACGTGGAAATTGAGTTGCCTGTTCAGGTAGGCTGGTCCGGTGTCGTGGAGGGCTTTGTATGCGTGGGTGAGGAGCTTGAAGGTGATTCTTTTCTCCATGGTGATCCAGTGTAGTGTGTGCAGGTGCTGGGAGATGTGACAGTGTCAAGTTAGGTCGAGGACTAGTCTGGCGGCAATGTTCTGAATGTTCTGTAGTTTGCGAGTGAGTTTCTTGTTGATTCTGGTGTAGAGCTCGTTGCCGTAGTCCAGTCTGCTGGTAACGAGGGTGTGTGTGACGGTCTTTCTGTGTTCGAGGGTGATCCATTTGAATGTCTTGCGTAGGAGGCAGAATATGCGGAAGCAGGTGGATGCGACTGAGTTGATTTGGCGGTCCATTTTGAGTTTGGTGTCCAGGATGATTCCAAGGTTGCGGGCTTGGTTCGTGGGGGTGGGCAGGCTTCCAAGGGTGGGGGGCCACCAAGAGTTGTTCCGTGCGTCAGGTTGAGGGCCCATGATGTGTACTTCAGTTTAGCCTGCGTTGAGTTGTAGGCAGAGGCTTTTCATCCAGCTGGTGACTGCTCCCATGCCTTCACGGAAGTTGTGTCTGGCTGTGTTGGGTTCGTTGGATAGAGAGAGGATGAGTTATTGACTTTGCCATTGTGTTTTAGCCATGTTGTTCACCTGAGTGGCTGCTGTTGAGCATGGCTAAATGTCGGTGGCACAGGGAAAAGTGGCATGGATTGTCATAGAGTGGAATGGCATAGAGTGGATTAGAGTGTCATGCATTGGAGTGGCATAATGTGGACTGGAGTCGCGTACAGAGGCATACACAGGAGTGGCATATAGTTTACTGGTGTAGAATGCATTGATGTAGAGTGTTGCAAGGTGCTGTGGCATTGAATTCAGCAGCATTTAATTCAGATGCATACAATGCAGCATCGTAAAATGCAGTAGCATAGATAGAGTAGTGCAGAATGGAGTGGCGTAGAGTGAAGTGGTGCAGAGTGCAGTGTGTGGAACAGAGTAGTTCAGAGTAGAGTGGTGTTGAGTGCACTAGCTTAGAGTGCAGTAGCATAAAGTAGAGTAGCATAGAAGGGTTCAGAGTTGTGTGGCATAGAGTTGAGTAAGGAAGAGGGCAGTGGAGTAGAGTAGAGTCAAGTGGCATAGAGTGCAGTGGCTAGGGTACAGAGTAGAGTTGAGTGGCATAGAGTGCAGTGGCGTAGAGTGGTGCAGAGTAGAGTGTAGTACCATAGAATGCTGTGGCATAGAGGTCCGTGGCATAGAGTGAACTAGTGCAGAGAAGAGTGGCAGAGAGTTCAGTGGTGGAGAGAGCAGTGTTGTAGAGTAGAGTGTTGTAGTGCAGTGGTGCAGAGTGGAGTAGAGTGGTATATAGAGCAGTGGTGTAGAATACAGTGATGCAGAGTAGTAGACTACAGTGACGTAGAGTGAAGTGGAGTCCATTGGCATAGACTGCAGTGGTTAAGAGTACAGTGGCATAGAGTGCACTAGCATAGCATGGAATGGCTCAGGGTGGAGTAGAGAGGTGTAGACTGCGGTGGCATTGTGTAGATTGTTTAAGAGTAGAGTGAAGTGGTGTGGAGTGGTGCAGGGTAGAGTGCAGTTGTGTAGAGTGGCATAGAGTGTAATGGCGTAGGGCAAAGTGGTATAGAGTGCGGTGGCATAGAGTGCAATGGTGCAGAGTAGATAAGAGTAGCATACAGTGGATAGAGTTGAGTGCAGGGGCATAAAGTTGAGTATTACAAAGTAAAGTACATTGGCGTAGAGTGTATTGGTGCAGAGTGCAGTGTTGCAGAGTGGTGTAGAGTACAGTGACATAGCTTGGAGTTGTGCAGAGTAGATTTTTTGTGGCCTAGACTGGAGTGATGTAGAGTGCAGTCTCAAAGAGTGTGGTGGTGTAGAGCAGAGTGGCGAAGAGAGCATTGGCATAGGGTAGAGTGGTACAGCGTAGAGAGGCATGTAGTGAACTGGCATAGCGTGCAATGGCGTAGAGTGGAGTAGTGCAGAGGACAGTGGCATGGCGTGGTGTAAAGTAGGTGGTGCAAATTAGAGTGCAGGGGTGTGGTGTGGTGCAGAGTAGAGTTGTGTGGCATAGAATTGAGTATTGATGGTGTAGTAGCACACTGCCATTGAAGACAACACATTTTCAATTCAAATGACCATTACATTTGTACGGAAATACAGTTTTAGTAATAAAACTATGAGGTGCACAGATGGAAATGTGTGGAAATTGCATTGCCTAGTTTAATGATTCATTTTGATCTTATTAAAGTATTTGTTTCCAACACACTTTATACATCTAAAAAAATGTGCTTCACTTCTGTGATCATAATTCTAATATATTGTGAAATACTTACACAGCTCATTTAAATGTTGTCATGTGCTAGAAATAAATCTTTCCTACCCCCAGTATCCAGCAAGATGGTCACATGAACCCTCTCAGTTTGAAGTCAGAGAAAGAAAAGTAAACATACTCCCTTGCAATCCAGCGGCTGACATTTGACCTCGGACTTTGAATGCTCAGCAAATGTGATGAGATAAGAACAAGATTTAAAGGCCTCTTAACATAAATCAAGTTCATGGAAGGATACAGGAAGCACCATTTAGGTAATGAGCCGGACAAACTGAACCTGGAGAGCCAAAAGCAAATAAAGTCAGCAAATGGAAAGGCAGAAAGTGTAAGTTACAAACCAATAAGCCAATGGTAATAAAAAGTCTCCATGATGTCTCTAGCAAACCAGACAGCTGCGCTGTCTGGTAGGCTGTAACCTAAAAAGTGTTGACAATACATGTTCATCCAATCTTTAGCCTCTTTGCAAAGTGCACAGAACAATGGTCACATATTTCAATTCCAATTTTAATTCTATGCAAATGTGGGTGGGTGAAGGAGATACAAAATGGTCACAATACTGATAAGGCAGAAGTAAAAGAAAATTAATTGCTAACAGATGAGTGGGTGCGTTGAGTGTTTGGGGGTGGTAATGTGATGCAGAGGTGAAGATGTGCATAAAGGGGAGAGTGAAAATGTGATGTCAAAGAAAAAGAAGATGAAATAAGAGATTGGAGATTTCAGAAAATGTGAAGAGAAAAAAAGGGCACCAGTGTCTACCATAGACTGCAGAGGAACATGATGTGAAGGGAAGAATGGGAGCGATTGAGGCACTCTGACGACCACTACTCTTTCCAAACACCGCAGTAATGTTTAATTTACAGTGTCATCATTTAAGAATTGAAACATACATTTTCAAGATTAGTTACAACAAAATCATTGTTGTTACTCATTTTAAACAAATACCGACCACTGACAAAGGCAACTGGCTTTGTTTTAGGTGTTTGTCAGTTGTTGTGTCATATATCTTGATGGAATAACTTAAGACAGAGAAACATCAAAATTCCCACCTGGCTGCCCAATATGGGAAGCACAGATTTTTAGTTTACATATCAAGCCACTCCCTTAGTTACATAGGCCACTCCCCTTTTAGAAAACCACCCTACCAGTTTTTGCATCCCACTAAATGCCCTGCTAACTAGCCCTATTAATGTGTTTGTTAAACAGGAGCATATTTATTAAGGCAGGGTATTCAATTATTCAGTATCTCTGCCCTATCTAGCATCTTTTTGCCCATCCCTTTATGCCTCCATATGGCAGGAGTCCAACCTTCATCACACATCTTTCCTCAAAGTATCTGTTCCCTAATGCCGTGATCGCTGTCTCAGTCAGACATACATTGCCCCAGCAGAGCAGGCACACCACTGCTAATTTATTTTAGATGAATGGTAGAGATCCATTCTTCAGGATAAGAATGAGCCTTGGCTCATCACTAAGTGGCTTGATATGAGTGCCTGCCCTGTACCAAAGCATTATCCCGTGGTCCACTGCGAGACCCAGGCCTAGCCTGTCACAAGGCAAACTCATTTTAAATTAAGGGGCATATTTATACTCTGTTTGCACTGGATTTGTGTAATTTGTTGTACGCAAATCTGGTGCAAACTTAACTCCATATTTATATTTTGACACTAGACCCGTTTAGCGTCACAACATTGGAGTTAACGTAATTTTTTGCCTGCAGAACACTACCTTGCGTCAATGAGATGCAAGATAGGCGTACCCGGACAAAAAATTATTCGAAGGCCTTTGCGCCTTCTTTATCCTCCCATGCAAAAATCACCCACGGGAGGAGGAGGAGGGCCTTAAATAATGGCAGTAAGCCTGCTTAGCACCATTATTTAACGCCTGGGTCAGGGCAGGCGTTAGGGGACCTGTGGGCCATTTTCCATAGTCAGAGACCATGGCCATTAGGCGGGGGCATGACTCCTGTCTTTACTAAGAAAGGAATCATGTCCATGGGGGTTGTGCACCAAAACATTATACTAGTCAGGTTAGAGTATTTTTTTTTACTCTAACCTGACTAGCGCCATTCTTTGACGCACAACCTTGTGTTTCCCCTACTCCTCCCCCACCTGGTTAATAGCATTTATTTTGATTCTAATCGAGCCTTATCGCCGGCTAGTATCATTCCTTAAATATGATGCCTGGCTGTCGTCCAGGAATGGTGCTAGCTGGCGGTAAACGCAGGTTTGCGTCAAACAGTATAAATCAGGGCCTAACTATATACATGGTTGGAACAGCTAATAGTTCCTTTGTGAAGACAATGGCTTCTTTGATGCTTGCTTTTCCTCTCCCTAATCCAGAATTCCAGGAGGACTATATAGTTGTAGGAACAGTATGGGCAAATTAAAAATATCTGTGCTTAATATGAAATGTTCCCTTCTGTGGAGAAAAAAAATGACTACTTTTAAATTAGACAAAGAGCCTGATTACGAGTTTGGGGGTCCGTGCACCGCCTTGCCGGCTGCCGGACTGCCATCAGTTTGGTGGTCGGACCACTGTATTACAATGGTGGCGGTCCCCATAGAGCCAAGACCGCCTCAGTCCCGCTAGCCCTGCCAGGCAGCTCAGACCTCTGTGGTGGTGTGGCAGGCCAAACAGGATGGCAGAGCCAGTGTTTCCGCTGGATGCATTATGATGCTGCACACCACCAACGTGACCATGGCGGTCCAACCACCACGTCCCAGCAGGTGGATACAGAGACTGTAAAGGAAATAACTCACCTGCAGGTAGCTTTTTTGCTTCCTGTGCTGCCAGGGATCTCATCACACACATCTTGCTGCTGCTCATCGAAGGAGCCCAAAATCCACACCGCTGTGAACATGCCTGATGGTAAGACAAAACACCTACCTGTGTCATTAAGCTCAACAACAGATTTTCGCACCATCATCCACATGATATGGGGCTCTCGCTATGGGTACCAAGTACACTTGTCATTGTGTCCACTTTCTAAGTCTTTCACAAATAATGACACATTCACAGCTATCAAATGGCCCCCTTTGGGCAGGTCACTGACACTGCACCGCCACACTCCACTTAACACACATCCGCCCATCTCAGGCAGCGGCACATTAAGTGTACAGAACATCGTGTCATACAACAGCAACATCATATCAATCAATTCAACTGAAGCCCTCACATTCCTCACATGCCTTGGACTGTTGTCAAATTGAAAACACATATGAATGGCTGTGACATGGAAAACAAGTAGCCCTTCCATTAAGCATCCCTGTAATGGACCCACACATCACCTACATTGCCACACAATGGAAGGTTAAAGGGATGCACAGTAGTTTGTGAAAAAAATATCCAAAGCACCAAATGCAAACACTAACTGCACAATAGGGATGGGGGCATTAGGAGCACTCATTGAAGGATGCTTCAATGGGACACATTTCACTTTGCACATGTCCCTAAAATAACATTTGCACAGGAACGTGTATCATGTATTGCGGGGACAAACAATATTTGAGCCAGGTGGCATGCCTACCTGCCAACTGTGTAAGTGCAGGACAAGAGAGAACATACACCAGCAACAACAAGGGCCATGCATCTAGATGCAGTAGCTGCAAGGTACACACATCAAAATGGGCACATGATCCATCAAATGCAAAGGAAGCTGGCACAATTTAACACCATGTGTGGACAAACAAATCTCTAGCTCCCACACATGAGACAAATGTACAAGCCACATCAAGGGGACCATTCTAACACCATGCATGTTGACATTGGCCAACACAAGATGAAATACTTACCATAACAAACATAACACAATGCAATGATACTCCAATTGGATTTACACCCACATATCCATACAATGAACATCTACCCTTGTCTTAGGTGATATCAGCACTGCCCACAAAGTCTGATATTGCAAACAACAGCAAATGGATCAGCAGTCAGAGTGAAACACACACCACTGTAGGCATACAACACAAGTTACTCAGGAACAACACACCAGTAGAAAAGTAATGGCAGGACAAATGTGAACCCAACAAAATAACAACTTGTGTTTATTCAATTCAAATGCTGAAGAGCAAAGGCCGTTGGCCAGTCCACATGAGTCCATGCACATTACTGTGCCATACCTTGACTCCAATCACTGTCTGGGAAACTCCACAGAAAGGGGGATAAAGTGGGCAGGCAGGCACCTCAGGGATCATCCTTGGGTAGGGTGGGGTTGGATTTGGGATGAGTGGGTTTGGGAAGGGGGCTTTTTCTTCGAAGGGGTGAGCTTCTTCGTGGGGGGATGAGTATGGGTGCTTGCAGGGGGCAGGTGTGACAGGGGTGGACATGGATGTGGAAGAGATGGTTTGGGATCAGGGTGGGGACCGCTTGGTTTTAAAAGGGGATTTGGAGGTAACGGGAAAGGGCAAGGTCTGAAGGGAAACTCTCCTTCGCAAAACTGATAGGGTCATCAGAAGGGGTTTGGGATTTTGAGATTAACGGAGTGGTGGGCTTGTCTGTGTGTGTGGATACCTTGGGTGTGTGCATGTGTGAGGTATGCTTGTTTTTAGGTGGTCTCTGTTGCGCGTGTGAGTGTGGGCATTTGCGTGTCCTGGGGGGCTGGGAGGTGGAGGTGCTAGGTGATGTGGAAGTGGTGGATGTGTGTGTGTCTGTTGTGGTGTCTGTGGGCATGGTTGATGTGTCTGTGGATGCTTTGCTGGTGTCTGGGGGTATGGTGTCTGAGGTGTGTGGGTCCGTGGATGTGTCACTGGGTATTGTGGTGTCTGTGGGTATTGTGGGTATGGTATGTGGGTCAGTGGCGATGTCTGTTAAGATGGTGGCTGATGTGGTGTCTATGGGTGAATGTTGAGTGCCTGCGTGCCAGGTGTGTCTTGTGGTGTTTGTGTCAATGTGTGCTGCTTGTGTGTTGAGGTGGGTGCATGCGAATGTATCTATTTGCTTGGGACAGGTAGGGGAATAGGAAATTTGGATTGGGAAGAGGGAGGTTGTATGAGGGAGGAGATTGTGGGGGGTGGATGGCTGCCTCCAGTGAGGAGGCCAGAGCCTGAAAAGATCTTTGTGGGCCAGACATGTCACTATATGAATGCCTTCTAGGAAAGCATTTGTCTGCTGAGGTTGGCGTGCCTACCCCTGGATGGCATTCTCAATGGCAGTCTGCCCCACAGAGAAACTCCTCAGGAGGTCATTAGCCTCCTCACTCAGGACAGCGGGGTAACAGGGGCTGGGGCTAAGGTGCCTGGAGGAAAGGAGACGCCCACCCTCTTTGGTGAGTGGCCACTGCCAACTGGGTGGGGAGCAACAGGGAGGGTGACGGACAAGGATGGTACAGGAGAAGGTCCTGATGGGTCCGCCCCCACTAGGGAATGGTCACTGGAGGTAGAATCTAGTGAAGACGAGGTTGATCCCTGTCCTCCATTGCATTACCCTCACGCTCTGGGCCACTAGGTCTCTTTGTGTCGGTGGTGTCATGATTGGAGGTACCGTGGCCAGATGTTTCCCCACTTGGTTGCACCCTGTCTCCTTCACTAGCCTGGGATGATGCTGCAAATACAAAGAGGAAAAGGGTCACCAAATGTTCCTGATCACAATTGAACAACAGATGTGGTTAGCAAACATTACCATGACGTCATGTAGGCCCCAACAACAAACTACATCAAAGTGGCTCCTACATGTACCATACCATAAGCATGCATGCCACATGAACTGTCAACAGTTGCCCACAGGAAAATCAGTATCTCAGACAACTCCAATTGCATGGGTGAAGCTGTGGAATCACAGTAACCATTGAACAAGTAGGAGACCACATCACTTTAAACGCTTTGCATCACGGAGTGTACCTCAATTACCTGTTGTCCTACAATAGTGACCCAATGCCAAGTTCATTCTGGCAAATCCCACACAAGGTCATGCAGACATCTATTTATCACATACACAATAACACAACAATAAGAAATGATGCTTCAAAATCCTGCCATGTTGCTGACAGCAGTACAGTATTCTGAAGAACGTGACATGGAAATACTTAAGTCACACTGGAAACATATGAACAATGCACATTTCTTCATGTGCAAATTGTCCTAATGAAGTCATGGCGGTAGTACTAATGTTGCTCAGATATACTACACATTTTGCATGGAAATGTATACTGTAGACAACTTGTCAGGGAGATATGTCTCTAACATCCATAACACAATGAATCAGCTAGCCCCAGGGAAATCACTACTACTGTATGGCACCCCTTACAATGGCATACTGTGATTGCATCAGTAGAAACCATTACGTCCTTTGAATGTTGGAGAGGCCCAGGGATTTGCAAGTACTTGTGGAAGTCCCTCAACACATTGCCCAATGGGAAGCTACACCACTGTCTCAATTTTGGTCCTGCAAACCCAGATGCCCGTGGATGAATGGTTGTACCCAACGACATGTGATTTCAACATAACTGCAAGTCACTCCGTGATGTTGCGCCGCGTGGTGCGGCGCGAGCCGAGCATTCGGCTCGCGCCGCGCGTTCTCAAGACGCGGCGCGCCCCGAGTCTTCTTTGTACAGCGCGAGGCCCCAGATATTATTTTGGGCCTCTCTCTGCCTTCTGTTGTGTCCCTGTTCTCCCCTGACCCCTCCTTACCTGTTTCTTTTTCTTTCTTCTTCTTCTTTTTCTTCTTTACTTTTTCGAGGCATTTTTCTGTCCTTTCTTTATGTCTTTCCCCCTTCCCATGTTACCTTTTTCTTCCCAGCATTCCTTGGTCCCTATTTTCTATGGTTCCTGTTCTATTCTATCCTATGTACTTTTTCCCTATCTAAAATGGTGTCTTTTTACTTCCTGTTGGTCACTTCCTGTTTCTTGGTATATAAGGGCTCTGTTTTCTCCCTTTCCTTGCGCTGCATCACTTTCTGCTCAGATTGTGTCTTCGCTCCTGATTCTTAGCCTTCGGTTCTGAATCTTTTCAATTTTGCATTTACCTGCATTTTGCTCCTGTTTGATTCCTGGTTTTGTTTTCGTTTCTGGAATCCATTTTTTGGAGGTTTTTTCCCCTTTATTGGGTTTTTTTCCCTCTGGCACTAATTCTAAAGGGCACGGTCTGTTCTTGGCGTTTCCACTGCCTGCAGCACCGTGGCTACTAGAAAGAGTCGCCCTTTTCTGGGCCAAAGCCGAACCCTCAAGACCTACGCCACTAGATCTGCGGTTTCCAGGCACCAGCAGCACGTGAGTCGTGACAGAATGCAGCGCCAAACCATTCCGACATCTTCTGACACTATGGATGACACAGTGGCGGTGGCTGCAGATCCTGATTCATCTTTTTTGACTACTATTCAACAACAAGCTCAGGAATTGCAACAATTGCGCAACGAGAATGCGGTCTTACGACAGGCTTTGGCCCTCCGCAGTGGCGATGTTCCGACTATCTCCGCCTCAACGCCTCGCTTCTCTGGTGAACCAACTAAACTGCGTGAATTCCTGGATGCATTAACGGTTTACTTCGCCTTCAGACCTACCCAATTCTCTCATGACAGGACAAAGGTGGGATATCTTATTAGTGCATTATCCGGTCCTGCCTTGGCCTGGGCAACCCCGATGGTGTCATCCAACGATCCAGTATTGTCGGACTATTCTGCCTTCGTGACCCGCTTCAAACAAATGTTTAGTCGCCCAGGATTGGAAGCCTCGGCAGAGGAAGCATTATGTGATATCCAGCAAGGTTCCCAGGATGTCCTCCGATATATTACACGTTTCCGTCAATTAGCGGCAGAGACCACTTGGGTGGAGCGTACCCTGGTAACTTTGTTTCGCAGAGGACTTAAGGAAGAAATTAAGGATGAATTAGTACATTCCACCAGAGTTGAAGATCTTCGTGGCCTCATGGATCAAGCACTTTCCATCGAGTATCGTCTTCAAGAACGACGAATGGAGAAGAGAAGGAGTAGAGGATCGTCTCAGCCAAGCTCTTCACGGATGTATCCACCTCATCCTGAGGAATCTCGTCCTCCTGCTAAAGACATAGAAGGGGAACCCATGCAAGTGGATACTACTCGAGGGCCACTCCCTGCTAGTGAGAAGGAAGACAGACGGAAGAAGGGATTGTGCCTCTACTGTGGTTCTGCTGGTCACATGCTTCGTACATGTCCTGTACGTCCACCTAGACCCTTGGGAAACGCCACCTCCCGTCCTCTGTAAGAAGGGAGGGGACGGGATCATCGGCTATACCTTCTATCAGCTCATTCAACGACAATACAACTTACTTGTTCGTGTTACCAGTCATATTACAACTACCTGATGGCCGCCAAGAAAGAACTATGGCATTATTGGATTGTGGTGCTAGTGGTATATACATGGATAAGACATGGGCCACTAATCTGCAAATTCCCACTCAACCCAAAAACATTCCTGAACAAGTACACACCGTGGATGGATCTTTAATATCCTCAGGTCCAGTCGATACTACGACCTTGATGTTAAATTTACAGTTTGGTAATCATCAAGAACACCTCTCTTTTGATCTCATTTCATCTCCCAACCATACCATTATTCTCGGAATTCCATGGTTTACTAGACATAACCCATATGTGAACTGGGTAACCCGGACAATTTCTTTATCCTCACAGTTTTGTCAAGAAAATTGCTTTGCTTCCGATAAATATTGGTCACCAAACAGATTAACACCTATGAAGAGTACTACGGAGTATTCCATCAACACTGTCCAAGGGGTTCCTGAACATTATTTAGAGTTCCAAGACGTGTTTCAAAAACCATCCAGACCTGTATTACCTCCACATCGAGAGTACGATTGTGCTATTCCTTTGGAACCTGGAACAGTCGTTCCCTTTGGGAGGATGTATTCTCTCACGGAACCTGAAAAGGAAGTTCTTAAGGAGTATCTGGAGGAAAATGTACAGGGTGGTCTCATTGTTCCATCTTCTTCTCCAGCAGGGGCTCCTCTCTTTTTTGTACCTAAGAAGACCAAAGATCTTCGTCCTTGCATAGACTTTCGAGGCCTAAACAAGATAACTATTAAGGATCGTTATCCTTTGCCCCTCATTAAGGATATTTTAGAGGCAGTCAGAGGGGCTCAACGTTTTACCAAGTTGGATCTTCGGGGAGCTTACCACCTTTTACGTATAAAAGAAGGAGACGAGTGGAAAACAGCATTCAGGACACCGTTTGGTCATTTTGAATATAAAGTCATGCCCTTTGGTCTTACGAACGCTCCTGCTATATTTCAAAGGTTAATGGACTCAATATTTTCCGATCTCTTGAACCAGACACTCGTAATCTACTTGGACGACATCCTTATTTTTTCCAGACACCCCGAACTCCATTCTTCTCATGTGAAACAAGTCCTTCACAGACTCCGAGCACATCAACTATTCTGTAAACCCGAAAAGTGTGAGTTCGATAAGACGGAAGTCAAATATCTGGGTTATCATTTAAGTTCCACCGGCATAGCTATGGACCTAGAAAAGGTACAAGCAATTCTAGAGTGGCCTTCTCCCTCTTCTATCAAAGAAACACAATGTTTCCTAGGATTAGCAAATTTTTACCGACAGTTCATTCAAGACTTTGCTAAACAGACCAGCCATATAACCCATACCTTAAAGAAGGAAAATCTAAAACAGGGGTTTGTCTGGACCAAGGCGGCTGAAACAGCTTTTCAAGAATTAAAGAAGGCATTCACTCAAGCTCCCATCTTGAGACATCCAGATACCAATAAACAGTTTATCGTAGTTACCGATGCTTCCGAAAAAGCTATTGGAGCAGTCTTGCTTCAACTTCAAGAAGATGATGGTCTTGAACATCCTGTTTTCTATTTGTCCCGTATTCTCTCTTCAGCTGAACAACATTACTCAGTACTAGAAAGAGAGTTGTTAGCTCTGAAGACAGCCTGCATCGAATGGAGACAGTTTCTGATGGGATCCAAGGAGCCTTTCGAGGCGAGAACAGATCACCGTAATCTGCAATGTCTACGTAATTTTGTGTGCCAAAATAGTCGCCAGGCGCGTTGGGCCTTTTTCTTTAGTCAGTATGACTTTTACATCACCTATATTCCTGGATCTCAAAACATTCTGGCTGATGCTCTGTCTCGACGCTATCCAGATTGTACTCCTTCCCCATCTCAGTTTCTACTGGAGCCTAGTAAGATCATTGGAGTTGCTCAATCTTTTCTGGATGAGGTACAACTGGAGTATTCCAGCCTGTCTAATAGCGAAATAGAGAAATTAAGAACCTTTTTATGCAAGAAGGAAGGATTCTTTTTTCATCAGAAGCTGTTATTCCTCCCTACTAACAGAGTGCGAGACAAAGCATTACAGATGTGCCATGATTCACCGGTTGCTGGACATAGAGGTATTAAGGCCACACAAGAACTTCTTTCGCGATCTTTCTGGTGGCCTACCTGGAAATCAGATGTCGAAAGATATGTTCAGGCTTGTCCCATATGTGCCCAAGTCAAGATTCCCCGTAGCAGACCTGCAGGATTACTACAGCCTTTGCCAGTTCCACCAACGCCTTGGCATACTATTTCCACTGACTTTATGTGTTCACTTCCGCCATCAGCTGGATACCAGGTTATCATGGTCACTGTTGATTCTTTCACTAAAATGGCACACTTTACTGCTCTAAAGAAATTACCAACATCCCAAGAATTGAGCCAGATATTTATCGACCATATTTTCCGTCTCCATGGACTTCCACATACCATTGTGTCTGACAGGGGTCCCCAGTATATTTCCCGGTTTTGGAAACATTTTTGCAAGACACTAAATATCAATATAGCATTATCATCCGGTTTCCATCCTCAGACCAATGGACAAACTGAGCGTTTGAATCAAGGACTAGAACAATACCTTCGTTGTTTTTGTAATTCCACCCAAAGCAACTGGAACACTTATCTTCCTATTGCTGAATATTCCTACAACAATTCTGTCCATAGTGCCTCCAAGGTCACTCCCTTTTTCTGTTCCTATGGCTATCATCCGACCTCTTTTCCTACTGCTCCTCAATCTACCTCTCCTCTGCCTGCCATTACATCTTTTTCCAAACGTCTCCTGCAACTCCATAAGCTAATTAGATCTAATTTATTGCACACTAAGAGATATATGAAGAAGATCGTTGACAAGAAACGTGGACCCACTCCTGATTATCACCCTCAGGATAAAGTCTGGCTTTCTTCCAAATTCTTGCCCTCTCGCCTTTCTCTGAATAAGTTCACGCCTCGCTATTATGGGCCTTTTCGTATTCTTCAGTTGCTCAATCCTGTCACTGTTCGTCTTCGCTTGCCTCATACTTGGAAAATTCATCCGGTCTTTCATGTATCCCAACTCAAACCTTATGTCCCTGATCCTTTCTCTCGTCAGTTTCCTTGTCCTCCTCCTGTGTTGGTGAATGATGTCCCTGAATATGAGGTTCAAGACATTTGTGACTCTCGCCTTTTTCACCGGCGTCTTCAGTATTTGATTCACTGGAAGGGTTATCCTCTTAGTGAATGCTCTTGGGAAGATGCTTCTTCTGTTCACGCCCCTCTTTTGATTTCTCGTTTTCATCGTTTGTTTCCTTTCAAACCTAGACCTTCGGGGGGGGGGACCTACTGTTGCGCCGCGTGGTGCGGCGCGAGCCGAGCATTCGGCTCGCGCCGCGCAGCGCGTTCTCAAGACGCGGCGCGCCCCGAGTCTTCTTTGTACAGCGCGAGGCCCCAGATATTATTTTGGGCCTCGCTCTGCCTTCTGTTGTGTCCCTGTTCTCCCCTGACCCCTCCTTACCTGTTTCTTTTTCTTTCTTCTTCTTCTTTTTCTTCTTTACTTTTTCGAGGCATTTTTCTGTCCTTTCTTTATGTCTTTCCCCCTTCCCATGTTACCTTTTTCTTCCCAGCATTCCTTGGTCCCTATTTTCTATGGTTCCTGTTCTATTCTATCCTATGTACTTTTTCCCTATCTAAAATGGTGTCTTTTTACTTCCTGTTGGTCACTTCCTGTTTCTTGATATATAAGGGCTCTGTTTTCTCCCTTTCCTTACGCTGCATCACTTTCTGCTCAGATTGTGTCTTCGCTCCTGATTCTTAGCCTTCGGTTCTGAATCTTTTCAATTTTGCATTTACCTGCATTTTGCTCCTGTTTGATTCCTGTTTTTTTTTTCGTTTCTGGAATCCATTTTTTTGAGGTTTTTTCCCCTTTATTGGGTTTTTTTCCCTCTGGCACTAATTCTAAAGGGCACGGTCTGTTCTTGGCGTTTCCACTGACTGCAGCACCGTGGCTACTAGAAAGAGTCGCCCTTTTCTGGGCCAAAGCCGAACCCTCAAGACCTACGCCACTAGATCTGCGGTTTCCAGGCGCCAGCAGCACGTGAGTCGTGACACGTGATGCATGCCAACAGTTAGGTAACAAACCTTCCTCATTTCACATATGCAGTGCACTTTGCCACATTGTGTCACATTAATGGCATGGAAATGCACATGGCGTGTAAAACAGTCCTAACTGCTGTGTCTCTCATTGCTACTGCAGTTGTACATGCCAAATGACATTCAATGATGGGTGAGGGTGTGTGAGCCAAAATCACTGGTGACACACTCCTGTCTGTGGCACCACATGAAAGGTGGCCCCATTGCATATGTCCAATTCCAAACACAGGCTGGCATGCACATATATGTGAGGGAAGACAGAAATCATCCCATGAACACAGGTAGAACATGCATAAAACAGCAGTGTACACATTTTGTCAAAAGAGAAAGGGTCACAATAAGATGTTCACATGAGGAATGTTGACAACAGTGATAGGCCATAAATCATGTCCATGGACATGCCTCACTTACCAAGGGAAGGTGTTGATCTGTAGCTAACCCCAAAAGAACAATGTATGCTCTGTCACATGTAAGATGGTCACCTTCACATGACAGACAGTAGTGAGCCACTAGCACTTATCGCACACCGAAGACAAGTGGCATTTGAGGGACAGATGGCAATTTACTCACTTGACCAGACACATGGCTGAAGACAGTGATCCATCACTTATTTTTCTTTGGGCTGTAACACTGAGGAGTAGTGATCTGTTGCATACAATTTAGAACCACTCCAACAGCAAATATTACTTGATTGATTAATTTACACAGCCGGGTGTTGTTCCTGGAGAGCAATGTTTTTGTGGATTGTAATCAGTTGTGTCCTAGGTCCCTGAACTAATAGGCAAGGCACATCAGTATGCACAGCATTACATATCTACACAAACAGTTACTCATCTTGTGTATCACACATGGCTTATCCCCAATCGTCAGGATGAGATGTCAGAATCTAACACATCAACTTGGCTATGTGACTGGAAAGAATATGCCCTGTACTCATCCCCTTGTGGCTGCTGTGCTCCCCACAAATGCCCATCAATGTCCAGGTACGCTACTGCCAGAATGTTGGCCATTCCATTTTGGGGGGGGGTCATGCTCCAACATGCACACAGCACATGTTGGGAGGACAGCCCCAGCTAAATCTCTGCGATCATCTGAGACCAGCATCTCAGGGCCTCCCACCTCTTCAGACAGTGGGCACTCTGCCGGCTATGGACCCCCAGAGTTCACACCTTCCAGGTGATGGCTCTTCAAATCTCCTTCGTCGGATGGTCATTTATCTGTATGGATAAAAGACACAAATCAAGCAAATACAAGCACATGTTTTTGCCCACAAAGTTGTGCCACACACATCACAAACACAAAGCACAAAATGGGCAAGTTGTCAAGACACCACAAGTGTAAAGCACTCATGCCAATAAGTACAGGGACATGACTACACACTTTTGGATTGATCTGCAGACTAACCCACAACCCTGTTCACGGCCTACAATGACTAAGCAAGCCTCCTGACATCAAGTAGCCCATGCTCCAGCAACGTGTCCTCTGATGTGAGCCACAATGAAACACTATACACCAATGTAGCTTCTAAAGGGTAGACTCCTTAGGCCTGACTGGACAAACACATTTACACTCATCAAGACTGACTCAATGCATCCGTCCCTACAGGCAACTACCATAGTACAGACATCAACCTTACGGTTGAGTGGCAATGAAAGGTCTGGCATGGTGGGTATGGAGAGTATCTTCCCTGAGCATGTGTGGACATGTGGCCTACCAAATGCAGACTCACGCCACTTCAGGGGGGGTTTCTGTGGTATGTACCTGTAGCATAGAGCACTTCTTTGAGCATGTGTTTCTAACCTACAGAAATGTAATCCAGAATACAACGGTATACATTGCACAATTTCTGCTATGTAACCAAGCTACTGAGTCACATGTCATGGCCTCCCAGGAACCTACACACTGTGCACTGTGGGTCTGTCCTTTGTGCAATAAGCCTGTACAGGACAAAAATTACTTCTGTGAAGATGACAACAGAGCTGTGGGAGAAAGGGACGTGTCATGAGTCAAAGTCACACATTGACAATGATGCAAAATGCACATATGGACTAGTTCAGGCATTTACCTCAGTACCCATTCTTAATCTAGTCAATGGACTAAGGCATTTGGGGCAAATTTTGCCACTAAAGCCTCATACTGCCGCCTGGCAGGATCCGCAGGTCTACAGGGAGTGGGCACAGTGCCATAGTTGCATAGCCACAGTGACTCTTCCAAAGCCTAGACTATGGCCCTCATTATCACATTGTTGGTAAATCCCACTTACCACCACGCTGACTGCCGCCAACTTACCGCCGCGGATATCCGTTCACCATATTATGACACACACACACCAACCCGTCAGTATTCAGCCACAGACACAAATCCGCCACACCAAAGGTTTGTGAAAAACCCAAACCGTTACGCCAGCAGAACTACACCCACCACATTATGACCCATGAATCACCACGACGGACATTCAATGGCGGTAAACCATTGGCGGTACATACCACCGCGCTCAAAATGGACACCCACAAACAAAACAACACCACATTGGGTAATTCACACAACACACACCTGACACACATACACACACCACACCCACAACACTATAAAACAACCACCCACATTACCCACAACCCTTTACCATTCCAAACCATTGCCAGCAGAGAGACATCAAGACCACAGACACAACCAGAGCCACACACTATACATACCTATACACCCCTCACGCACCCCACATCACATTACCCAACACACCCTCACCTACACATCTCACACAACACCCACGGCACCACAAAGACACCCCCATTTCACAGCGGAGGAGCTAAAAGGCATGGTGGAGGAAATCATCAGGGTAGAGTCACAGCTATTTGGAGCACAGGTGCAGCAGATATCGATAGCTCGGAAGATGGAGCTATGGCGGAGAATCATGGACAGGATTGTTGTGTAGCCATTTTATTTATAGCTTCATGCACGTTATTTTAATATACCAGGCATGCCGCTGTGCGCTTTAACCTAGATATATTTTATTCGGCTTTGCTTTATTATTGTTACAGTAGCTACTTTTGCGGTCCTGTTTTAGTTCTTTCTATCTAGCTGGTTTTGCTTAGGCCGGCACTATGGCCCCCATTACTACCCTGGCGGTCGGTGATAAAGTGGCGGTAATACGGGAAACAGGCTGGCGGTAACTACCGCCAAAATATGACCAAGGCGAAAAGATCTCCGAAAGACGACCAATGCCTAGGCCAGCACTCTGTTCTCAAACAAGACATTCTTGCTCACCCTGTGCTTCTTTTAAGGCTGCAGCAATTTAGGTTGCCGGTGAACGTGGTATAAGTTTAGTCTCTGACATTCATAGAAAATACACATCTTTACATAGGGATATTTTCTTAGAACACCAGCTGGTTTATTATAAAAACACTCCCCTGTCCCTTACACGTTAGAGGGAGATTCCAGCCAGAAAACCACAACTGTATACTGATTGCTGAATGCTTTGCTACAGCTGTCTTCACAGACTTCAGGCCTTTGCTCAGGTATGGGGGATGATGTCTTCCCAGGGGAACCTGAAGGGCAGAATTAGAGCTTAATATGCTGTGCTCTATCATAGCATAGGTAGGAATTAGTCTGTTGACTCTAGTGACAATATGGTAGCATTATTTTTAAGTTTTACTCTCCTTGTCACAATTTTAATCTTGTCATGCTGTATCATCCTGGTTATTGCAGTCCACGCTTTGCTATCTAAGATGCAGTCGCTTTATTAAAGTATTATTGAAATATATACTGCCTCTGTTTGTCATTGTGTATGTGAGACTACTGTAACTGAGAGAAACGGATGAGACCTGAGTGACCACGGCTTCCCTGAAAAACCAGTTATGTCATGCGCTCAGCTGCCCAATCACCCCTGCCCTTGGGTAGAGATGAGACATTGATAGATAGCCGGAGCAGAACCTGGATTGGATCGACAGGTATCATCTGTAGTGGGTTATACTCAGACTCCCACACCGCAGGTGATTCTACCACTTGAAATCCAGTAGTCTCATTAGAAGAATGACAGCCTACACGACAGGGTCAATGCCGTGGACTGCACCCAAGAACTCGGGATGACAACAGGAAGAGGTGAAATGACCTACAGGGGAAGATATGTTCCATTGCAGCAAGATACCAGCTTGCAGTACAGAGGACTGGCGGTGGACCCCCACCTCCGCCCCCACAACTAACAGACAGCATTGGAGGAGCAAGTCTTGGCAATCCTGCATCCTGAGGGCCTGGCTGGAGTAGGAGGAGGACTGGACTCTGTTAAGTCAACTCCTGACTAATACTACCCCCCTACCTGCATGCCATCAAATACCCCCACCCTCACTCCCATCCCTCCACTCCATCGCACACACCCCACCATCACATCTCACTCATCCCAATGCCAAGCCCTGCATGCTCTACCAATGCATGGACAACCCTCACAGTCCTGCATGGGCACTCAT
This sequence comes from Pleurodeles waltl, assembly GCF_031143425.1. Taxonomy (NCBI): domain Eukaryota; kingdom Metazoa; phylum Chordata; class Amphibia; order Caudata; family Salamandridae; genus Pleurodeles; species Pleurodeles waltl. The sequence continues at coordinate 157,801,318 of NC_090443.1, forward strand.
CACTAAAGCATCCACACTATAGAGAACTAATCATGTCACCATACACCAGCCTACACAAGTGAAAGCTGTCAGGGCAAATACAACCAAAGAGGGCAAGCCACGGACACAACAATATGTCAGACAAAGAAACCATAACACATCATTTACATCCCCACAGGTACCCCAGCCAATGTCAGCGGAGAGGAGGTGCCAGCAATATCCAGTCCCTCAACAGAAGAGGCCCACAGTGATGACAGTAACTCTGGTCTTCAGGATCTGGATGACCTACCTGTTCCATCAGGGACCACTGGACAGCTGGTTACCCAGGCCCAGTCACACACCACCACAGAGCCTCCCCATCAGGAAACACCACCACAGCACCCACCCAACGTACCCACACCTCTGTCCCCAGGACATGTCAATCAGCAGAGTGTCCACTTTTACAGGGACCCCAGTCCACACCTCATACCCAAGACAATCAGGGACCTATGGTCAGTGGGAGCGGGCACACCATTCAGGGGACAGAGGCACAGGCCAACCGGGAAACTGGGAGGACTGCTGTGTGCCAGGGGGAGAACAGGCCCAGGGAACCGACTCTCCAGGAGGCACTAGTAGAGATCTTGGGTGCTTATCAACATCCCCAGGACACGATGGGTGAGATCCTGGACAATGTACAGGAGAACAGGCGACTGCAGGAGGGACAGTACCAGGGGATCAGGGAGGACTTGCAGGCCATCAACAACACCTTGATCTCCATAGCACGGGTGCTGGCAGACATGAACAATATTATGAGGGAGGCAGTCACACAACAGCGTGCCCCTGCCACTAGCCAGACATCTGAACAGCCTTCCACCTCTGCCACCGCAGTGGACAGGAGGCCACGCCACAGGACTCACAGGCCACCAGCACCCCTCCTCCTGCAGAAGGAGAACCACCCCGCAAACGTTCCCTGCGATTCAGACAGAAGCCAGAGACACTTGCCAAGAGCCCGCCAGGAAATGAGGCTCTCCTGATTGTCACCCTTGTGTCCCACTTAGTCACCCTGTCCACCATGAACTGCCATTGCTCCCCTTCCTATGTCCCCTTGGACAATGCACCTGTGCTACAAACAGACTGGAACAATACCCTGGACTTTCCTCCATCATCACCCCATCCCATTTCACTTGCCCCTTTATATTTTAACACTTCAATAAACACCCTTGGAAAAAAAAGAAGTTTGGAGTATGTCATGTATGTGAAATATGTATTCATTGAAACAGGTACAAACATTGCAATTCATCTGTACAGAAAATGAGCATAGATTAATGATCTGTAGCTGGCTGCAGTGATCACACCAGGAGTATATGTGAGGTCACCAACATCTGCAAAATGAATTGTCAGAGGGAACAGTAAGTGGGAATAGAGGTGGGAAATAGCAGCATCTCAGTGCCACAAACAAATATCATTGAAATGTGAAGTAACACTGTCCTACCTGTGTGTCATTGGAAGTATTGCCTGATCTCTGATGTTCTGTTGTCCTCATCCTCTGCCTCCACATCCTCACTGTCCACAGGGCCCACTGCTGGCACATGGGTATCTCCAGCCTCATCCTCCTGCAGGAATGGGACATGGCATCTGAGGGCCAGGTTATGCAACATGCAGCATGCCACAACTATCTGGCAGACCTTCTTCGGTGAGTAGCACAGGGATCCACCAGTCAGATGGAGGCACTGGAACCTGGCCTTCAGGAGGCCAAAGGTCCTTTCAATTATCCTTCTGGTTCACCCATGGGGCTCATTATAACGTTCTTCTGCCCTTGTCCTGGCATTCCACACAGGGGTCAGCAGCCATGAGAGGTTGGGGTAACCAGAGTCACCTGAAATATTGATGGACAACATTTAGCCACACACTATCTCATACTGCCCACACCATACCCATACACCAACATCTACTGGGTGGAAACCAGGGCTCACCTATTAGCCACACCCTGTACCTCTGTAGTTGGCCCATCACATTTGGGATGCTGCTATTCCTCAGGGCAAAGGCATCATGCAGCAACCTAGGATAATTAGCATTGACGTGGGAAATGTAGGGGTCCGCCAGGCACACCATCTGTAGATTCATAGAGTGGAAACTCTTCCGATTTCTAAACACCTGTTCATTCTGGGGACAGGGGGAGCAAATGCAATATGTGTTCCAACAGTCGCCCAAATTATGTTGGGGATATGCCCCATTGCATAGAACTCAGCCTTCACTGTAGCCAAATCTTCAACCTGGGGGAAAACAATGTTGCTGCACATGTGTTTAATCAGGGCAGACAACACTCTTGTCAGCTTTATTGAGAACATTGGCTGTGACATTCCTGCTGCCAAGCCAGCTGTCACTTGGAAAGAACTAGTTGCTAGGAAATGGAGCACTGATAGAACTTGCACAAGAGGGGGGATTCCAGTGGGGTAACGGATAGCAGATATCAGGTCAGGCTCCAATTGGGCACACAGCTCAGTGATTGTGGCCCTGTCAGATCTATAGGTGAGTATTATGTGCCTGTCCTCCAGTGTTGCAAATTTCACCATGGGTCTGTACACAGGGTTATGTCTCCATCTCCTATTCATCATAGGAATCTATGGGGCAAAAGAAGGAGTAGCCGGTCACAGACTGAACCACAATAGAACTTTGCGTGCTGTTAACTTGTAATGGGTCAGTGTGACTTGCCCAGTATGTCCTAATTTCACCAGTGATGCAGCAATTTTCCAGGGCCTGCCCCCCCCCCCCCCCTGAAATGGCATCCGCCTGTCCTGTGTGGAGGGACAAGTGGAAGTGAGACGTTGGGCTCCATTGCAGGAGGCGGTCGGGAACCGCCATGCAACTCCTCATTGGTTAACATTCGGCCCTATGAGTTACAGTGGTCATTGGTGATCTACGCCGGCGGTGACAGTATGCACCGCCGCGGACGTGACTACCATTTTCTATCTGATCCCTCACTTGCTACCTGATCTTCCACAGGAGAGGACCTACACTGCATGTGCTGCTGTGACCTGTGTCTGGAACCTATCATGGCCCGTGTGACTGGGGAAAGGGCCCCAGCCTTCACTTCGGAGGAGTTGGAGAGACTGGTGGATGGGGTCCTACCCCAGTACGGACTGCTGTATGGGCCTCCAGACCAACAGGTGAGTACACTGTGGGCACGATGCATGTGGCATGAATGCATGGAGTGGTGAGTGTGAAGGCTTTGTGTAAGGGGGTGGGTGGATGTCCTCTGGGCAGCTTATAGATTGTGTGGGCCATGTGTTTGCCAATGGTGATGAAAACAGGTATGGTGGGCCATATGTGTAACAGGCAGGACTGTTTGTGTGATTAAATTTTACAGTGTGTATTGCCTCTGCAAGTCAGCACCCATCAAAAGAAGGGTATGTGGCATGCCATCGCCAAGGAGGTGCGGGCCCTGGGGGTCTATGGCAGACAGAGCACCCACTGTCGCAAACGGTGGAAGGGCCTGAGATGCTGGGCACGGAAGACGGTGAAGGCCCAGCTGGGGATGGCCTCCCAATGAGGAAGGGGTGCCCGTCGAACTCTGACCCCCCTGATGGCCTGCATACTGGCGGTGGCATATCCAGAGTTGGATGGGCGCTTGAGGGCATCACAGTAGCCACAAGGGGATGAGTACAGTGCCCATCATTACAACTTACACATGGTAGGGTGGCATCTGGGTGGGGGATGTGTGTCAGTGGGTGTCACTGGGCCAGGCCTGACATTCGGGCGTAGGTCTCCTGGTGGCTAGGGTTCAGAAGGGAAAATCTTGCTACCTAGCTCGTAGGGATCCACTACTCTTCAGGGCTGCGTGGGTCCCAGGTGTGCTGCATTTGGAGGTGTGTGCCCCTCCCATGCTTTGGCTGCTAACTGTTTTTTTGGTAGTGCCATGCCATATTGCGTAGGCCTGTTTCCTGTGTGTGAAGGTGCTGTGTATGCCAACGGTGGTGTTGGTGCAGCCATTGACAAATGGGATCCTTTGTCTCTTCCCCCCCTTTTTTGTTTTGTCATCCTGCCCTTAGGTGCATTTGCATCATCTGGTGGAGGCGCAGAGGCACCTGTGACGGAGGGAACTGCATCCCACAGGACCCAGGAGGCAGAGTCTACCGACGCTGAGGGCACCAGTGGGACAGAGGGTGAGGGGAGCACCACGGCGGAAACTAGAGGGGAAAACACATACTCAGATACCTCCTCTGATGGGAGCTCCCTGGTGGTAGCGGACACTTCTGTGACCCCCCCACCTACAGGTACAGCCGCTACCTTGTACCAGCACCGCCCTCCCAGCAGGCCCACAGTGAGATGCTCGTGCCCGCTCACCCAGGAGGGTGAGCATCTCCTTCTCCCCAGGCACCTCAGGCCCTGCCCCAGTTAGCCCTGCTGCCTTGAGTGAGGAGGCTATTGACCTCCTGAGATCCATCTCTGTAGGGCAGTCAACCATTGTGAATGCCATCCAGGGGCTGGCAGCCCAGATGCAACAAACTAATGCATTCCTGGAGGGCATTCACACTGGATTGGTGGCCCAACAGAGATCGATTCAGGCTCTGGCCTCCTCTCCGATGGCAGCCATTGACCCTGTTTCTACCCTTCCCCCACCAACTTCCACTGCCCAGTCCCATTCTCCTCAATCCCAACCCATCCCAAGCACACAGGCAGATGAGCATGCACACAAGACAACACAAGAGTGGTATAGGCAAACACAAGCACCACACTTCATCCAACAGGCACTCACACAAACACCATCCAGATGCAGACACACCAACATTCACTATTTCCATTGTCTCCCCCTCCTCCTCCTCCTCCACCACCTCCCACCCAGTTCCGCCACACTCACACCTGCATGCACTACATCATCATCCACTACCAGCATCATCACCACACCAAGCAGAACACGTCCACAACAGCCATGCACACGTCCCCTGTGTCCTTGCCCACTGTGTCTGTCCCCCTTCCTAAGGTACACAAACGCAAGCACTCAGACACCCAACAGCCATCCACCTCACAACAGCATACAGACCATGTACCTGCACTAAAAAGCAGCAGACAGACACCACCAACAACCACTCCCTCTTCTTCCACTCCCATTCCTTCTCCCTCTTCCCACCCCAGTGTCCCTCAAAAACTGTTATTATCCACCATTGACCTCTTTCCTAACCCTCACCCGCAGGTTGCCCCCTCCAGAACCAGTGGGCAAGACACCCACTCGAGAGACTGAGGCCCCACACTCCCCAGGATCAAGAACAGGGCATGTTGCCCACTCTAGAACCAGTGGATGAGACACCCACATGAGAGACTGTGACCTTGCACTCCACAGGACCAAGTGCAGGGCATGTTGCCCCCTCCATAACCAGTGGGTGAGACACCCACATGAGAAACTGTGACCTTGCACTCCACAGGACCAAACACAGGGCATGTTGCCCCCTCCAGTACCAGTGGTCTTGTAACATCTCCCAGCTGAGGTGCCCCTGGTGCTCCTGAGGTGCATGCCTATTTACAAACTGATGCCCCTGCAGTGTTCTCTCCTGTTGAAGCAGGTGGCATGTGTGGCCTTGGACTTTGGCCTGTGGGCATGTGGACTACACAAATAGTGGTCTGGGCTGTGTCCCTTTTTCTGTACATATGTATATATCTATTACCTTCCCTAACTTTATATTTCATGTTGTGTTGATCTCATTACATTCACTTTTGCGAAATCATTTTGTCCTTGCATTATTCATCCGAGTTACGGGGTAAAATTGTTTTTGTAATGCAGCTGATTGTGTGTATGGTGTTTGGGTGTGTGTGAGTTGTGCTTGTGTGTGTCACTCTCTTTTTCCTCCCCCCCTCCCTTGTGTGCTGGGTGGCTGTACTCACCGTCGTCGTCTTCGCCGGCGTTGGTATTCACGGTGGAGCAGAACGTAGAAGATCATCGGGAAGACATGCAATTCAGACTCCATGGTGGCGTGGTTGTTCTCTGTGTCTCCAATGGTGAGTCCTTTCCCTTCTCAGCTCAATTTCCGCCAGGCTTTTTATGTCATTGGTACCGCCCCGGAAAAGGTTGTGGTTTCCTGGATCATAATATAGTGGGCGGAACACTGATTTCTGCCTGGCTGTAGGCGGCTAGCGCCGTAGTAGCTGTAGTTTCCACCCTGGCGCTCAGTGTGGTACATTGGCTGTCTTTCGGAGATCTTTCCGCCATGGTCAGAATTTGGCGGTAGTTACCGCTGGCCTGTTGGCGGTATTACCGCTACTTTAACACCAACTGCCAGGGTCGTAATGAGGGCCTATGTCCCATAATGGGTGATACATTTAACAGGCCCTGGTCTCTGCAGGCTGAGCATGCAGAAGCTGTATTCTACTCATATTTCCATCACTTCCATACATTACAGTACAACATGTGGCCATCAGCAATGTGGTTTGTGTGGCAACCTGAAGGGCAGAGAGAGCCATGATAAGCTTTCCAGACAACGGTTTTGCAAGGCCAGATGTGGGGTGAAAGATCTGTGGCACAATACACATTGCTAAGCAAAACACAAACGCTGTGGGATGGCGAAACCCCGAAACCGGTCCCAGGATGCTTGTTTCCAGTCCAGGGAAGACCTGGCCTAGCAGTTCGGGTTGGACTGTTCCCATGGGGAACAGGGTCAAGACTGATTTGCATATGGCTGGGTCCAAACTGGAATGGCATGGGCATCAAAAAAACGATGGATTTAGGCCCAGATCACTGTACTGGGGTGAATGTTTGACAATGTTCAGCATTCCGTCCATCACTTGTTGTTTTTGCTTTGTCGCCCTAAGTGGGAAGGGTATGCCCAGACGTGGGTCCCGTGCTTCCCCATGCCACTGGATTCAAGCTAGCCTGGCTGATGAGGGGTGAAACCCCGAAACAGGTCCCAGGATGCTTGTTTCCAGTCCAGGGAAGACCTGGCCTAGCAGTTCGGGTTGGACTGTTCCCATGGGGAACAGGGTCAAGACTGATTTGCATATGGCTGGGTCCAAACTGGAATGGCATGGGCAGCAAAAAAACGATGGATTTAGGCCCAGATCACTGTACTGGGGGTGAATGTTTGACAATGTTCAGCATTCCGTCCATCACTTGTTGTTTTTGCTTTGTCGCCCTAAGTGGGAAGGGTATGCCCAGATGTGGGTCCTGTGCTTCCCATGCCACTGGATTCAAGCTAGCCTGGCTGATGAGGGGTGAAACCCCGAAACCGGTCCCAGGATGCTTGTTTCCAGTCCAGGGAAGACCTGGCCTAGCAGTTCGGGTTGGACTGTTCCCCTGGGTAACAGGGTCAAGACTGATTTGCATATGGCTGGGTCAAAACTGGAATGGCATGGGCAGCAAAAAAACGATGGATTTAGGCCCAGATCACTGTACTGGGGGTGAATGTTTGACAATGTTCAGCATTCCGTCCATCACTTGTTGTTTTTGCTTTGTTGCCCTAAGTGGGAAGGGTATGCCCAGACGTGGGTCCCGTGCTTCCCATGCCACTGGATTCAAGCTAGCCTGGCTGATGAGGGGTGAAACCCCAAAACCGGTCCCAGGATGCTTGTTTCCAGTCCAGGGAAGACCTGGCCTAGCAGTTCGGGTTGGACTGTTCCCATGGGGAACAGGGTCAAGACTGATTTGCATATGGCTGGGTCCAAACTGGAATGGCATGGGCAGCAAAAAAACGATGGATTTAGGCCCAGATCACTGTACTGGGGGTGAATGTTTGACAATGTTCAGCATTCCGTCCATCACTTGTTGTTTTTGCTTTGTCGCCCTAAGTGGGAAGGGTATGCCCAGACGTGGGTCCTGTGCTTCCCATGCCACTGGATTCAAGCTAGCCTGGCTGATGAGGGGTGAAACCCCGAAACCGGTCCCAGGATGCTTGTTTCCAGTCCAGGGAAGACCTGGCCTAGCAGTTCGGGTTGGACTGTTCCCATGGGGAACAGGGTCAAGACTGATTTGCATATGGCTGGGTCCAAACTGGAATGGCCTGGGCAGCAAAAAAACGATGGATTTAGGCCCAGATCACTGTATTGGGGGTGAATGTTTGACAATGTTCAGCATTCCGTCCATCACTTGTTGTTTTTACAATACACATTGCTTACAAGATCCTCAATGACTCAGTCAAGATGCATGCACAGCTCATGCTGTCATGCACATACATGTTGTCTAACATTTACAACCAGGATAAACAAAGAAATGCCACTGAATGGCACTAAGGTCCCCTTGCCTAATTATGTGCACCCAACACAAGGAGGATCTAGGCCATCAAAAAACATCACACAACACTATGTGAATGAACACAACATATAATACTAGTCTCCAATATCTGCACTATGTACATACCATTTATGCCACACCGTCTGCAATAACAGGCACACCAGAAGTCTAACTGTCACACAGGGGCACATTGTAGCCTGTAAGGATGGAAATGATGGTGTTGAACAGAATCAATTGTACCTGAGGTACTTACCGGCTTCTCTGGTGAACAATAGAGGTGACCATACAGGGGAAGGACCTTGCTCACAAGCCTGCCCAGCTCCTCTGGATAGAAGGCAGGGGCACTTTCACATGCTGGACGTGGCATGATTGCTCCCAGAGGAGGCACAGAGCAGCTGAAGTTGTGGAGGTGTTGCTGGCAGCAGTGTCAGGAATCATTCGGCTGCATCCACCACAGACAACAATGTTAGCCTATGGCTGTGTCGGCCATGATTGGAACTGTCTACTGTGCAGACAAATTCCATCAGAGGCAGCGGGTGGTTTCTGATATCCAATGTAGTAGGTCAGGCATCCGTTATTTTGGTGGCTTGAAAGACTGTATATGGCCCTGTAATATGCGTCACAAAAGCAATATAAGTTTATATCATCACAAACATCCTCAATCTCTCTTGTTGTGTAGGTCTGACTACACAACCACCAGTGTATTTTGTTGCAGAGCACAAATGGCAAATGAAGGCGGTGCACAGGCCACCACTGCTGATGGTAATTTTGGCATTCAGAAAATACAGTCACATTTCGAGGGGCAATTGTGTAGCAGATAGTTGGGTGTCACCAGAATCCATGTTGTGGCCACGTATTCACAACCATGGGGGTCACATTTGAATCCTGTGTAGTTGCCATCTATGATGTGTACTGGGTGTCATGTATATCCAGTCAGAAATGTTCTGTCGCATGCTATTGTTGACAAGCATCATGCATGTTGCTGTGGACACAGTGACTAATGTTCCAAATCATGTCTTTTCACATATAGGTACTGTTGGAAAATGGGTTATTGGTAGGGCAGGTAGGTACCTACACCTAGCAACAAGCCACAAACCTCCACATAAGTACAGTTAGGTCTCAGTAAATTAATCCCAGCTCTACCCTTGGTAGCTTGGCATCGAGCGTCAAGGCTTAACTTAGGAGACAAAGTGTAAAGCATTCAAATATCACAAAACAGTAATTAAATAAAACACAGGAAACAGTTTAAAAATCCAAAACCAATTTATAAAAATAGTTTATATTTTTATCTTTAAAATGACACAAAAACGATTAAAATCGGTTCAGGGGAACCGGAGATATGAATTTTTAAAGAATTATTACTTTTCTAGCGCTTAGAAACAAAAAGCGCCAATCGGGTCATCTGGTTGCACCTCGACCGGGGCAAAGTCAAACTTTCAGGCCGACCGCGATGGAGCCGTGCTCGGCTACAGGTCGCGGGAGGCCTCGGTTAAAAAGTTACCTACTGACTTAGTCTTTATTTTGAAGTTTTTCTTCACCGGGACGAACCTGCCAGTTGAATCCGACCTCCTGGAGCCCTTGTCCGGATACGCGATGTGGGTTTCCTCAGTGGAGACTTTTACCTTCGGACTTAGTCGTTTTTTCGAGATGAAAATCCTTCGACCGGGGTAAACCTGGATCTTGATCCGACGTCCATGGAGCCCTTCTCGGATACGATGGCTGGGAGGTCCCGGTCAACTTTTTACGTTCGGACTTAGTTTTTTTTTTTGGATGTTTTTCTTTACCGGGACGAACCACGAAGTCAGGCCGGGTTGCGGTTGAGGCAAGCCGGCTAGAATTTCCGCGGCGGGTCGGTCCCTCTCTGGAGCTTTTTTCCAAAAATTCTCAAATCTTTTCCAAACTTCTGGGGCTTCACCCAGATGTTCTTTTAAGGTTCTTTTGGGGTCCACAGCTCACCCCAAGGGTCCAGAAGTTCTGTGATGGTCCTTGGGGGGTGCGGACTTCAACTCCCAGAATGCACCTGGCGCAAACTCCTTTTTGGCCACTGGACAGTGGTCAGCTGGTTGCTTTCTTCAGGAGTTGGTGCAGGGGACTCTGGTTAGCAATTTTTCACCTGTAGCAAACAGGGAGTCCCTCCTTGAACCAGTTGAAGCCAGGCAAAGTCCTTCTTGTGGTGAAGCCCAAGTGTGCAGCTGGTGCAGTCCTTCTGAGTGCAGGGTCCAGGTGCAGGCCAGGGGTCCAGCAGGGCAGTCCTTCTTCTTCTTTAGTTCCTTTCTTGTTGAATTCTGGAGGGGATCTGAGGCGTGGGTGCAGGTTTGCCAGTTTTATCCTTGCTCCTGGGTGAAAAGCAGGGGGGCCCTGGTTCTCCAATCAGGGACAGGGTCGTCCCCCTGTGATGACCACTTCCTGGGAAGTGTGGCAAAAATCCATCCCAGAAGGCAACAGTCTCTAAAAATCCAACATGGATGAATCTGATTTTTGGAGGTTACATCTGGCTGAGCCCACCCACTGGTGTGGCTAAAAATCATAAACACACCCCTCTCCTGCCCTCTCCTAATCTAATCAAGGGGGCACCTAGCTGTCTGGGGTTGCAGGATGTGGGGGTGTTGCTGGGTGCTCCAGATGTCCTTCTCTGCCTTTGAAGACCAGTTTGGCAGCCCTCCCCCTTCCGGCCTCACCATCTGCTGAGGGGAGATTCTCTCCCCCAAGCACATTCCTTTGTGTGAAGCCAGGCCACTTCACACCTCATCAAAGTAGCCTGGCAGAAGCTGCTGCAGGCTGGCCAATCAGAGCACAGCAGCAAAAACAATGCAGAGCTGAAATTGGCAACTTTTTAGGTAAAGTCTAAACTTTTTACCTGAACAAGTTATATTAAATCCAACAACTGGAAGTTGTGGGATTTATTACAACAATTAATTTGATACCAAATTCTTGGTATGTAACATTTAAGGAGACTTTAAAATTTAAAATAAAGTCTGCCCATTCTAGCCTATGAAGGCCATTTACTTCAATGAGGGAAAAACGAATTTGGCTGTTTTTACCTCACCAGGGCTTATAAATCTATTTTTATAAAGTCCCTGCTTATAGTTACATGGCACCCAGCCCTAGGGGCACATAGGGCACACCTTAGGGGTGACTTATATGTAAAAATAAGGTAGTTTAAGACTTTGGAAGTACCTTTAATTCCAAAGTCGAATTTGCATATAACTTTAATTTAAAAGCAGCCAGCAAGGCAGGCTTGCTTTTAAAATTACACTGGGCACCTCAGCAATGCACCTAGGTGTGCACCACCTATGCTGTGGTCCCTAAACCTACATGCCCTACCATATACTAGGGACTTATAGGTAGGTTAACTTAGCCACTTATAATTAGCCTAATTTGCATATCCATTTTACACAGAGCACAGGCCCTGGGACTGGTTAGCAGTACCCAGGGCACCTTTAAAGTCAGGAAAACACCAGCAAAAAGTGGAAAATAGGGGCAAAAAGTTATGGGGCCTCTGCAATCAGCCCTGTTTTCTCACAGGTACCCTGGGAAAGGGAGGATGTGACAACCTTCTGTCTACTGTCCATTGCCAGAACTTCAGACCATGGAGGAATGCCACGTTATCCAGCTCTACTGTCTGAATAGGCAAGCAATAGTGGATTTATTCCATCAGTTGGAGCAAAATCTGAGGCCACCTAACAGTACCTGCATGCCATCCATTGAACAAGTTGTGTCAGTATTTCACTTCCTGGACACACGGTCCTTCCAACATACAGTGGCCCTATCTGGTGGTATGTCCCAACCTATGTTCACTCTGGTGCTGAAAACTTTCCTATCATCAATGTTGAAACACATTAGCTGATATGTCAGGGTCCCCCCACGTGAGGATTTAGCCAATGTGAAGGCTGACTTCTATTGTTTTTCCCACCTCCCACATGTAGTGAGGGCCATTGATAGCACACATGCTGGCTTGGTGCCATAACAGGCCACTGAACAAGTCTATTGCAACACAAACTTTCATCCCACCAACATGCGCGTTCTCTTCTTTGTGGATCTCTACATCTCAAATGTGTGTACCCGGCTTTCTGGCTCAGGCCATGATTTCTTTATTATGCGGGACAGCACCATGACCCAACGGATGTTGCTGGCTGGTTGGTAGGTCACATCTGTACTGATTAAGTGTGAGGAATGTCAGCTACTACAGTCATGAAGTGAGTGACTCATTGTTGCACTATGTCCCATTCCTTAACAGGAGACTCAGCATATTCAAACCTTCCTTGGTTATTGACGCTGTTGAAGAATCCAACTACACTAGGGGAAGTCCGTTTCAAGGAGGCCCATGGAAGAACACAGTGGACAGGGGAGCGGGCTTTTGAGCTTCTGAAGGTCAGATTTTGCTGTCTGGACAGGACTGGTGGAGCCCTTCTCTACTCACCCAGGAAAGTGTGTCAGATCAATGTGACATGCTCTACAACATCGCCCTGCAAAGGAATATCCCATACATCCCAGAGGAGCGTGAACCTGCAGTGCCACTGGGTGAGAATACTGAAATGGCAACTGAAGAAGACAGTGGTGAAGAGGAAGGAGCTGACTTGCGAGAAGATCTCATCTACAGCTACTTCTCTTGAATGTATGTCATGTGATGTCATGACTATGACTTTACAATGAACTGTATTTGTCAGAATGTGTTTAGTTTAGTGTTTTTGAAAAAGTTAGAGAGCTGGTACTCTGTTAAAATAAGCCAAAGGCTGATTGATAAGATAGGTTTTGAAACATCCCCACCTTGCTTTGTTTGTGTCAGAATTATTGCACTGTACTTTGTTTTGCAGATGCTTGCTACGTAACTGGAGTCATATGAATGGTTTCAAGCCTATTCTCCTTGTTTTGTTCTTTGTACAGGTACCTTCACCATGACATCTCCATGTGGACATTTCAAGGTTGTGACATTGGAAGATCGTGATGCTGTTCTAACATACGAAGCGGACATGGATTGTTCCAGATAATGTGGGTCACATACACCCAGATTTAAGAGGGCCTAGCACCTCCTTGCGCCACATTAGCATCATTTTATTTATACTAATGTGGTTCAACGAGGCCAAAATTGTCACACCGGATTTACAAAGTGGCGCAATGCACTTTGTAACCTATTGTAACGCCAGGCATAATGTATGCAAAGGGGTGAAAAAATGGTGCAAAGATATCTAAAAGATTTCTTTACAACATTTTTCGGCATTTTTAACGTTTGGTTACAAAGCGCCCCTATGTACTGTTTAGGGTTAGAGCCAAAATGTTGATTCTAACCCTGAACAGTACATCAGTACTGTCAAATATTTCAGATACGGTGCACACATGGCGGCAGTAGGGTGGCGCTAAAACACACAAGGAAAGGCCCACTGCACTGGGTGCAGCGCTGCTTTTCTTAAGTCTACCCCATAGTTTGGGTGTATGAAACCTGTGTCAGCTTGCACAGTGTTTTGATGGAAGTTAAGACGTGACTATTGGACTTGTTGTGTGTCCTGTGGTGGGCCTGATGCATCATGTTTGTCATAATGTGGTCAGAAAATATGTAGTCCTAGCTCATAACCAAGTCAGTTCACATTGGCTAAACACTCTTTCTATGGCCGATAGATACATGTAGATGTGTTTCATCATTGTAGCCCACAGTGCCTGTGCCAAAACACTGACATATGTTTGGGTCATACCACCAAATGCATGAGTACTAGATTATAAGGTCCCTGTGATCAGGAACTGTTGTACTGCCATCTGTCTGAACCTTGGATTATGTGATGATGGATTACTTTGGTGTGGTATGTGATAAGGCTCAAGCTGGTGACATCAACCACTTCAGTGTTTGCCTATTCTACAGGACAATGTCTGACAAATCCCTTCCGTCCGTGGTTTGGAAGTATGTACCTGTAAATATATTCATTTACTCAGTATGATTCAATCATTTATGATTTCCAATAGTTCAGACATATTGACAGCCAATTGCTGAACAATGCAATTTTTTTTTTAGTTTGCCCAGACACTTGTATGCATGTGTTTGTGTGGGATGGTTGTACTCCTGAGCTGGGTCAGTCATGGTGAATGAAATCATTAGAATAGATGCCAGCACCATTGGAAGTCCAAAGTCCAGAGTACTCCTCCCTTTGGAAATGGAAGGTGGTTCAGGATCTGTCCACAAAGTAAATATGTAACAGACAAAGGAGGACCTTAAGGAAGAGGGTTATTGCAGGCAGTGGTTGGTGTCTTGCAATCCGCACCTCCTGGATTCTTTGCTGGACGTCCCTGCTTTTGGAGGATCAGCTGCTACGGAGGAAGGGGTGTCTGTGGCTGGTTGTTCCTCTGACAGGGCTTCCCCTTCCTGTGGCTGCCGTCAATGTTGATGGGCCTGCTGTTGATGAGCCAAAGGAAGGGGTAAATTGGTTTTGAAAAGCCCTGCTCAGGTTTGTATGTATGCCCGTTAGCACCCCTGTTAGGGAGGACATGTTGGAATTGTGGGCCTCCATCTGTTCACGCATGTCCCTATGCATGTCCCTCTGTAGCTGCTTGATTTCCCAGAGCTCAGTCAACAACTGGCCCATCATGCCTTGGTACTCCTGATAGACCACAAGATGTGGCTGATGGTGTCCTGGCCAAGAGCAGCCCCAGTGGCCTCACCCCACTGGCCGATAGCATCCTTCCCATGCACCCTAACCCCACATGCCTGTGCCCTTGCTACAGGGACCCCTCTCCAACTGTTCCTGGGCCTTCATTGTCCAAAGTGATCCACTACAACTCAGGATCCAGGACTGGGGGCACAACATGGGTGAAAATCTGCTAGGTACATAGGTTGGGGGGCAAATGGTTTCATGTGACATTGAAGGAACAGGGCTGAGAGGTGGCATTGTGGGCACAGTGAGAAACACTGTTGCTGTGGACCAGATGGACCAGAACCATCCTCCACATCCACAAGTCTAGAAATGTTGTTGTCACTGAGGGCTTCATCCAGGGGGGAAGTGGTAGTCTGTTCTGTGGCCTCTGTGTGCCCAGGGGCCGATCCACCTGCTGTTGAAAAATGTATACTTTTACTGGTTGAATTATGAAATCTACCTCCAAAGGTTTTGTGTTACAATAAGCACAGGCAAGTTGTAGGGAATCCAATTGTGCCAGGTATCCATGGTACTGGGTGATTTGACATGATGTGTGAAGCATGCCAACCCAGTTTGACTCAAGCAGCTGATGAGATGTGACTTTAGAAGATGGCCTGAAAAGGACATTTTACCACCAGTGCAGGCAACACAGTGGAGAAGTAAGTATGTCTTTGACCATATAGAGGCCTAGTTGAGTGGTATTCAGGCAAACCCAGAACATATTTGTATATATCACTGGAGTCATCATGTGCACAGTGCTGTGTCAATGTGTCTACTGCCAATACCGATCCGGGGATACAGCTTGAGGCCTTAGGAATACTTGTTGTACACACTGGGTTAGGTTTAATTTCTGTCCTCAATAGTTTCATATTTGAGCAGCAAGTGAAGATGGAGCTAGGTAGACAGACACATCTCTGATTTGAGCATGATCTGTTGTTGTGTAGCCATTTTGGTTACAGCTCCATGTACGTTATTTTAGCATACTAGGCCTGCCGCTGTGCACTTTAACCTAGATATATTTTATTCAGCTTCATTTATTATTTTAACAATAGCCACTTTTTTGCGGTCCTGTTTTATTTCTTTCTATCTAGCTGGTTTTGCTGAGGCCAGCACTATGGCCCTCATTACGACCCTAGCGGTCGGTGATAAAGTGGCAGTAATACCGCCAACAGGCTGGCGGTAACTACCGCCAAATTATGACAGAGGCGAAAGGATCTCCGAAAGACAGCCAATGTACCACACTGACTGCCAGGGCAGAAACAACAGCCACCATGGCGGTAGCCGCATACAGCCAGGCGGAAGTCAATGTTCTGCCCACTATATTATAAACCTGCAAACCGCCACCTTTTCCGGGGCGGGACCAACGACATTAAAAGCCTGGCAGAAACAGAGCTCAGAAGGGAAAAGACTCACCATTGGAGACACAGGGAAGAACCACGCCGCCATGGAACCAGAACTGCATGTCTTCCCGATGATCTTCTAAGTTTTGCTCCACCACGAACACCAACGCTAGCAAGGACGACGATGGTGAGTACAGCTGCCTAGCACACAAGAGAGGGGGAGGAAAAAGAGAGTGACACACACACGCACAACACACACATGCACAACACACACCCCACACACACACCATGCATACAAACAGATGCATTATAAAAACAATTTTACCCCATAACTCGTCTGAATAATGCAAGGACAAAATGATTTCGAAAAAGTGAATGTAATGAGATCAGCACAGTATGAAAAATAAGTTAGGCAAGATAATAGATATATACATATGTACAGAAAAAGGGACACAGCCCAGTCCACAATGTTTGTAGGCTGCATGGGTACAGGCCAAAGTCCACAGCCACACATGCCACCTGCTTCAACACGGAGAGAACACTGCAGGGGCATCTGTTGGTAAACAGCCAGGCACTTCAGGGGGACAGGGGATGGGGGCACCTCAGCCGGGAGATGTTACAAGACCACTGGTTCTGGAGGGGGATCAACATGCCCTGTGCTTGATCCTTGGGCGTGCAAGGCCACAGTCTCTCAGGTGGGTGTCTTCCCCACTGGTTCTGGAGGGGACAACATGCCCTGTGCTTGATCCTGGGGACCGATGGGCCAGTATCTCATGTGGGTGTCATACCCACTGGTTCTGGAGGGGGCTACATGCCCTGTGCTTGATCCTGGGGAGTGATGGGCCCCAGTCTCTCAGGTGGGTGTCATACCCACTGGTTCTGGGGGGGGCAACATGCCCTGTGCTTGATACTGGGAAGTGATGGGCATGTGGGTGTCTTACCCATTGGCTCTGGAGGGGGCAACATGTCCTGTGCTTGATCCTGGGGAGTGATGGGCCACAGTCTCTCAGGTGGGTGTCATACCCACTGGTTCTGGGGGGGGGCAACATGCCCTGTGCTTGATCCTGAGGAGTGATGGGCATGTGGATGTCTTACCCACTGGTTCTGAAGGGGGCAACATGCCCTGTGCTTGATCCTGGGGAGTGATGGGCCACAGTCTCCCAGGTGGGCCTCATACCCACTGGCTTTGGAGGGGGCAGGCGGCACAGCAGCCCATGGAGGCAGGATTACATACCGTCCGCCGGCGGTGACGGCTGCACAGTGGTGGTGCTGCTAGTGGGAGGCGGCTCCTGCCCATCCCCTGCAACCTCAGATGGCTGCACAGTGGTGGTAGTGCTGCTGGTGGGGGGAGGCTCCTGCCCATACCCAGCTGGTGGGGGGAGGCTCCTGCCCATCCCCTGCAACCTAGGATGGCTGCACAGTGGTGGTGGTGGTGCTGGTGGGGGGAGACTCCTGCCCATCTCCTGCAACCTCGGACGGCTGCACAACCATGGTTAGTGGTGGGGTCTCCGTCGGAGTTACTGCCGTAGGCCCCTTGGTCTTCCTGCCTGCTGGTACAGGCTCCTTGGTCTTCCTGGCTGCTGGGGCAGGCTCCTTTCCCTTCTTACCTGCTGGTGCAGGCTCCTTGGTCTTCCTGGCAACTGGGGCAGACCCCTTTTTCTTGAGGATACCTGGTGCAGGCTCCTTCACCTTCAGGACATGTGGCCTGGATCCTTTTCCACCACGTGTGGGTGTGGTGACAACTGGGCCCGTGGACTGTGTGGCTGAGGTTCTTGGTTGGGTTCTCCCTACCCTGCCCATACGTGCAGGACGGGGGAGGGGTAGGGAAGAAGTCAATGGTGAATAGGAACAGTTTTTAGGGACATTGGGACGAGAAGAGGGAGCAGGAATGGGAGTGGAGGAGGAGGGAGTGGTTGTTGGAGGTGTCTGCCTTCTGCTTTTGGGTGCAGGTGCATGGGCTGTATGCTGTTGTGAGGTGGCTGAGTGCTTGCGTTTGTGTACTTTAGGAGGGGAGAGACAGACACAGTAGGAGAGGACACAGGGAAGGTGTGCATGGCTATTGTGGAGGTGTCTGCCAATGAGGTGTGTGTTCTACTTGGTGTGGTGATGCTGGTAGTGGATGATGATGTAGTGCATGCAGGTGTGAGTGTGGACGGAACTGGGTGGGAGGTGGTGGAGGAGGAGGAGGGGGAGACAGTGGAAATAGTGGATGTTGGTGTGTCTGCAACTGGATGGTGTTTGTGTGAGTGCCTGTGGGATGAAGTGTGGTGCTTGTGTTTGCCTGTGACACTCTTGGGTGATGTCTTGTGTGCATGCTCGTCTGCCTGTGTGCTTGGGATGGGTTGGGGTTGAGGAGAATGGGACTGGTCAGTGAAAGATGGAGGGGGGAGGGTAGAAACAGGGACAATGGCTACCATCAGAGAGGAGGCCAGAGCCTGAATCGGTCTCTGTTGGGCCGCCAATCCAGTGTGAATGCCTTCCAGGAATGCATTAGATTGTTGCATCTGGGCTGCCAGCCCATGGATGGCGTTCTCAATGGTTGACTGCCCTACAGAGATGGATCTCAGGAGGTCAATAGCCTCCTCACTCAGGGCAGCAGGGCTAACTGGGGCAGGGTCTGAGTTGCCTGGGGCGAAGGAGATGCCCACCCACCTTGGTGTGCGGGCACAGGTAACTCGATGAGGGGCTGGTGGGAGGACATTGCTCACCAGCGAGCTTCCACCGGAGGAGGTATCTGTGTCAGACCTTCCCCCTCCAGTCTTGGCCGTGGTACTCCCCTCACCCTCTGTCCCACTGGTGCCCTCACCGTTGATGGACTCTCCCTCCTGGGTCCTGTGGGATGCAGCTCCCTCCGTCGCTGGTGCCTCTGCTCCTCCGCCAGATGATACTAATGCACATAAGGACAGGATGACAAAACAAAAACGGTGGGAAGAGACAAAGGATACACTTGGTCAATGGCTGCACCAACACCACCGTTGGCATACACAGCACCCTCACACAGAGGGAACAGGCCTATGCAATATGCCATAGCACTACCAGAGAAATAGTTAGCAGCCAAGGCATGGGGATGGGCACACACCGACAAATGCAGCACATCTAGGACTCACGCAGCCCTGACCAGTAGTGGATGCCTAAGAGCTAGGTAGCAAGATTTTCCCTTCTGAACTCTAGCGACCAGGGGACCTACGCTGCAATGCCAGGCCTGGCCTAGGGGCACCCACTGACACACATCCCCCACCCGGATACCACCCACCCACCCATGAGAGGCACTGTACTCACCCCCAGTGGCTGCTGTGATGCCCTCAAGCACCCATCCAACTCTGGATGGCCACCGCCAGTATGCGGGCCATCAGGGGGGTCAGAGTTCGACAGGCACCCCTTTCTCATTGGGAAGCCATCTCCAGCTGGGCCTCCGCCGTCTTCTGTGCTCAGCGTCTCAGGTCCTCCCACTGTTTCCGACAGTGGGGGCTTCGTCTGCCATAGCCCACCAGGGTCCGCACCTCCTTGGCGATTGCACGCCATATACCCTTCTTATGATGGGCACTGACCTGCAGAGGCAATACACACAGGAAAATAGATTTAGACAAACAGTCCAGCCAATTACACATAAGGCCCACCATACCCGTTTCCATCACCATTTACACACACATAGCCCAGCACACAACCTATACGCCGCCCAGAGGACATCCACCCACCCCCCTTACATGAGGCCTTCACACACACCACTCCATGCATTCATACCACATGCATCGTGCCCACAGCGTACTCATCTGTTGGTCTGGAGGTCCATACAGCATTTCCGTACTGGGGTAGGACCCCATCCACCAGTCTCTCCAACTCCTCCGATGTGAAGGCTGGTTCCCTTTCCCCGGTCCCACAGGACATGGTAGGTTCCAGACACAGGTCACAGCAGCACATGCAGTGTACGCCCTCTCCTGTGGAAGGTCAGGTAGCAAGTGAGGATTCAGATAGAAAATTGCGGTCATGTCCGTGGCGGTGCATACCATCACCACCGGCGTAGATCACCATTGGCTACTGTACCCCATAGGGCCCAATTATAACCAATGAGGAGTTTCACAGCGGTTTGCGACCGCCTCCCGCAACGGCGCACAAGGTCAGTGGAATTACCTCACTTCTACTTGTCCCTCCACACAGGACAGGTGGACGCCGTTTCGGGGGGGCAGGCCCTGGGAAATTGCAGTGTCACTGGTGATATTAGGACATACTGGACAAATCACACTGACGCATTACAAGTTAACAGTATGCAAAGTTCTGTTGTAGCTCCATTGTTCAGTTTGTGACCAGCTCCTCACTCTTTTGTCCCTTAGATTCCTACCGCTGTGGATGAATAGGAGATGAGACATACCCCAGTGTACAGACCCTTGGTGGACTTGGCAACACAGGAGGACAGGTACATTATCCTCACCTATAGACTTGACAGGGCCACAAACACAGAGCTATGTGCCCAATTGGAGCATGACCTGATATCTGCTATCCGTCACCCCACTGGGATCCCCCCTCTTGTGCAAGTTCTATCAATGCTCCATTTCCTGGAAACTGGTTCTTTCCAAGTGACAGTGGACTTGGCAGCAGGAATGTCACAGCCAATGTTCTCAATAGTGCTGACAAGGGTGTTGTCTGACCTGATTAAACACATGTGCAGCCACATTGTTTTCACCCAGGTTGAAGAAGGCTGAGATCTATGCAATAGGACATATCCCCAACATAGATGGGGCGATTGGTGGAACACATATTGCATTTTTACCCCCCGCCAGAATGAACAGGTGTTCAGAAATCAGAAGAGTTTCCCCTCTATGAATGTACATATGGTGTGCTTGTCGGACCAGTACATCTCCCACATCAATGCTAAGTATCCTGGGTCAGTGCATGATGCCTTTGTACTGAGGAATAGCAGCATCCAGCTGTGATGGGCCAACTACAGAGGCACAGGGTGTGGCTAATAGGTGAGTGTGTGGCTAAATCTTGTCCTTCAATATTTCAGGTGACTCTGGTTACCCCAATCTCTCATGGCTGCTGACCCCTGTGAGGAATGCCAGGACAAGGGCAGAAGAACGTTATAATGAGGCACATGGGTGAACCAGAATGATAATTGAAAGGACCTTTGGCCTCCTGAAGGCCAGGTTCCGGTGCCTCCATCTGACAGCTGGATCACTGTGCTACTCACTGAAGAAGGTCTGCCTGATAGTGGTGGCATGTTGCATGTTACATAACCTGGCCCTCAGACGCCATGTCCCATTCCTGCAGAAGGAGGAGGCTGGAGATGCCTGAGTGCCAGTTGTGGACCCTGTGGACAGTGAGGATGAGGAGGCAGAGGATGAGGATGAGGACAACAGAACATCTGTGATCAGACAATACTTCCAATGACACACAGGTAGGACAGTGTTACTTCACATTTCAATGACATTTCAATGACATTTGTTTGAATTTCTGTGGCACTGGCATGCTGATATTTCCCACCTCTATGCCCACTTACTGTTCCCTCTGGCAATTCATTTTGCAGATGTTGGTGACCTCAAATATACTCCTGGGGTGATCACTGCAGCCAGCTACAATTTTCTGTACAGTTGATTTGCAATGTTTGTACCTGTTTCAATGAATACATAATTGATATACATGACATACTCCAAACTTCTTTTCTTCCCAAGGGTGTTTATTGAAGTGTTAAAATATAGAGGGGCAAGTGCAATGGGATGGGGTGATGATGGAGGAAAGTACAGGTTATTGTTCCAGTCTGTTTGTAGCACGGGGACATTGTCCAAGGGGACATAGGAAGGGGAGCAATGGCAGTTCAAGATGGACAGAGAGTGAGTGGGACACAAGGGTGACAATCAGGAGAGTCTTATTTCCTGGCGGGGCTCTTGGCAAGTGTCTCTGGCTTCTGTCTGGATCGCTGGGAACATTTGCAGGGTGGTTCTCCTTCTGCAGGGGGAGGGGTGCTGGTAGCCTGTGAGTCCTGTGGTGGGACCTCCTGGCCACTAGCGGTAGCGGAGGTGGAAGGCTGTTCAGATGTCTGGCTAGTGGCAGGGGCACGCTTTTGTGGGACTGCTTCCTCATTATATTGGCCATGTCTGTCAGCACCCCTGCTATGGAAATCCGGGTGTTGTTGATGGCCTGCAAGTCCTCCTTGATCCCCTGGTACTGTCCCTCCTGCAGCCACCTGTTCTCCTGCATATTGTCCAGGATCTGGTCCATCCTGTCCTGGGAATGTTGATAGGCTCTCAGGATCTCTGCATGTTCCTCCTGGAGAGTCAGTTCCCTGGGCCTGTTCTCCCCATGGCACACAGCACTCCTCTCAGTTTCCCTGTTGGCCTGTGCTTCTGTCCCCTGAACCGTGTGTCCCCTTCCAATGACCGCAGGTCCCTGATTGTCTTGGGTATGAGGTGTGGCCTGGGGTCCCTGTAGAGGTGGACACACAGCTGATTGACGTGTCCTGGGGACAGAGGATGGGTGGGTGCTGTGGTGGTGTGTGACTGGGCTTGGGTAACCGGCTGTCCAGAGGTCCCTGATGGGCCAAGTAGGTCATCCAGATCCTGAAGACCAGAGTTACGGTCATCACTGTGGGCCTCTTCTGTTGGGGGACTGGATATTGCTGGCATCTCCTCTCCTCTTACATTGCCTGGGGTACCTGTGGGGATGTAAATGATTTGTTATGGTTTCTGTGTCTGACAGAATGTGCATCCATGGCTTGCCCTCTTTGGTTGTATTTGCCCTGGCAGCTTTTACTTGTGTTCATTGGTGTATGGTTGGATGATTAATTCTCTATAGTGTGCATGCTTAAGTGATGAATGCCCATGCAGGGCTGTGAGTGGTGTCCATGCATTGGTAGAGCATGCAGGGCTTGTCATTGGGATGAGTGAGATGTGATGGTGGGGTGTGTGGAAAGTGGTGTAGTGATGGGAGTGAGGGTGAGGGTGGGGGTATGTGATGGCATGCAGGTAGGGGGGTGATAGTAGTAGAGAGTTGACTTACCAGAGTCCAGTCCTCCTCCTACTCCGGCCAGGCCATCAGGATGCAGGATTGCCAAGACTTGGTGTGGCCTGGGGTCCCTGTAGAGATGGACACACTGCTGATTGACATGTCCTGGGGACAGAGGTGTGGGTACCCTGGGTGGGGGCTGTGGTGGTGTTTCCTGATGGGGGAGGCTTGTGGTGGTGTGTGACTGGGCATGTGATGGCATGCAGGTAGGGGGGTGATAGTAGTAGAGAGTTGACGTACCAGAGTCCAGTCCTCCTCCTACTCCGACCAGTCCCTCAGGATGCAGGATTGCCAAGACTTGCTCTACCCATGCTGTTAGTTGTGGGGGAGGAGGTGGGGGTCCACCGCCAGTCCTCTGTACAGTGAGCTGGTGTCTTGCTGCAATGGAACGTACCTTCCCCGTGTCTTCCTGATGTCATCCCTCGTTCTTGGGTGCTGTCCCACGGCGTTGGCCCTGTCTGCGATTCTCCGCCATAGCTCCATCTTCCTAGCTATCGATATCTGCTGCAAATGTGCTCCAAATAACTGTGGCTCTACCCTGATAATTAGCTCCACCATGACCCTTAGCTCCTCCTCTGTGAAACGGGGATGTCTTTGTGGTGCCATGGGTGTTGTGTGAGGTGTGTAGGTGAGGGTGTGTTGGGTGATGTGTTGGGGTGTGTGATGTGGGGTGCATGAATGGTGTATAGGTGTGAATAGTGTGTGGCTTTAGTTGTGTGTGTGGTCTTGATGTCTCTCTGCTGGCATTTGTTTGGAATGGTAAAGGGTTGTGGGTAATGTGGGTATGTGTTTCATAGTGGTGTGGGTGTGTGGTGTGTGTATGGGTGTCAGGTGTGTGTTGTTTGAATTGTCCAATGGGGTGTTGTTTTGTATGTGTGTGTCCATTTTGAGCACTGCAGTATGTACCGCCAATGGTTTACTGCCGTTAAATGTCCGCTGTGGTGATAATGTGATGGGCGTTGTTCTGTTGGCTTAACGGTGTGGGTTTGGTACCGCCATTTTATCACTGACCTTTGGTGTGGCGGATTTGTGTCTGAGGATGGATACTGACGGATTGGTGTGTGTGTGTCATAATATGGTGAACGGATATCTGCCACGGCTGCGGCAGTCAGCGTGGCGGTTTGTGGGACTTTCCACCAAAGTCATAATGAGGGCCTCTGTTCTTAAAAAAGACATTCGTTTTCACTCTGTGCTTCTTTCAAGCCTGCAGTAAGATAGGTTGCCAGTGAACGTGGTACAAGTTTGTCTCTGACATTCATAGAAAATAATAAGAAAAGTAGGGTACACTGTTCCAAACAAAAAGAAGTTAGGACTAATTTCTACAGGAGCGAGAACCCTTAAGCATCACATTGGATGTCTAGTTTCATCATTGGGAAAGCTCCTCGTTAGGCCGGTGCTGCAATGCCTAACGGGCTCCACTGAGGGGGCTCTTAACCGTATTAGCTCTACTGATAGTTAGAGATAAATAATCAGTCTGATAGGGTATCTGATTGCAAGATACCCGAGCAATATAGGAGAGAAAATATAACTGAAATAAAATTGGTTATCCATCGACAGTCAATAATCATGATTTTAATCAGTAATAATGTGATGGAGACCAAAGTTAAAAACAAAATGGGAGTAAAAAATGAGTAATAATGCTCATCTACTCGCACAACAATATATATAAGAGGGTAAACCCAAATGTGGCTCCTCTAAAGAAAGGGTCTACATGTTTTGCGTCTGGTGGTCCATCCGGATCCCTCGACGCTTCATCAGGACCAAAGAAAAATAACTTCTCCAAGTAAAATTCAAAAGTCCAAATAGGAGCAAAAATAAAGAAGAACAGTCACTTACTGTAAAATTGTTCTATATGTCAATCAAGATCGCCCATCCCCGGTATGTGGATAGAGCTCCTGGGAATCAAATATCGGGAACCGGAACTCACAATTAGTTTTGGAGGTCCATAGGGCATTGCACCTACCCTCCTGATAGCGTCCCCGCTCTTCTAGAGCATCTGGAGGTGAAAGCAACTGATGACTTCCTACAAGTAGCAACTATGGCCATGCGTGTCTCAACGCCTGAAAGGGTGTACAAAGTAACGTTACAGTTAGAGGGAGACATTGAACGCACAATAGACACAATCTTTTGGGATCGTGTGGTAAACATATATGATATTTTGTTGGCTGAACAAGACTGGCCACCTGAATTTGTCCGTACCTGTCCATATGGGGAAGATGGTATTAAAATGTCTTTCTCACCTCTTGTTCCCGAAGAGCTCGCAGAATCCTATGCCATCGATTGGGCATTGGCACAGGCACCCGCATTATATTGCAACCACGTAGGATGAGACAAAGATACCATGTAATTCCTATAAAAATCAACCCCAACCTCCACCCCAATATCCAATAAAACGTAATGCTAAAGCACCCGTGAGAGAAATTCTCACACAACTGGAGTACCAGGGTGTAATTGAACCCTGCGTCTCCCCAATTAATAATCCTTTATTCCCAGTAGCTAAACCGGACCATTCATACATAATAGTCTTAGACTACAGACACTTAAACAGTCATACATGCACATATTCTATACAAAACTCACATAGCACAGCACTGATGAACAACATAGTGCGTAAAAAATACAAAACAACACTGGACATTTCCAATGGTTTCTTCTGCCAAAATATAGCACCTGAGAATAGAGGCGTAACAAGTTTCAGCACACTAGGCTCCCAGAAAAAATTCTGTAATTTACCTCAGGGGTACAAGAACAGTCCAGGACTGTTCGTGGCTTGTGTGACTTCAATTTTGCACGACATTTACCCTGACGCATTGTCCTATGTGGAAGATATCTATCTCATAGATGATGAATTACTACAACATTTAAGACGGGTAGCCCGCATTGTTGTAGGATTTGCCGAGTTTGGCTGCAAATTCAATTTAAAAAAAACAAAAATAGCCTTCCTTATCATCCTGTTTCTGGGATATGAGCTATCGAGTGAAGGCAAGAGCTTATCCAAATACCATTAAAAAACTCCAATCTCTATAGGGTTTCCTAAATTTTGGCAGAGCTTATATTCTTGATTATGCAACACACATAAAACCCTTATATGACTTAATACGTCCTGACTTTTCAAGTAAATTTTGGATAGTCAAACATACTCCCATTCTCAGAGACCTGCAACCAGACATATTTGAAGCACAACATTTACACACAAGGGACAACAAAGCACATTTGGTCATCAGAGTAATTGCTGGTGCCATTGGTTTCACCTATGTAACTTTTAATGAGGGTGAGACAGTCCAGAGTGCATACAAATCACATTTGTACTCAGCAGCAGAACAACGTTTTGATCCCACTGAGAAAATTCTCACTGCTGTACAGATGGCTGTCATTAAAGAAAGACCTCTGGCCCAAGGCAAACGCATTATTGTCATCTCTCCAATTCCAGCCCTTGAGACTGTTACCAAAGCCAGCGTTCCAAACGCTAAAACATTACATCCACGTTGGATTCAATGGGCAACGTCTTTGACAGCCACTGATGTAGACTACATTTTTGACCCAAAATTACAAACTCAAGAATTTTTGCAATATGAACTAGAATACCCAGTTCCGGCAAACACACTGCCTATTGATCAGTATCAAAGAGTCAAGTACACCAATGGCTCAGCACAACCTGCAATTGACACAAAGCATCAATACTCCGCTGCTTGCTCAGTCGTGAACGGCTATATGGAGCATAATACATTTTGTCCCCAACATACATACCCGCAAACCCTAGGGGATTGCACAGAACAATTAGCAGAGCTAAAGGCTCTGGTGATGGCACTGGAACATACAGATCCTACACAGCTAACACTGATAGTTTGTGATTCGTACTACTGTGTCCAGTGCTTCAATGAAATCCTGCATTACTGGCGCCAGAATGGGTTCAGAGATTCTAAAGGCAACACTGTAAAACACAGACTTCTGTGGGGGAAAGTTTCGGATCTGAAGGAAACACTACCAAATGTCCATGTTGTACACACACTTGGACACCAGCGCATTGTAATACACGTTGCCTGAAACACATTGGCTGATGAAGCCGCAAAATCAGCAGTAGCTATGGCCACTGTTGCTGCAGTAACCCGCTTAGGTGGAAACTGGAAGAAGACCTATGGGCCGCCTAAACGCTGAGGTTAAGAAACCAGGCGTAGGAGTTCGAGAAATTTCCAACAAAGATATAAGACCAGAGTTGATTAAAGCAGCGCATGAGGGGGTGAGCATCTGCCCATGCTGGTGTGGCGGCTACAATATCATTGTTACAAGCTTGTTTTTGGTGGCCAGGTCTGTATATCGAGGCCAAGCACTATGTCCTTTGTTGTGACATCTGCCAACAAATTAAAGTTTCCACTGCTAAACGCCCACTGCAGGCACCCCTCCTAATTTAAAAAAAAACTTTACAATGTGTGTACTTGGACCATTGTGATCCCTTGACACCGGATAGTGCATACAAATACATCTTAGTCGCATTTGACTCTTGCTCCAGATTTCTATGGGTGTGGCCACAATGCTCGGCTGACGCTCGGACTGTTATTAAAGATTTGGGAGTCTTTATTGGTACATATGCAGTTGGGACTTTCTATTCGGACCAGGGACCTGCTTTCACCTCAAGGGCATTCAGGGACGCCATGGCTTCGTTGGAGGTCCAACTCCAGTACTCATCTGCATTTCATCCCGAGGGAAATAGTGTCATGGAGAGACTAAACCGTGATTCCAAGCAGTCCTTAACAGCCAGAGTCTCAGGTACAGGTCGTAGCTGGCTTAATCACCTGTACGGAGTCCAGAGAGCACTTAACAATCTGCCTAGAAGGTCCCTAGGGGTCGTACTTCATATGAATGTCTGTTCGGAACTCCAATGTATGTTCCAGATCTTGATGGTCCTGATGTGGAGGCAGCAGAAACACCCTATGACATAAATGAACATGTCACTGTCTTGCAGGAATTGCAACAGTTCCGTGACGACACTTCTGCCATAACTGCCTCCACAGGAATTAAGGACGTACCTGTAACGCCTACAGGCTGGATTCCTAAAGTTGAGGATATAGTACGTGAAAAGGTTGCTGTGAAAAAGGAGTTTGGTCCTTCCTATCATGCACCAGTCCCAGTTTTGGGAATACACGGTACCAGAACTGTTACTCTACCACCGTTACCTGGTGCTAAGGAAAACCGCTTTGTATCTATCGACAATGTCATGCTACACCATGTAGCCGATCCTGCACAGCCGGCCAAAAGGAATAGCCAGTAGTTCCCAAATCCCTCTCACTACTGGTCAAAAAGTTCCTCCTCAAGTTGTAAGCAGCAACATTGACACCTCTCCGAGCTTGGGGAGGGTGAAAAATTATCTTGCATTGATTCCACTGACATCAAACAATACAGAAATAACTGATCGATTTGACACAACTTCAACACAGACGGATGGTATCATTTATTCTGAACCACCACGGGAAACACCCACTCTGCCTACAAACACAGCTCCAGCTTTAGCACAAACTGCTTCTGGATACTTTGCCGACATGAACGACAACGTTTCGGACTCATTCGCCTCTTGGACACATGAACTGTCAAAAACATGTAAGCTGATAAATTGGCTTAAAGCAACTTACTTTATTCTTCCATGGAACTATCTGTGGCTAGCCTTGATTGTTCTGGCTTTCCTGCTTTGGATTGGGTTTGTTATAACATTCTTTTTACTAATACATAGTCATTTTCTTCCTGAAAAATTGACTGTTGAACTGGTGGATGAGGTCCTAAAACCACATTTTTCTTCTCACAAGGTCCGTAGAGACTTGTCTTTGTGAACATTTCCGCTATACCAATTCCTGATGGGATTGTTTGGGATAAAGTAACATTTGATATTTACGGGCGACAGGGGTCATTCAAATACCATATGTGTTTAAACTTTCAATGAACGATATAATAATACCCAGAGTTGTTTCTGATGATTGTGGATGTGAAAACAGTTGATTCCATGCATGATGACTGAATTGCAGTATTACACTGTATTTGAAAACAAAGATGTTTACCAATCTAAAGAGAATTATGGTGATATGTTTTGCTATAATTATTATGGGCACCATTTCATCCACAGAGCAAGTACCCCAAAGAGTGTTTTTCATTACACACAATGGGAACATTGTCTGACTCCACCACAAGGGAGTTCTAAAACATATTCTGAAAAGTTTACATATTTTTCTGGGCACGATGTTAAAAATGCTGAGTCATATTATTTTAAATTGCTACCGACAGAAAATGTACGCATACAATTGACAAATAGGATTTTTTTTAAATCATATTCCTTTGTTTCCCGATTGACTATAGAAGGCTATGAATATTGGCTGAAGTAGATTGACTTAAAAAGTGTGTGGGGAACTAGACATTGGCAAATACGAGGAAAGGAAGCTTTATTAAGAGCATGCCTGATACCTTTTCAAATTATATTTTTAAGTGAAACTGTACAACAAACAAGTTGTTTAGGCTTAGCAAAGATTAAGGAATTGAACAAGCCTAGTATTCCTGCACCTGCAAAATTTTATAAATGGCAAAAGTATATCAAAGCAACTGAAGATCAGCTCGATGGGTCCAGAATGGCTCATTTAATGCTTAACTGTCATGTATTGGCGGGTGGTTATTGTGGCCGATGGATACCAATGGGTCTCATAAACATTTTATAAACTCCACGGGGGTTCTAGAACTAGTTGGCCGGACCCTCGCTTTTAATCATCCGAACATGAGGGTATTGTAACAACATGCAGTGCAGGGAAACTATGCCAGCAATGGTTGAAGAGTTCCTCACTAGTTGCGGTTACAGAACACCCTAGTCTCCTGGCTAATAATACTGACTTACAGGACTTCCTGTTATGCCCCAGAAAACAACGCAGAAAGTGCTTCTTAAATAAAGCATATAATGAGATTTGGAAGCTTTCCCAACAAGAAACTGCTGCCCAGTTAAGGCTAATAGACCAAGAAGATTTACAGAAGGCATTAGCTGTTGTAGATAATGGGATTAATTGTTAGGGTTTGTGCACAGCAAAGAGCATGTCCCCTCTCACTGCACTAGTGGGTTCTGTAATAGCTCCCTTTTAAACTTACTATTGAAAGCCTTTCTTGTTATCTCACCTTCCCCCCCCCCTAGGCTTCTGTGTATGTTGTTTAATGTGCTGTTTTGTTTACACATTGGGCC
Source organism: Pleurodeles waltl (assembly GCF_031143425.1). NCBI lineage: Eukaryota > Metazoa > Chordata > Amphibia > Caudata > Salamandridae > Pleurodeles > Pleurodeles waltl. Next base: position 157,831,645 of record NC_090443.1, read on the forward strand.
TTGCTTTTACCAAGGCTTCCTTAAAACACTCCTCTCTAGGCCATGTGTTAATTTAACTCATTTGCATAATAACTGAAACTCTGCACACCTTTCAAGAACATGTGCAGCATGTGAGGACCACACCCAGCTCTTCAAACCACACCCAGCTCTGCACACCTTTCAAGAACATGTGCAGCATGTGAGGACCACACCCAGCCCTGTCTATAAAAGGCAGCCCCCGAGCCTCACCCAGTGCTTGTGCTCGTCTACCTCCCGCTTACCTGAGGACAGATCCCTCGGCGCTGGCACTCCTGCTTTCTACAGACTTTCATTGGCTTCAATGGGCGCAGCTGCTGGCTCTTCCTTCTTCCGGTTTCCGGTTCCTCCTTGCCTCAGCCTCTCTCCTACAAGCAACCTGCAAAAGAGAAAGAAGACAAGGTTAGACTGATCAGTATCTCTTGCCAGCAACAAGTAAGTGCAAAACTTTTATTACCTGAAAGAACTTTGACAACAATTTCTGGATTCATGTATAGACAATTTGAAACAAGATACCTTCCACGAACATTGTGATTCAAACTCTTTGTTACAAGAATACTTTGCGGAACTTTGTGAAGCAAACATTTTTTTATGGAACTTTTAAGAATCAAACCGTGGAAACCATTAACAGCAAGGCAAACAGTAAATCAAGGACTTGCACAAATTACATGCTGTATTTTGACGTAAAAGTACAGTATTTGTTTTATAAAAGATTCTGGAAATATGGGAAAAGTGAGTCTGCTATTGGCAATTTAGGCTTTAGTTATATTAAGATGAATGTTTGATATTGGTAATTCTGATAACTGTATTTGTTTAATGTTTTAGAAGCTTTAGAGTAATAGAAAGCACATCCCAGAGCAGTAACACATTCCAAACCTGGAAACTAGAGACCAGGATCCAAGAGGTACTTTTAGAAGAAAATTTCTAATAAATAAAGAGATAGTCAGGAACCCAGTTAGGAATAGGATGTACTTATCTGTTCTTTGTTTATGTTTCATTAGGCACCAGTTTCCACAGAAGTCAGAGAGGGCCGCAGATTTGTGCAGCACTTCAACAGTGGAAACGCAAGAACGGTGTTGTCTCTTTATTTTATTTTATCCACTTCCCCCCTTCCCTTGAGCTTCTGTTCTTAGTGCACTGTTTTAAAAACTAGTGTGCTGGAACAAGCAGTTTCAGGGTGGGGTCGGATTGTCTTCAACCTCCATCAGAACTGAACAAGGACTCAGGTGAGCTGGGCTTTGACAGAAGCACAAGCCTTAAATAAAAAAAATAAAAATAAAACATTTCAGTTCTGGTGGACGATGAATATCGGGGAAGAAATAGAGGGCATTGACGTCACAGATATGGCGCAGGCCCTAAATGAGGACTTGGCTCATAGTGAATCAGTGTCTGGCATCTTGCAACATATGCAAGAGGAAATAGAGAGATTAAAGATGGAGAATACCTCTTTAAAACAGGATTTAAGCAGGTATAAATTTAGGGTATCTCAGTGGAACACAGCTTTTACGCCTTTGTTTAAAACCTCCTCAGAGACAGGGGCGCCATCAAAACATACAACTTTGCCTCCCCCAGTTGAGGTCACTGTTAATGTTCCTAATGCTGTGCCCTTAGCAGCACCTGAACGTTTTCATGGAGATAGTAACAAATTCCATGTTTTTATCAATCAATGTCAATTACACTTCGTTTGTAAGCCACAACAGTTCCCTACTGCTGCTACGAAAGTGGCATTCGTCTTGTCTTATTTGGGTGGCACAGCAGCCAATTGGTCAATTCCTTTCGTGGAGAGAGATGATCCCATCCTCCATAATTGGAATCAATTTAAACGTACCATGACCAGCCTTTTTGCAAAACACACTTTCATGCAGGCAAGTGATAATGAGCTTTTAAATCTTAAACAAGGTAACAAGGATTTATTGACCTATCTCACTAGTTTTAATCGTTTACTCACCGAGACACACTGGCCAGAAGAAAAGCGTGTCTCCCTTTTCTATAAAGGTTTGAGAGACGAGTTAAAAGACGCGCTGGCTCATATCGTTGATTTGCCAGAAGAATATTCGGACTTTGTAGATTTAGTTGTGAAATTAGAACATAGACTAGGAGAAAGAAAGGGAGATAAATACAAACTGGAATCACGGTTAACTTTTATTAGACACGAGAAGAAAGACCCAGATAATAAACTCCCTGAACCTGAGCCTATGCAAATAGGGACACTCAGAGGTTCACTCACATCAGAGGAAAAAGAAAGAAGGAGAAAACTTCAATTATGTTTATATTGTGGAAGGGCAGGTCACTTTGCCAGAGAATGTCCAGTAAAGCCTAAAAATCCACGAAAGGGTGCTGTTTCCTCCACCTCCTCAACTGAATCGGGAAACGATTAAGCTCGACAAGGGGAGAGGTTACTTGTTCGAGAAAACATCTTAATCAAACCTCTAATGCTGCAGCCTTCATTGTACCGCACATACCTAGACATTTCATAATTCAGGTCGTTTTAATTGTTACTACCCAAGTGAGGCATTCTCTCCCTGTCCTACTGGACTCAGGCGCGACAGGAAATTTTGTGGATAATAAGTTAGCTGAAAACTTAGGACTTCCTATGTGCCTAAAGCCTTGTCCAGAAGCAGTATGTGCAGTGGATGGGTCAGAATTGACCTCTGGATTAATCACAAAACAAACAAGTCCACTTGTTATGGTCTGTCAGAACGGGCACACAGAGGTGATTAGCTTTGATCTGATAGATACTCCTAATTTTGGTTTGATTCTCGGGGTACCCTGGTTAACAACTCATAACCCAAAAATTGATTGGGTGAATAGAAATGTTACTTTGGATTCCTCTTTCTGTAGAACCAATTGCTATCAAGAAGCAGGTACAGAACAGAGCACAGTATTACACTGTGCTAGTGTTATACAAGATGAACCAAGTCTCCCTCCTGAATAATCTGACTTTAAAGACGTCTTTGATCCAGTAAAGGCTAGTGCGCTGCCCCCACATAGGTCTTATGACTGTCGTATAGATCTTATCCCAGGGGCCCCTTTACCTAATAACAGAGTATATGCTTTGACTGACGAAGAAACCAAATACTTAAGAACCTACCTAGATGACCTACTACAGTCTGGGTTCATCCGTCATTCCACATCTCCGGTGTCATCTCCACTCTTTTTTATCCCGAAGCCGGATAAATCCCTGCGCGCGTGTATTGATTATAGAGGACTAAATAAGGCTACAATAAAGAATAAATATCCTCTTCCTCTAATACCTGTGTTGTTGGATCAATTAAGACATTCTACTGTATACACTAAACTAGATCTGCGGGGAGCTTACCACCTGGTCCGAGTAAAAGAGGGGGATGAGTGGAAGACAGCTTTCAAGACAAAGTTTGGTTTATTTGAGTACACAGTAATGCCCTTTGGGTTATGTAATGCCCCTGCAGCCTTTCAGTTCTTTATAAATGAGGTCCTACACGAATTCCTGGACGTTTGTGTCATAGTATACATAGACGACATCCTCATTTACTCTAAGAACTCAGAAGAACATACCCAACATGTTCGTGCAGTATTATCAAAGTTAAAAGAAAATCATCTTTTTGCTAAGTTAGAAAAGTGTACTTTTAATGTCAGCAAGGTGGACTTTTTGGGATACTGCCTGTCACCTCAAGGAATAACTATGGATGTAAAGAAAATCAGTGCTATTGCTGATTGGCCAGAACCATCCTCTGTAAAAGATATTCAGAAATTTCTGGGTTTCGCCAATTTTTATAGGAGGTTTATTGCACATTTTGCAGACATTGCGGCCCCAATAACTACCTTGTTGCGGAAAGGGCAACGATTTCTTTGGACTGATGAGGCGGCACACGCCTTTCAACTCCTAAAACAAAAGTTCACTTCAGCCCCAATTCTGAAACATCCTGATCCTGACTTGCCTTTTTTTGTTGAAGCGGATGCTTCACAAGTAGCTTTAGGAGGAGTTCTCTCTCAACGAGATGCAGTAGATGGCCAGTTACATCCTATAGCCTTCTATTCCAAAAAGTTATTACCAGCTGAACAAAATTACACTGTGGCTGAAAGGGAACTACTAGCTATCAAAGTAGCCTTTTCAGAATGGAGGCACCATTTAATGGGAGCCAAGTACCCAGTTACAATCTTTTCTGACCATAGGAACCTACAGTTTTTTGGATCACTTAAAGCACTAACACCACGTCAGATGTGCTGGTTAAATTTTTTTAGCACATTTGACTTTGTAATAACCTATAGACCAGGTGCACAACAAATTCAATCTGATGTGTTATCTAGATACGGACATACTTCAGACATGAAACAAGATAAAATAGGAGAACCCATTATTCCTCCCCAAAAGTTTTTGGCACCAGTACAACAGAAGGATTTCATCACAGATCTATATAATGCACACATGCAAATAGCACCTCAGGATTGGTTAAAGGATTCCCATAACACAATACAACGAGGTTTATTGTATCACGACAACATGCTGTTAGTGCCCACCTCTGAATTACAAACACAGGTGATAATTTGGCATCACGCCTCACCGTTGCCAGGTCATCCTGGTTGGGTAAAAACCCTGGAAAATGTGCAAAAACACTTTTGGTGGGACACTATAAGAAAGGACATTAAGCAATTTGTCACTACCTGTCCAATTTGTGCAAGACATAAATCTTCTCATAAGGCCCCTGACGGTTTGTTAATACCAATGCCAACACCCAAGCAACCTTGGCACACTGTGAGCGTAGACTTTATTGTAGGTTTACCACATGTAAAATCTTTCACAACAGTGTTGGTTATAGTGGATTTTTTATCTAAAATGGCACATTTTGTACCATTACGGAAATTACCCACGGCGGCAGAATTTGCCGATATTTTTATAAGGGAAATTGTGCGTTTACATGGTTTGCCAAGCAAAGTGGTGTCAGACCGAGGGAGCCAGTTCAACTCTAAATTTTGGAAAAAATTATGTAAAAAACTGAAAATAGATGTGGCAATATCCACTGCTTTTCACCCAGAGACAGATGGACAGACTGAACGACTGAACCAAACCTTACTTCAAACGCTACGTTGTTTATTGGCTGATTATTCTAGTGAATGGTTGGAAGCTCTCCCTGTAGCGGAGTTTGTTTATAATAATACTGAGCATTCAGCTCTACTTTGCTCACCATTCTATTTCTTGCAGGGGTATCATCCAAGAGCTATACCCATTTTGTTAGAAGATTCTCTGTTACCTACAGTAACGGATAGACTAACAAGGTTAGGTGACATACAAGACAAAGCCAGGAAACATTTATTAAAGTACAAGGAAAGCATGAAAAGACAAGCAGACAAACACAGATCTGAGGCCCCAATGTATAAAATCGGTGACAAGGTATGGCTCTCCACAAAGAACCTAAACATAGAGGGATCCCGAAAGCTGCAACCACGTTTCATTGGACCCTTTAGTATAACTGCCATAGTAAACCCGGTAACAGTAAAATTAGATTTACCAAAAGAATATCCAGTACATACTACATTCCATGTGTCCTTGCTTAAGCCGTACAATCCAAAAACCCGACCTGAACCACCACCTCCACCCATACCAATTAAGGGAAATCTAGAAAATGAAGTGAAAAGCATAAAAGACTCAAAAAGAATTAGTGGACGTCTGTTTTATTTAGTAGAATGGAAAGGATATGATGAATCTGAGAATTCATGGGAACCAGCATCATATGTACATGCCCCACAGCTGATTAGACGGTTTTATTTAAAAAATCCAGGAAAACCCCGTCCTGTAGGAGGGCCTTTGAGGGGGGCAACTGTTAGGGTTTGTGCACAGCAAAGAGCATGTCCCCTCTCACTGCACTAGTGGGTTCTGTAATAGCTCCCTTTTAAACTTACTATTGAAAGCCTTTCTTGTTATCTCACCTCCCCCCCCCCCAGGCTTCTGTGTATGTTGTTTAATGTGCTGTTTTGTTTACACATTGGGCATTGCTTTTACCAAGGCTTCTTTAAAACACTCCTCTCTAGGCCATGTGTTAATTTAACTCATTTGCATAATAACTGAAACTCTGCACACCTTTCAAGAACATGTGCAGCATGTGAGGACCACACCCAGCTCTTCAAACCACACCCAGCTCTGCACACCTTTCAAGAACATGTGCAGCATGTAAGGACCACACCCAGCCCTGTCTATAAAAGGCAGCCCCCGAGCCTCACCCAGTGCTTGTGCTCGTCTACCTCCCGCTTACCTGAGGACAGATCCCTCGGCGCTGGCACTCCTGCTCTCTACAGACTTTCATTGGCTTCAATGGGCACAGCTATTGGCTCTTCCTTCTTCCGGTTTCCGGTTCCTCCTTGCCTCAGCCTCTCTCCTACAAGCAACCTGCAAAAGAGAAAGAAGACAAGGTTAGACTGATCAGTATCTCTTGCCAGCAACAAGTAAGTGCAAAACTTTTATTACCTGAAAGAACTTTGACAACAATTTCTGGATTCGTGTATAGACAATTTGAAACAAGATACCTTCCACGAACATTGTGATTCAAACTCTTTGTTACAAGAATACTTTGCGGAACTTTGTGAAGCAAACATTTTTTTATGGAACTTTTAAGAATCGAACCGTGGAAACCATTAACAGCAAGGCAAACAGTAAATCAAGGACTTGCACAAATTACATGCTGTATTTTGACGTAAAAGTACAGTATTTGTTTTATAAAAGATTCTGGAAATATGGGAAAAGTGAGTCTGCTATTGGCAATTTAGGCTTTAGTTATATTAAGATGAATGTTTGATATTGGTAATTCTGATAACTGTATTTGTTTAATGTTTTAGAAGCTTTAGAGTAATAGAAAGCACATCCCAGAGCAGTAACACATTCCAAACCTGGAAACTAGAGACCAGGATCCAAGAGGTACTTTTAGAAGAAAATTTCTAATAAATAAAGGGATAGTCAGGAACCCAGTTAGGAATAGGATGTACTTATCTGTTCTTTGTTTATGTTTCATTAGGCACCAATTTCTACAGAAGTCAGAGAGGGCCGCAGATTTGTGCAGCACTTCAACAGTGGAAACGCAAGAACGGTGTTGTCTCTTTATTTTATTTTATCCACTTCCCCCCTTCCCTTGAGCTTCTGTTCTTAGTGCACTGTTTTAAAAACTAGTGTGCTGGAACAAGCAGTTTCAGGGTGGGGTCAGATTGTCTTCAACCTCCATCAGAACTGAACAAGGACTCTGGTGAGCTGGGCTTTGACATTAATACCCTGTCCAATAAGATATACACCTTAAATAACATAGGCCCTCATTATGAACATGTGTGGCGCTTTGAAACAAGGGAAACAATGCATGCATTGCGCCACTTTGTAACTCTTCGTGCTACATTATGCATGTGCCAGGCATAATTTATGCAAAGGGGGTGTTCCCCTGTTAGTGGGGCCAAACAAATGGTGCAAAGAAATCTAAAAGATTCCTTTGTGTCAATTTTTTCGGCTCTTTTAACGCCTGGACTGAGCACGCGTTAAAAGGAGGCACACCATTATTTATAATGCACCTCAATGTGCTTTGCAGCATTAGCAACACCATTTTTTATGCTAATCCTGCAAACCACCAAACTAGCATCAAACATTTTGACGCTAGTTCCCTAACTACCGCCACGGTGTGCTGTCTCTTAAATACGACTCACACATGGTGGTATTAGGGAGGCACTAAGGGGCGCAAGAAAAGTTGTGCTGCATTGGATGCAGCTCCACTTTTCTTAAATCTGCCCATAGTGTTGTATGGTTCAATAGCGTACATTGGTTTGTCGTGGAGTAGCATATAGTGGAATGGCATACAGCGGAGTGGCATAGAGTGGAAAAGCATAGAGTCTAGTTATGTACACTGAAGTGATGCACAGTAGAGTGACAGAGTAGAAGAGCATAGAGTGTATTGTCATATAGCAGACAATGACGTAGCTTACAGTGGAGTGGGTGTAAGGTGGAAGGGTGTAGACTGGAGTATCATAGAATGGAGGTGCGTACTGTATAATAACATAGAGTACAGTGGTGTTAAGTGGTGTAGAGACGAGTGGTGTGGCATACAGTGGATTAGTGTTGAGCGAGATGGCGTATAGTGGAGTGGCAAAGAGTGGAATGGCTTAGAGTGGAGTGTGTTGGTTGAAACCGACATAATCTGAAAGTGTATAAATAGATGTGGCAGGAATATACATTAGAAAGTGTAAATGATAATTTCAGGTAGTATATGTTAATAATGTAAGTAATGCTGAAGATATATGTTTTAAAAAAATTAGCAATATTGTGTGGCAGTATACAGCAGTAGATGCGAATGAGAAGTCAGTATGCGAATGTCTAATAGCTGTGATTACCAAACATAAAAGGCAGCCATGTATTTTTATCACAGTTTTGCCATGATGCAGCCTGTGTTTCACTGCGTTATGGGTTAGGGTCTTAGGTATAGGTAATATTAGTTTCTACTGTTTTTCACTACTTATTGCCACCTTTTTTAAGTGGTAATAGGTAGAGAATTTTATATATAATTTTCTATTTATTTTTATAGCAATCTGGAGACAACCATTCACATTTTTAAGCAGTGCAGTAATTTATGGGTATTGTAGCGCTACTCTGTAGACTTTATGTATAGTTAAATATGTTAAAAATCAAAAATACACTTTAAAATATAGGATACTGTAGTGTATTTTAAAATTTTTAACATATATTTTTTTATTTTTGTTTTTTTAGTACCGCAGTACTCCCAAGGTAGTACCACAATACTCCGGATTTTCTCTTTTAAATATATAGAAAGCTATAAATATTTTTCCCTGCCTATTACCACGGTAATAGGTGGGGAAAAAGTCCCAAACCACTACTGACCTAGATCTGAAGGCACAAT